>NC_133674.1:20359563-20719765 GCF_048934315.1 Petromyzon marinus
GGGGATTACCATACTTCACTAACCGAGAGCGCGCACGAGGAGAAGGCGAAGCGAGCACCACGCCCTATGAAGGCCGAGACGTCACACGAGGGGCTGGGGAGTCAGCACCATGCACTGGAGGGGCTGGGTAGCCAGCACCCAGCACACGAGGGACTGGGTAAGCAGCACCCTGCACAGGAGGGGCTGGGTCGCCAACACCCTGCACAGGAGGAGCTGGGAATCCAACACCCAGCACAAGAGGGGTTGGGTCGCCAGCACCCTGCGCAGGAGGGGCTGGGTCGCCAGCGCCTCCTGCGCAGGAGGGGCTGGGTAGCCAGCACCCTGCACAGTTGGGGCTGGGTAGCCAGCACCAACACCATGCTGAGCCGCATTCGTCTCTCCCCACTGTTAATGCTTGCATACCGCACACATTTAAGGCCGAGTTGACCTAATGGGAGGCTGGGGGAGCCGGTTGTGATATAACTGGCTACTGATGTCAGCCGTGGCCGATACTCTTACTCAGGTCGCCGGGATTCATGGCGCAGTTCGCTCACAATCATCGTCAATTTCCCACAAGGTGGCATGAATCTGATCTACCCTACAACACTCTTCAGCAGTACAACTCGTGGACTATTTAACTACTTGTATTGGGACACCCCTCGGTCGTCTCGACCTAAATACACACAGACTGTCCTGCGTTCCCTGGACGGTAGCGAAGACAAAGCGTGGGGGGAGGGGTGGGGGGCAGTGGCCGCGTGGTGGTGAATCATTCCCCTACGCTCTCCCGCCGCGCCCCGTGCCTCGCGGCCTCCACGTGGAGGCCGTCCTCCTGTGCACGACGAGGAAGCTGGGGGTGGGGGGGTATGCCGGTGGAGGGCGGGGGGGGGGGCGGCAGGGAGGGGGGTCGGTGAGGGTTTGATTGGTGTCCGTGGGCCTTCAGGCAGGTCCGAAACCCGGTCCTCACCTCTAACCCACCACTCCCGCCCCCCACTACAACCACGGCACAGCCCCCCCCCACCATCACCCTTAGCCTCGTCCCCCCCGACAATCTCCAACCATCCTTCATCCCCCGCCCCGCCCCTCAGCCCCTTCGCCCCGCGTCGCACATTTACGCAAGCGCCGCCACTTATTTGCACTTCACGCTAACTCGCGCGCGCCCGCCCACTCGCTTATTAACGCAAACACGCCTGGCGATTACCACGCACGATACAACACGCACGCACACACGTGCACACCGTCGCGCGCACACACGCGCACACCCTCGCACGCACACACCCTCGCACGCACACCCCTCGCACGCACACACCCTTGCACGCACACACCCTCGCACGCACACCCCTCGCACGCACACACCCTTGCACGCACACCCCTCGCACGCACACACCCTCGCACGCACACCCTCGCACGCGCGCACACGCGCGCACACACGCGCACACACGCACAGCCGCCAACCAAGAGTTAAGAGAAGACACACGCATGGACATGTTCAGTCACATATTAACATCACCGTTGTTCACCACGAAGTGGCGGCGACGTCACCACGGCGCTTGTGCCGTGCGAGGTGCACCTCGAGGCCACGTGAAGTGTTGAGGGCCCGCTATCAGGAGCCCACATGGCAGACTCAGGTGTCATGGGTTGACTGTCAGAAATGACTGACGGATGCACCACCTCTGCTCCTCACTGTGCCAACTCGCTGCACTTCAGTCGCCCGGCGCTGCGCTCGTTGCTGTGTGCGTCGTTCCTCTGCCCTCCGTTGTTGTTGGAGGGCGACTGCCTCCAACTGCCCAGTCGCGTCCTTCACGATCCTCCTCTAAAGAGGCCGATCTCGAAATCGCTGCTACCGGTCATCGACAAGTCCATCAGCTTCCACAACCTCCTATACCGCATCACTCCACATGTTTTCTCGAGGCCGTGCCGGGCCCCTTTAGCCCCGTCTATTCGGCCAAACAGAAGCTGGTTGGGCATGCGGTGTCTGGGCTTGTGGGCTGCATGACCCAGGCAACGATGCCTCGCCTGTCATCGGAGCTCACTGATGGGGACTGTCCATATCTTTCAAAAATCGGTGAGCTCCTTACACAAATTCAGTCAGGTTAAAGCGAGAATAGATTGTTGACAGGGGCCAGCCTGAATGTTTCAAACTGGCGCAGATGTTCCTTCAAAGAGTTAGACGTTGCGCAAGCAAAAAGTGTGGAGCGATATCTCAGGTAGCTCCACACGTTAAATAGCTCACGGAAATTAAATGGAAAACCGTAGCTGGTTATAAGCACACTGTTCAAGGTATAAAGAGAAAGGCAAAGATCCCAACAATCTGTAGCCTTAACAGATTGTTGGGGCAAGAGCTATTAGCGAGTAGCAACTATGCAGGCCGAGGCGGCACATGAGGGGGTGGTGTGGCCAGCACCAACCCTGGCCGCATTTGTCTCCCTAGTGACGATCGCACCAGGTACTCATTTGAGGCTGAGTCGACCCAGGGGAGGGCCACGAATGGTACAGATAATCGTCACTGGTGTTGGCCGTGAGCGGGAATCGAACCCGGGTCGCCAGGTTCATAGCGCAGCGCGCTAACCGCTGCACTAGCACACACACACGAACAGACAACCTCTTAGATACGAACACGTATAGACAAAGACAAAGATCCCCCGTATAGACTGAAGGGGCTCTTTCGAGCAAGTGCTACGAGTAACAAAAAGACTACGAAAAATATCCCCGTGTCGTCTGAAGAGACGATTGGAGCAAGTGCTGTTAGCGAGCACCTATGAAGGCCGTGAGGCGGGTGTGGCTGGGTGAACACTCGGCCGCCTTTGTCTTCCTAGTGGCGATGTTTGCACACCGGAGTAGGCACTCAATTATGAATGTGTTGACCTATCGATGGGCCATCGCCGTGTCAGATGCCACGTGCCACTGATGCTGTACAAAGGCAAAACCACCCGTAAAGCCTTTAGCAGACTGTTGGGGTAAGTACTGTTAGCGAGCAGCACCTATGAAGGCCGGGACGGCACACACGCTCGAAGGGGGTGCGTGGTGCACCGACACCACGCTCAGTCACCCTTGTCACCAGGTACTCATTTGAGGTTGAGTCGACGTAGGGGAGACCCAGGACTGGTTTAGATACTCGTCACTGGTGTTGACCGTGAGTGGGAATTGAACTAAGGTGGCTGGGTTCGTAGCGCGGTGCCCGAACAAATATACGATCGTTCCCCACTACGGCTGCCGACCCATTACACACACACACAAAACAAACACCATCACACATACACTCCTTCCATATTATACACAATTACACATACAAAGACAAATATTCCCCATATAGCCTTAACAGACTGTAGGGGCAAGTGCTGTTAGCGAGCACCTATGAAGGCCGGCACGGCACACGAGGGGGTGGGTGGCCAGCACCACGCGCATACCGGACACACAAACACAAAAGGCTGCTGGGCAAGTGGCTAGAACGCGCACACAGAGCATCACACAACCACCATCATCATCATCACACACATGCACGGAGCCACCATCGTACACCTTCGCACACACAAACCCCATCGTCACCTGCCGTACACCACACACACAAATACGCAATGAACAAAGGCTCCCTATATCGCGTGTTAACGTTGAAACAAGGTGGTGAGTGGCCAGCGCCACGCCCGGCCGCCTTTGTCTCCCTAGTGCCGATGTTTACACACCGCAACAGGTACACATTTGAGGCTGAGTCGACCTAGGGGAGGCCTAGGACCCGTTCAGATAATCGTCACTGGTGTTGGCCGTGAGCCGGAATCGAACCCGGGTCGCCGGATTGGAAGCTCGGCGCGCTAACCGCTACACCACCGCTCCCCAGTACGCACACACACACCCACACACACGCACAGTGCACGCACCCCCGAGTAGGGACTCGGGAGAAATTATCCTCCTTCAATCAACGCGGCTGCTTGAGACGCGCGCGTTCGGCGCGGAGCGATCGCGCTCTTTCCCTCTCGCACGAAGCGACGACAACCGACACGTCAGGCGCTGCGCGACAATCGATACCGCTCACCCGCACACAAAGACC
Organism: Petromyzon marinus; assembly: GCF_048934315.1. NCBI lineage: Eukaryota > Metazoa > Chordata > Hyperoartia > Petromyzontiformes > Petromyzontidae > Petromyzon > Petromyzon marinus. Next base: position 20,363,582 of record NC_133674.1, read on the forward strand.
CCCCCCACCACCCCGTGTAGCCTGTAACGGACTGTCGGGGCAAGTGCTGTTAGCGGGCAACACCTATGATGAAGGCTGAAATGGCACACCAACACCACGCCCGGTCACATTTGTCTCCCCGGTATCTGATGGTTTCACACCGCACAGGGCCCTTATTTTAGGCTGAGTCGACCGAGAGGAGACGCAGGACGGGGTCAAATATGTGTCACGATTATTCGGTCGCGGGCGCGAATCGAACTCGGGTGGCCGGGCTCTGTAGCGCAGCGTGCTGCAAGCACTGCACTACCGCTCCCCACTCACACACGACCACAAAGCTCAGCCGCGTAGCCCACGCAGACCGTTGGAGCAAGTCGTGCTCGCGAGCGCCTATCAAGGCCGTCACGGTACACAAGCGGGTGGATGGCGAGCACACAACAATGACAAAGATCCCCCGTAAAGCATTAACACACTGTTGGGGCAAGTGCTGTTCGCGAGAACCTACGAAGGCCGGCACGGGGCACGAGGGGGTGGATGGCCAACAACACGCCCGGCCGCCTTTGTCTCCCCCAGTGGTGATCTTTAGACACCGTATCAGGTTCTCATTTGAGACTGAGTCGACACACACAGACACACACGCACTGTCACGCACGCACTGCCACTCACGCACTGCCACTCACGCACGGTCACGCATGTCACACACACAATCACGCATAAGCACGCACACATTGATATGCATAGATACGCAGTCACGACACTGTCACGCATCGTAACGCTCATGATTCGAGTGTCACGCACTCAAAGTGTTATGAATATTTATTATTAATTATCATGGGACCTCCTTTGCCAGTACCAAAATACGTACACACAACGCCACACTCATGCAGAGAGTCCAGACAAAGATCTCACAAATACGCCTTCGCTGTTGGGATAAAGTGCTGTTATCGAGCGGTACTAAGACAAGTGTGGTGCGCGAGGTGGGTAGTGTAGTCAGAACCTCGCCCGTCCGCCTTTGTCTTCCCAGTGTTGATGTTTTACACACCACTCCAGGTACTCGTTAAAAACCGAGCACATCCAGGTTCAGATGTTCACCACTGATGTCAGTTAGTTAGCAATATTCTATAGTTCTTTCGGTAAAGTCACGTAGATAGAACAAAATACAACAATAAAATTAAAAAAATAAAAATATCACGACATTTCGATCGCAACACAAGCAATCGTCATCATGAGAAAAAAGAGGGGGAAAGCTGCTGAGGCACCCTGTTAATAAAGGTTTAGAGATGGGCGGGGCAGCTAATGTTAATGTGGGAGAGGGCTGGAACACCGGCAGCTGGTCTACACCAATCAGAGAGCTGTTTATAAAGGTTTAGAGATGGGCGGGGCAGCTAATGTTAATGCTGGATAGGGCTGGAACACCAGCAGTAGGTCTACACCAATCAGAGAGCTGTTTATAAAGGTTTAGAGATGGGCGGGGCAGCTAATGTCAATGTAGGAGAGGTCTCCGACACCGGCAGTAGGTCTACACCAATCAGAGAGCTGTTTATAAAGGTTTAGAGATGGGCGGGGCAGCTAATGTCAATCTAGGAGAGGTCTCCGACACCGGCAGTAGGTCTACACCAATCAGAGAGCTGTTTATAAAGGTTGAGAGATGGGCGGGGCAACGAATGTTAATGTAGGAGAGGGCTTGAACACCGCCAGTAGGTCTACACCAATCAAAGAGCTGTTTATAAAGGTTTAGAGATGGGCGGGGCAGCTAATGTTAATGTACGAGAGGTCTCCAACACCGGCAGTAGGTCTACGCCAATCAGAGAGCTGTTTATGAAGGTTTAGAGATGGGCGGGGCAGCTAATGTTAATGTAGGAGAGGTCTCCGACACCGGCAGTAGGTCTACACCAATCAGAGAGCTGTTTATAAAGGTTTAGAGATGGGCGGGGCAGCTAATGTTAATGTAGGAGAGGTCTCCGACACCGGCAGTAGGTCTACACCAATCAGAGAGCTGTTTACAAAGGTTTAGAGATGGGCGGGGCAGCTAATGTTAATGTAGGAGAGGTCTCCGACACCGGCAGTAGGTCTACACCAATCAGAGAGCTGTTTATAAAGGTTTAGAGATGGGCGGGGCAGCTAATGGTAATGTTGGAGAGGTCTCCGACACTGGCAGTAGGTCTACACCAATCAGAGAGCTGTTTATAAAGGTTTAGAGATGGGCGGGGCAACGAATGTTAATGTAGGAGAGGTGTCCGACACCGGCAGTAGGTCTACACCAATCAGAGAGCTGTTTATAAAGGTTTAGAGATGGGCGGGGCAGCTAATGTTAATGTATGGGAGGTCTCCGACACTGGCAGTAGGTCTACACCAATCAGAGAGCTGTTTATAAAGGTTTAGAGATGGGCGGGGCAACGAATGTTAATGTAGGAGAGGTCTCCGACACCGGCAGTAGGTCTACACCAATCAGAGAGCTGTTTATAAAGGTTTAGAGATGGGCGGGGCAGCTAATGTTAATGTATGGGAGGTCTCCGACACCGGCAGTAGGTCTACACTAGACATGGGCAAAGTACGGCCCCCGGGCCGCATACGGATCGTTGGGTTTTTTTAATCTGGCCCGCCGAACTTGTCTAAATATGATTATTATTAAATTAAATTTTACCTTTCTCCTGGAATTCCCCCCTTTCCCCATTAGATGGCGAACTTTGACCGGACGTTACGACATGTTTTTGTATTCTTCATTTTCGTGCAATTTGTTAAATTGCCTTGCAAATGAATGCTTTGCTACCTGTTAAAGGCCAAATCCTTTCATGTAATGATTTTTACATATCATTTATATTAGTTCACACAAACACTCCATCCATCTGTTCCTGGCCTGGCCCCTCTGTCAAATTTTGTGGCCCGCGAGTAAAAAAAATTTGCCTACCCCTGGTCTACACCAATCAAAGCATTGCATCTCGCTCCACACACCCACACTGCTGACGGTGGAGGTGGATAAGAGAACACAAATCAAGTCATGACCCAAAGTGGTTGATGACATCTTTCCAATGATTTCTGAGTTTAAAACCGTCGTCTCGGTTGAAATTGTCTGTGTCTGTAGATATGGATGGCTTCGTGAACAAATCTTTGTTGATTGCCAGTCGGCTTGCAAAGTACCATCGTCTTCAAGAAATCAATTTCATGTGACCCAGCCACGGCAGAAGTATTGGTCCTGCTGTGTTTCAGATCTGCCTTATGTTCACAAACATGATCCGAGACATGTCGTTTGGTTTCCCGAATGTAACTGCTGCCGCAGATACAGCTTAGTTTGTCGATGCCGGGGTATTGCATGTCAGGAATCTTGTCCTTCAAGATAGGATCAGGTTACCAATTTGATGCACTGTGTCAAATCGGACCTGGATATTGAGTTTGTTCAAGTTTTGGAAATCTTTTTGGTGATCCCTATGTAAGGTAAGGTGATGGTTTTGATTGGATCTTCAGATGGCTCCTTCCACGCGGTTGGGGTGATGGCTTTGCGGATTGTGTAGTCAGAATATCCATTCGCCTTGAGAGACTGGTGTACGTGTTTGAGTTCACTGGTCAGGTGTTCATGGTCGGAGATACATTGAGCTCTATGGTGTAACGTTTTGATGAGGGAATTCTTCTGGGATGGATGGTGGTGGGAATGAGGTTTTAGGTAGGCGTCAGTATGGGTTACTTTCCTGTAAACAGAGTGGCTCATTGAGCCATCTGTTCGTTTTTGTAACGAGGCAGTTGGTGGGATCCCATTGGCTCACCCACCTACAAACTGGCCTGATATATGTCTGAGACCTTGTAGCCATTCACCTCTTCTCTTCTTAACTCAGCTCACCTGGTATCATCAATTAAAGACATCTCACTGTCCCCAGGTGATTTACTTCAACAAGGACTGAATGCTGATGTACCAGCCCTGGTGAGACACTGCCTCACCAATACATACTTCACTTGGAAGGGAACATTCTACAAACAAACTGAAGGAACCCCAATGAGTTCACCCTTATCTCGGGTTGTGGCCAACATTTTCATGGTAAAATTGAGATGGACGCCATCCAGGCATCCACTCTACGCCCGTCCTTGTGGAAGAGGTACGTGGATGACACGTTTGTCATCTGGCCACATGGCCGACCGGCTCTGGAACAATTCTTCCACCACATCAATTCCATACACCCAGCAATCAAACTCACCATGGAGGTAGAAAAGGATGGCATGCTATCCTTCTTGGATGTCTTAATCAAAAAGAGACCAGATGGCTCAATGAGCCACTCTGTCTATAGGAAAGTAACCCATACTGACGCCTACCTAAAACCTGATTCCCACCACCATCCATCCCAGAAGAATTTCCTCATCAAAACGCTGCACCATAGAGCTCAATGTACCGTAGACCATGAACACCTGACCAGTGAACTAAAACACGTACACCAGGCTCTCAAGACGAATGGATATTCTGACTACACAATCCGCGAAGCCATCACCCCAACCGTGAGGAAGGAGCGATCTAAAGATCCAATCAAAACCATCACGTGACCTTACATAGCAAGGATCACCAAACATATTTCGAAAATCTTGAACAAACGCGAGATCCAGGTCCGATTGTGAAGGACAACATTCCTGACATGCAATATCCTGGCGTCTACAAACTAAGCTGTACCTGCGGCAGCAATTACATTGGGGAAACCAAGCGACATGTCTCGGACCGTATTCGTGAACATAAGGCAGATCTGAAACACAGCAGGACAAATACTTCTTCCGCGGCTGATCATTACTTTAATGCGGCTTGCTAACGTAAAATTGATTTCTCTAAGACGATGGTACTTTGCAAGCCGACTGGCTATCAACAAAATTCGTTCACGAAGCCATAAATATATACAGACACAATTTCAACCGAGAGGACGGTTTTAAACTCAGCAATCATTGGAAAGATGTCATCAACCACTTTGGATCATGACTTGATTTGTGTTTCCTTGTCCACCTCCACCGTCAGCAGTGTAGGTGTGTGGAGCGAGGTGCAATGCTTTGATTGGTGTAGACCTACTGCTGGTGTCGGAGCCCTCTCCTACATTAACATTAGTTGCCCCGCCCATCTCTAAACCTTTATAAGCAGCTCTCTGATTGGTGTGGACCTACTGCTGGTGTCGGAGCCCTCTCATACATTAACATTAGTTGCCCCGCCCATCTCTAAACCTTTATAAGCAGCTCTCTGATTGGTGTGGACCTACTGCTGGTGTCGGAGCCCTCTCCTACATTAACATTAGTTGCCCCGCCCATCTCTAAACCTTTATAAACAGCCTGCCTCAGCAGCTTTCTCCCTCTTTTTTCTCCTGATGACGATTGCTTGTGTTGCGATCAAAACGTGGTGATATTTGTATTGTTTTTTATTCACTTCATTTTCATTTTTATTTTTGTATTGTTATTTTTGCTGTCTACGTGACTTCACCGAAAGAACCATAGAATATGAATTCCTGCAGTCACGAAAGTTTTTAAAGTCAAAATTTAGTTAGCCATGGCTAGGAATCGAACTCGGTTTGTCAGGTTCGTAGAACTAACCACAAGACTACCGCAAAGCCAAGCGTACAGAAAGTCACCCACGTACGAAGGCAAAGGTCCTCCGTAAAGCCTTCAATACTTTTGTGGGAAGTGCTGTTAAGCACGCTGTCACGCACTCACCCACAGTCACACACTCACCCGCAGTCACTAACCCAGTCACTCATCCACAGTCACGCACTCATCCACAGTCACTCACCCACAGTCACTCACCCACAGTCACGCACTCACCCACAGTCACGCACTCACCCACAGTCACGCACTCATCCACAGTCACTCACCCACAGTCATACACTCACCCGCAGTCACTCACCCACAGTCACTCACCCACAGTCACTCAACCACAGTCACTCACCCACAGTCATACACTCACCCACAGTCACTCACCCACAGGCACTCACCCACAGTCACTCACCCACAGTCACTCACCCGCAGTCACTCACCCGCAGTCACTCACCCGCAGTCACTCACCCGCAGTCACTCACCCACAGTCACGCACTCACCCACAGTCACGCACTCATCCACAGTCACTCACCCACAGTCATACACTCACCCACAGTCACTCACCCACAGTCACTCACCCGCAGTCACTCACCCGCAGTCACTCACCCGCAGTCACTCACCCGCAGTCACTCACCCACAGTCACTCACCCGCAGTCACTCACCCGCAGCCACTCACCCACAGTCACACACTCACCCACAGTAACGCACTCACAGTCACACACTCACCCACAGTCACGCACTCACCCACAGTCACGCACTCACAGTCACACACTCACAGTCACACACTCACCCACAGTCACGCACTCACAGTCACACACTCACCCACAGTCACGCACTCACCCACAGTCACGCACTCACAGTCACTCACCCAGTCACGCACTCACCCGCAGTCACTCACCCACAGTCACGCACTCACACGTAGTCACCCACTCGGTAAAGCACGCAGTCACGTACACAGTCACGCACACAAAGACACTCGGAGTCGCGCACACAGCCACACACAAAGACACACGGACTCACGCACACAGCCACGCGCACAGAGGCGTATTGACAACAGGCACGCACAGAGACACACGCACGTGGCAGTGCACACACAGCTGCAAAACAAAGACAAAGCTTCCCCGTGTACGCTTCACAGACTTTTGGGGCACGTGCTGTTAGCGAGCGCCTATGAAGGCCGGCGCGGCTCACGAGCAGGTGGGTGGTCAGCACCACTCCCGGCCGCCTTTGTCTCCCCACAGTCTCTCACACACACACAAAGAAACACGCAGCAATGCACACAGCCACGCACGCAGAGAAAAATTGACAACAGCCACACGCACGCGACGCCAGGGACAGGCACTGACAACAAGCAGAGAGCGGCAGCCGCACAGACACGGCCGCGCAGAGACACACACAAAACAAAGACAAAGATCCCCCGTATAGCCTTAGCAGGCTGTAGGGGCAAGTGCTGTTAGCGAGCACCTATAAAGGCCGGCACGGCACACGAGGGGTGTGGGTGGCCAACACCACGCCCGGCCGCCTTTGTCTCCCAAGTGGCGATGTTTGCATACCACACTAGGTACTCATTTGTACACACACATACCGAGGTGCTGTCACCTGTGCACACGCAAAGCGACATACACAGAGGCAAAGAGGGATAGAAGCGCGCGCGCACATACCGATAAAACGAAACAACGCGCACACGTTTAGACAAAGAGACGGGACACACGCAGACAAATACATACACACAGAGACACACACAGACACAAAGTAGACACGCACAGAGATGAAGACGAGCAGACACACATAGACACACATACCAAAGAGACAAAGACACACTGACAAACACGCGGACAGCCACACACGGAGACACACACACACACAGCACCAGACAGAGACACAAATACAATAGTAATAGACAGAGAGACTGGCGCACACAGACACAACACATCGCACACAGAGACAAAGAGAGAGACACCGACAAGAGCTATACGCTCGCTAACCCCCTTCCTGCCACCACCCCCTCCCCCTCGACCCCTCCCCCATCCCCCGGGGCCCCGCCCCCCGGCCCCCAGGGCCGCCACGCGATAGCGGCGCGCGCGATCAATCTCAGGGCCTCGCGACACCGCAATCGCCTCGCGCTCCGGACCTGTCAGCGGCGCGCGCGCGCACGCGAGATCCGATTTAATGCGCGCGGCTCGCTCACCTCCCCCCCCACACCCCCCCCCCGTCACCTCATCCCACACATCCCCCCCCCCGACCCACCGCCTCCAACCCCCTCCCTCCACACACATCCCCATCACCCATCCACGACGCCTCCTGCAACAGCCAAAACCGCTCGCATCCGCAGAAGCGACGGGCGAGGTCTTCTCACAGGCGCCGATCTGCTCACGGGAGAGCGGAGGATGTGGTTAGGTTTGGGGGGAGGGGGTGGGGAGGCGGGAGGAGGGGTGTTTGTGATTATGTTTTTTTTCACGATTCTGTTTGTGCCGCTGTAGAAGCCGCGATGGTTTAAACGGGTTCCCCGTGTTCAGAGATCTTTTCATCGTCATCACCGTCGTCATCATCATCATAGTCATCATCATCAACGTCATCATCATGGATTTCGTTGGATTTTTACTGATTTGTTTTTGTGCGCTTTCTCTCCCCCCCCCCACACTGCCCCCCCCCCAATGAAAAACTGAAAGATGTTATGGGGAAAATAACGATGAAGAGACTATTCATCGTGATAATTGTAACTAAACTCGTTTTTATTTTTATTCAAACAAAATATAAAACTTGCAATAATGCAACTGTCTCTCGAGACGCACAATCTTCATTGTATCGTCGACCTCGTTTTAGTTTTCGCTTTGTGAGTTTATTTGGTTTCCGAAATGATGCTGAATTATCATCATCATCAATCATCATCCTTGACCTTCATCCATGGTCATCGGTTCTTGTTGTTGTGTTTTAGTTTATTTTTGGTTTTCTGTGGGAATTCTCCATATTATAACGATGATGTCTGAGTACAGAATCGTCACCCTCGTTGTCATCATCAGTCATCTGGATGACTCTTGGTATCATCATTGTCATCGGCATCGACCTCGAATTGTTTCTGTTCATTTGTTTTCTTGAAAATGCCGAACGACTACAATCAGCGTCATCATCATCATGGCCCTTGTTATGATCTGCTGATTTTCAAACGTTTGTTTTTGTGTTCTACCAAAGTCTGAAAAGGCATAACAACGTTTGCTGGCAGAACAGTCATCATCCGATTAGCACAGTTGGCTAGGTAAAGAAGTTCAACAAACATCGCCATCATCGGCAACGCTCTGCACTCGGCGCGCGCCACGTGGGGCCCTCGCACGTAACCCCCACCCCTCCCCTCTCCCCCACCCCTCCCCTCTCCCCCACCCCTCCCCTCTCCACCACCCCTCACCCCTCCCCCGCGCTTCAACATAAATCGCGCTCGCTCGATGACGTCATTGTCAAATAAATGTCACAGCCCCATCCTCACTGAGACCCCCCCCACCCCACCTCCCCGCAAGCGGCAGACCCCCCGCGACTTGAATCTGACACGGAGTGGCGCAGTGGTCCGAGAGGGGGGCCTCTCCCAGTGAGAGGCTCCTCGCGACCCCTCCTACTCGCCCCCCGCCCCCCTCTAAGACCCTCATCCCGACCCCTCCGTCCTCACCCTAACCCAGCGACAGCCGCGGGCCCAAGTGCAGCCGTTGTGAGGACCATGATCCCAATTCATGAGTTGGCAGAAAAGGCAGTTTTGCTCGCCGGGAATCTGTGAGAAAAGCCGATAAATTATTCATATTTCGCTCCACAACAACATGAATCAGACCCCCAAAAACGAGAACAGCAGAGAGGAAGTGGAGAGAGGGGGCGAGAGAAGGTGTGACGAGGTGTAGGGTCAAGGGCAGGATTAGTCCTTGAGAATTTGGTTGGCTTCGATCGGGTCGTGAGGTTTCGAGCTCTGACTAGGGTCTGGTTAGCTAGTGGAATTAGAGTTAGGGTCTGGTTAGCTAGTGGAATTAGAGTTAGGGTCTGGTTAGCAAGTGGAATTAAAGTTAGGGTTTGGTTAGCTAGTGGAATTAGGATTAGGGTCTGGTTAGCTAGTGGAATTAGAGTTAGGGTCTGGTTAGCTAGTGGAATTAGGGTCTGGTTAGCTAGTGGAACTGGGGTTAGGGTTTGGTTAGCTAGTGGAATTAGGATTAGGGTCTGATTAGCTAGTGGAATTAGGGTTAGGGTCTGGTTAGCTAGTGGAATTAGGATTAGGGTCTGGTTAGCTAGTGGAATTAGAGTCAGGGTCTGGTTAGCTAGTGGAATTAGGGTTAGGGTCTGGTTAGCTAGTGGAATTAGGGTTAGGGTCTCGTTAGCTAGTGCAATTAGAGTTAGGGTCTGGTTAGCTAGTGGAATTAGGGTTAGGGTCTGGTTAGCTAGTGGAATTAGGGTTAGGGTCTGGTTAGCTAGTGGAATTAGGGTTAGGGTCTCGTTAGCTAGTGCAATTAGAGTTAGGGTCTGGTTAGCTAGTGGAACTGGGGTTAGGGTCTGGTTAGCGAGTAGAATTAGAGTTAGGGTCTGGTTAGCTAGTGGAATTAGGGTTAGGGTCTGGTTAGCTAGTGAAATTAGAGTCAAGGTCTGGTTAGCTAGTGGAATTAGAGTTAGGGTCTGGTTAGAAAGTGGAATTAGAGTTAGGGTCTGGTTAGCTAGTGGAATTAGAGTTAGGGTCTGGTTAGCTAGTGGAATTAGAGTTAGGGTCTGGTTAGCTAGTGGAACTGGGGTTAGTCTGGTTAGCTAGTGGAACTGGGGTTAGGGTCTGGTTAGCTAGTGGAATTAGGATTAGGGTCTGGTTAGCTAGTGGAATTAGAGTTAGGGTCTGGTTAGCTAGTGGAATTAGAGTTAGGGTCTGGTTAGCTAGTGGAATTAGAGTTAGGGTCTGGTTAGCTAGTGGAACTGGGGTTAGTCTGGTTAGCTAGTGGAACTGGGGTTAGGGTCTGGTTAGCTAGTGGAATTAGATTCAGGGTCTGGTTAGTTAGTGGAATTAGGATTAGGGTCTGGTTAGTTAGTGGAATTAGGATTAGGGTCTGGTTAGCTAGTGGAATTAGGGTTAGGGTCTGGTTAGCTAATTAAATTAGAGTTAAGGTCTGGTTAGCTAGTGGAATTAGAGTTAGGGTCTGGTTAGCTAGTGGAATTAGAGTTAGGGTCTGGTTAGCTAGTGGAATTAGCGTTAGGGTCTGGTTAGCTAGTGGAATTAGGATTAGGGTCTGATTAGCTAGTCGAATTAGGGTTAGGGTCTGGTTAGCTAGTGGAATTAGGGTTAGGGTCTGGTTAGCTAGTGGAACTGGGGTTAGGGTTTGGTTAGCTAGTGGAATTTGGATTCGGGTCTGGTTAGATAGTGGAATTAGAGTTAGGGTCTGGTTAGCTAGTGGAATTAGGGTCTAGTTAGCTAGTGGAATTAGGGTTAGGGTCTGGTTAGCTAGTGGAATTAGGGTTAGGGTCTGGTTAGCTAGTGGAATTAGGGTTAGGGTCTGGTTAGCTAGTGGAATTAGGGTTAGGGTCTGGTTAGCTAGTGGAACTGGGGTTAGGGTTTGGTTAGCTAGTAGAATTAGGATTAGGGTCTAGTTATATAGTAGAATTAGGGTTAGGGTCTGGTTAGCTAGTGGAATTAGGGTTAGGGTCTGGTTAGCTAGTGGAATTAGGGTTCGGGTGAGGACTCATGTCTGGTTAACTGGTGTGAATATGGCTGTGGCTAGGATCTGGTTAGCTGGTGTTGTTATGATGAGTGTTAGGACAAGCATCTGATTTCCCATGGCCAAGAATCGAACTCAGCTGTCTATTTTATAACACATTGCCCGAAACACAGCGTCACTCACCTTCGTGAGTCACTACCGACAGTGAAAATATAAATGACTTAAGGTCTCTTATGCCACTTGCCGCACTCTAAAAGGACTCAACACAGGACCCACAAGTTCAAGGCAGAGATCTTTAATTTTCATTCAATCTTACTGCTTTCTGCTCGCATATTTCTGCATGAAATTTTCAAGTTACGTTAATGACGATTTTTTTGTTGTTGCAGGCAGCGTTGACGAATGTTTAGGCAGCCTAGGCCTGGATTTTGAGTGGTTCCTGACCAATCTAAAGAATGCACAAATTATTTGGCGATGTTGCTGCTGCAGCTGCGTTAGCAGTAGTGCACAAACACTGTCAACAAACACAACTCAACAATCCGCCAGTAAATATATAATAAATAAGCGATGTTTCGAGCAATGACCCTTCTTCATTGCACATAAATTATTACATTTAGCGCATGTATTTGCTATGAAAAAGGTACACTGCCCGAAACGTCGCCTATTGTGTTGAGGTTATTTTGTTTGTCAAAAATGTCAGGTTGCTTGCACAAGTTTTATATAGATCACACAGCAAATAATTACAAGTTGTATGTGGTGTATGAATTAATGTGTGTATTTTATTTGCGTACGTACACACAAGCATGGTGGAAGTGTAGTAGGGACCAGAGTTCCATTCCCTCTCACGGCCAACAAGGACGAATGTCTCAGCCGGCCCTATGTACAGGCCTCCGAATACTGTACCTCGTGTGGTGTGTAAACACTGCGGAGACAAAGTTGGACCTCATCATGTCTTTTGGGCTTTCGTAGGTGGTAAACTACAACACTTGCCCCAATATTCTGTTAAGGCTATACTGAAAATCTTTGTCTTTATCTTTGTGTGCGTGCTTGCTCCACGCTGCTGTTGCCACATGGAGCGGGGCCGGCACCGGGCCGGACGTCGCGCCTGCCACGGTGCAATAACTCATCCACCACGAGGCTGCCACAGCGCTGTCTGACACAGCGCCATGCGACACAGCCCTCCCTGGCACAGCGCTGCCTGACACAGTCAGTCAATCTCGCCACCATCGGGTCAGGGTCAAGAGGTCAGTGTCATAAGCCGACATCATCAGTTGTCCGTGTCTCGCCCGAGCAACCAAGCCAATACATTCATGATAGTCGATTGCTAACATCAGGATACACAGGCTTTGTCAACACACTGCTGTGTCGACTATGTGGGTAATTTTTCAATACTTCACCACGCTAAACAGTGTGGGTTGGTAAATGGAGATGGGGCAAGATATGTTCAGATAGCACTTGCCAATGTTGTGTGAAAGCATATCGTTGGGAATTGAACTTTGGCCCACCGGTCCGTAGCGTGCTAAGCACTACGTCACCGATATATCCCGATCGTGATGCTGTATGCAAATAAGGCGTTAATTGTGAATGGCGTGATCCACACACAATCACGGTGACACGCAACAACAACTGCTACTCGCCACTAAGTGGCGGTGCCAGGCTATGTGCACTTTTAGGCCACGCGAAGTGTGGAAGGCTTCACTGAGATTACTGGCAGATGCACCAGCTGTGCTTCCCACTGTGGCAACTCTCTGCGTTCTGATGCCCGGCGCTCCGCTCGTTGTTGTGAGCATCGCTCCTCTGCCCTCCGTTGTTGCTGGAGGGTGACTGCCTCGAACTCCCCTGCGGCGTCCTTCACGAGCCTCCTCCACAGAGGCCGAGCTTGACACCACTAGTACAAGTCATCGGCAAGTCCACTCAGCTCCACATCATTCTGTACCACATCACTTCACCTCTTCTCTAGCCCATGCCACACACTGACACACACTGACACACACTGACACACACACACAGCCACATGCACTGACTCACATAGCGGCACGCACTGACACACACAGTGACAGACTGTAGGGCAAGTGCTGTTAGCGAGCACCTATGAAGGCCGGAACGGTACACGAGGGGGTGGGTGGCCAGCAACCACGCCCGACCGCCTTTGTCTCCCCAGTGGCGATGTTTACACACCGCACTAGGTACTCATTTCAGGCTGAGTCGACCTAGGGGAGGCCCAGGACCGGTTAAGATAATCGTCACTGGTGTTGGCCGTGAGCGGGAATCGAACCCAGGTCGCTAGGTTCATAGCGCAGCACGCTAACCGCTACACTACCGCACTGATAAAGATCCCCCATATAGCCTTAACAGACTGTAGGGGCAAGTGCTGTTAGCGAGCACCTATGAAGGCCGGAACGGTACACGAGGGGGTGGGTGGCCAGCACCACGCCCCACCGCCTTTGTCTCCCTAGTGGCAATGTTTACACACCGCACCAGGTACTCATTTGAGGCTGAGTCGGCCTATGGGAGGGCCCGGGACCGGTTCAGATAATCGTCACTGGTGTTGGCCGTGAGCGGGAATCGAACCCGGGTCGCCAGGTTCATAGCGCAGCGCGCTAACCGCTACACTACCGCACTGACACACACAGTGACACACACTCGTTGACACGTACTGACAAACGCACACACGCACTGACACACACACACATAGTGACACGCACTGACACTCGCCCCGTCGCCCCTGCTCCGCGTGCGGGGCCGGAATTCTCATTTATTTATTTCGCGATGCGGGAGGCTGCCCTTTAGGAGCGCGTGCAGAGACGGAGAGAGCAGTGGTGCGAGAGAGAGAGAGCGCGGCGTGGGAGAGGGAGGCGGGGGAGAGGCAAGGGAAGATAAAGAAGGGAGAGAGGGGAGGGGGGATGCATAAAACATCAAACGCAAGACACCCGTGGCTTCTCGCGCTGGAACCCTCAGCGCCTCCCCCCACCCACCTCGGTCCTTACCGCCCATGCCCCCCCCCCAATTCCCTACCAAGGTCCCCTTGTTTTGAAATCAGGCGTCGTCTAATGACGGGGCCACTCTGCTTTCCAATTTTGTCTCTCGTCGTCGTGAACTCGAGAAATGTGTTCTATAGTGGTGGAACCCAGCGGCGCACAGGGAACCCACAGGTACCCAGATGGGACTTTTGAAGGCCCAAAGGAAATCCACTAAACCAGAGGGAAACCTGTGAAAGTAAGACAATGTCATCTCAACGTTGATGCAACATAGCTAAACACATAAATTAACAAACAAAAGCCACGAAAAAAACCCACAGAAAACGCAGATGAACTCAGATAAACAAAGAAAACCGAGCTAATGTAGGGAATTTTAGATACTAAAATAAAACTGAGTCAACCCAGAGAACCAGATAATTCCCAGATTTAAAAAAACCCCAGCTAAACCCAAATGTACGTATATAAAATCCATAATAAACTCCCAAAAGAACCACAATGAACCACAATAAAACCAAAAAAAATCTTCAATTAACCCATATTATGTCATAAAACCAAGAAAAAACAAACTAAACAAAAAAAATCCCATATAAACACACGTAAATCAAATTAGACTTTAAAACCCCCAAGCTCAAAATAGAGGAACATAATCATAACACAAAGGGATCCCAGCGAAATACAAAATAAAACAGACAAAAAGAGAAAATAGGGATGAACTCAGATTACAGCTAAACCCAAGGGTATCCCAAATAAACCCAGATTAATCAAAATAAATGCAGGAAAATCCCCCCAAATTTTTGGAAAAACCAAGGAAATTCACGAATATACCCAGAAAATTCCAAATAAATATAAGCTAAACTAAGCGAAATCCCAAATAAACCCAAAGAAATCCCAGATTTAAAAAAAATGTACAGGTAAGTCCATGTCAAAATGAGCTAAACCCACACAAATCCTTGAAAAACCCAGAAAAATCCCTGATAAACGCTGATAAATCCCAGGGGAAAAAAGAATGACCCCAGATAAACCAAAGAAATCCCAAATTAACCCAAAAAAATCCCAGATAAACCCAGATAAATCCCACATTAACAGAGATAAATCCCAAATGGACACAGATAAATCCCAGAAAACGCCAAAGAAATTCCAGATGAAACCCAGATAAATCCCAGCAAATCCCAGATGAAAACAGAAAAATCCCAGATCAACCAAGAGAAATCCAAAATAAACTGTAGAAAACCCAGAAATATCAAAGAAATAACGAAAATTCCCAGATCAACCCGAATAATTTACAGATAAGCCCATTGAAAACACAACTTAAGAAAAATAAGGCCAGAAAAATCCCACATGAAACCTAGATAAACCCAAATAAACCTCATATTAACCAAAAACATTCCATATAAACAGAGCAAGCTCAAATAAATATAAAGAAAGCCCAGACAAACTAAGAGAAATCCAAGACAAACCCGAATCAATTCCAGATAATCCCAGAGAAATGCAAGATGAACCCAAACAATTCCCAAATAAACCCACAGAAATTCCAGATAAACCCAGAGAAATTCCATATTAACTCAGAGATATCCCAGATAAAAGCAGAACATTCCAGATAAACTCATAGGAATTTGAGATCTACTCAGCGAAATTCCAGATGCACCCAGAGAAGTTTAAACTAAACCAAGGAATATTTCAGATAAACCGAGAGAATTCCAGATAAACTCAGACATATCTCAAACAATCCCAGAGATATTCCAGTTAATCCCAGGAAAATCCGAAATACGTCCAGAGAAGCCCAAATAATTCCAGAGAACCCCCAAATAAATGCACAGGAAAATCAGATAAATCCAGAAAATATCAACTATCCCGAGAAATATTCCAAAAAATCTAAGAGAAAATCCAGATAACACCATAGAATTGTAAGCAAAACCAACGAAATATCAGCTGAACCCATGAAAATTCCATATAAAGCAATAGAAATTCCAGATAAACTCAGAGAAATCTAAAACATACGCAACGTAATCCTAGATAAACCCAGAAAAAATACAGTTAACCCCATGGAAATCCTAGATACATCAGGAGAAAACTCAGAGAAAACTCAATTAAACGCACCGAAAACTGAACCCCAGAAAAACATAAATTCAACTGAGAAATATCCAAGACAACCCATAAGAAAATCCAAATAAACCCAGAGAATTCCAAGCTAAACCAAAGCATATCTTAGATAAACCCATGAACATCCCAGAAAAAGTGAGAGAAGTTCCAGATAAACCCAGAAAATCCCAGCTAAAGCCATATAAATCACAGATAAAATCAGATAAACCCACATAAAACCCAGACAAATGCATAAACATGCCAGATACATTACACCATTTATAAGATTAGCCCACATAAACCCACATAAAAGCATATCAACGAATAGAAATACCAGCTTAGCCCATTCAAACCCAGCTAAACCCATATAAATCCCAACAAATCTAAAGAAGCCCCATAAACCACAGATAAATCCTAGCTAAATCCAGAGAAATCCCAGATAACCCAGAAAATCCCATATAAAACCCAGGTAAGCAGATACATATTCCAGCTCAACCTCTGATTAACCTAGATAAATCGACTTAAAACCAAGTTAAACACAAATATTCCCTGATACATCGATATTAATTTCAAGTAAATAAACGTAAACCCACATAACCCCCCGGTAAAACTTGGAAAATACCCTGGTAAACTTAGAAAAATCTTAGATTAACCCAGCTAAATCTTAGATTAACCCATATAAATATTGGATTAACCCATATAAATATTGGATTAACCCATAGAAATGTCAGCTAAGCTCAGGAATCTGAACAAACCATGTCGAAGAGAGATATAACTCAGAGAAAACTTAGAGGAACCCAGAGAAACTCAAGGGTTACAGTCTCTACACTCCTCTCCCCAGCCCCCTCCGCCCCTCCCCACGCTAACTCGTACCGCGGGCCTCTGGCACGAGTTTGATGAGGAATGCCCGAGCCAAAGGAAGCGAATCTGCATCCTCAATCACCGGCACCAACTGTCCCAGACAAACCGCCTTCACGTAGACACACTGCATTCTCACAGACACACACTGCCTTCACACAGACACGCCGCCGTTAGATAGACACTACTACCCTCCTATCGACACATCGCCTTCAGATAGACATTACTATGTCCAGACAGACACCTCGCCCAATAAGGGTAAACAACACCGCCCTCCTCAAAACAGGGTGCTCTGAGCTTTCATTGGCAGTTTGCAGCTGGAGGACACGGTTTGGTGATGAGCAATCGTGAGTATAAAACCCATCCGTTGTCTCGGATCTTTGCCGAACGCCGCCCCTCGTGACGGCCTGTCACTCAAGCGATCCGGAAAACGTTTGTTAGCGAGCGGCATCTCTCATTTCAGAGGTTTTCATCTAAATATACATGTTTTTGTTTATGGGACTCGCGGTATAAACACGATAATTTACCGCCCAATACTCTTGCTTTCTTCACGCAGTCTCAGTGCAGCCGTTCCCCACGCCCCTCCTCCCATCTTCGTAAAGGTATATTTATTTATTTCATAATTACTACGATAATAATATACGTAAAATTGGTCGTGAAAAGCTGCATTAGCAATGTTCATAAATAGGATTTTGTTCTTGTTGTTGCAATAAGTGCATACAACTCGCTGGGAAGAAAATAAGCTGATGATGAGCACGCAAAGGAAACGCATCGTTAGTTTATTGCGTGCTTGGGATGACATGGACGGAAAGAGGAAGGCGTGGAGCAGACAACAAAGCCAGGCTAGACAGCTCAGAGTGAATGTTGAGAACGGTCTGCTGGGTGGGCATCGCTACCAGGGTGGTGCTCAAAGCTGGTGATGATAAGCAGCCAATGGAGGAGGACCACCACCACGAAGAACGGAGCGATCGTGATTACACCACCTCGTGTGCTGGAGCCAGATGGATCTGTGGAGTTACGAGACCGTGAGAGTTTGCGAGACCTTAGGGGGGAAGGGCGCCGGCTCATCAAAACAGTGGCTAGACGATGGCTGCTGCTGATGATGATGGTGGTGGTAGTAATGATGCTCATGATTATAGTGACAATGATGAATTATGGGAATAGTCTAGATCGCAAATATATAACGATACCACGAACTAAAAACCAAGACTGGATGTGTGTGGGGGTCTCTGGACTTGTGGGCGCGTGCGTGGTTTGTGTGTGGGGGTCTCGGGGCTGGATGTGTGTGGGGGTCTCGGGGCTATATGTGTGTGGGGGTCTCGATGTGTGTGGGGGTCTCGCGGCTAGATGTGTGTGGGAGTCTCGATGTGTGTGGGTGTCTCGCGGCTAGATGTGTGTGGGGGTCTCGGGGCTGGATGTGTGTGGGGGTCTCGGGGCTGGATGTGTGTGGGAGTCTCGGGGCTCGATGTGTGTGGGGGCCTCGATGTGTGTGGGGGTCTCGGGGCTGGATGTGTGTGGGAGTCTCGGGGCTCGATGTGTGTGGGGGCCTCGGGGCTGGATGAGTGTGGGGGTCTCGATGTGTGTGGGGGTCTCGGGGCTCGATGTGTGTGGGGGTCTCGGGGCTGGTGGGCGCTTGAGTGGTTTGAGCCACGGCTGTGGTTGTGCCGTCCGCGTGTGAAATCTCGCGCTCGGCCCTCATCCATCTCTCATCCATCTCCCCCTTCCACTCCTCCCCCATGCACGGGCGACAGTGACGCCTCCATGCGTCGCGCAGACACCCGTGCATTTTCTCAGCCACGTGTCCATCCATCCGCGGTACGCAGAGGGGTTTGGGAGGGGGTGAGGGGCGTCCATTCATTAATACACGCGGCCCCTCGCACGCTGCCGAGACATCCACACGTACAGCTGTGTATGCACACAGATAGCTACACGTACATCCACCTACACGTACAGCTGTGTATGCATACAGCCACCTACAAGTACAGATTTGCACACATATGTACGTATGTTGAACTTCTTTCGCTCCATACGTAGCCAACCGTGATTATCGGAGGTGCTAAGGAAGGATAGTAAACTAAACACATACAACATTTCTAAAACAATGAGTTTCCCGTTTAGATGTATAAGTGCATAGCTCCAGTGGCTTCCTAATATCGGAAGGAAGAGCGTTCCAGACGGCAACAGAAGCGCATCTGAAAGCACGCGATGCAGTTTCCGTCTTTGTTCTATGGTTAACCAAAAGCCGCTGCAGGCAGCTGCACGTGTAGCCACCTGCAGGTGCAGCAATGCATGCATACAGATAGCCACACGTACAGCCGTCCGCACGCACTGCTGTTCAGCTCTCGATATATATCCAACTATTTTAAGATCTACACGGACAGGCATATACACACTCAGCCAATTGCATGTAAAGTCATCTCTGTGTACAGTCATCCAGAACAACAACATGGGCAGCTAACCACCCATCGTCATCATGTTCATCAAATCATAGAGGAATACAGCTACCGAGCCCTCTACACATCCAGCCATCAACACATACAGCCATCTTCACGTACAACCATCTATATTGACAGCGGCCGTACACACAACAGCCATCCACACGTGTGCAGGTAGTGGCGCATATTTAAAGGGACCCACAGGCCGAGAGGGCCCATGAGCTGGACCACAAAAGGCGGGGGAATTTAATTCCTTGCATGAGACCCTTGCTAACTACGCTACGCCACTGACAAAACGCACATCCATCTAAAAGACAAAGAACCCCCGTTTAACTAAACAGACGGTTGGGGAAAGTGCTGTTAGCAAGCACTTATGAAGGCCGGAAGGGTACATGAGGGGGTGGGTGGTCAGCACCATGCCGACTTCCTTTGCCTGGTACTCATTTGAGGCTGAGTCGACCTAAGAGAGGCCTAGGACCGGTTCAGATATTCGTCGCGAGTGTTGGCCGTGAGTGGGAAACGAACTCGGGTCGCGGGGTTCGTAACGCAGCGCGCTAACCGTTGCGCCACCGCTCCACTCACATCCATCTCCACGTGCAAACGTGCAGCCGGCATCCATTCATCGAGCCCACTGCGCGTACAGTCATCCACGTCACCATACACTCTCACACACGCAGATGCTGTCAACCATTCAACCATATACAAAATAAACTCAACACATTCATCATCAACATATTTCATTTGATTTACGTACTACATCAAGAATGGTCTATTGCCTAAAACGTCGCCGATTATATTGTTTTCCCGTCTAATGCCACAGTGTGATTGACGAGTGTGTCGAGATGTTTTTTGTTGACTGTACTTGTGCACCACTACTAACGCAGCAGGAGCATCACCAAATATATATTTTTTTATTCACCCATATGCAGCATATATGTATGTTAAACTTCTTTCGCACCGTATGTAGCCAACTACTCGGCTATTCATTCCGCTCTAAGTGAGCCAGCCCTTCCAGTAGTGAGTCAACCCACCTCGCAATGCGCTAGGCCACACTATTGTGAGCCAGCGAGCCCTGCTCTAAGCTCTCCATCGCAAAAGCGAGGCAGTCAGCCCTCTCAACGAGCCAGCCGCCTCGCTGTGGCATCATACAGACATACATACGGACTAGCCAGCCCAGCAATGAGCCAGCTAGTTCTGCCGTGAGCCAGCTCATCCTCGAGCCAGCCAGCCCACATCGGACTTAGCCAGCCCCGCAGCGAGTCAGCCAACTCTCCAACGATCCAGCCAGCTCGCGTGGCATCATTAGCCGCGCTTTAAAACCCTCCGACCCATTAGGGGCACGGGGAGACGCGGCAGCCCGTGTGGCTGCGATTGGGGCTGAGTGGGGAGGGTGGATTGGAAAGGGAGGGGGTGGGAGGGAGGCGGGGGTGGGTAGTGGTGGTGGGGTGGGGGTAAGGGGGGGGCGCTCGCTCGCTCGGCGCTGGGGGCGGTGGAGTGTGGAGGGTGGAGGCTCCTCACGGACCTATTATCGTGGCCAAATTGCACGCCTGCCATCGATTTGGCTCCGTGCGCGCTTAACCCTTCACGTGCCCCGCGCTCGCTCTGCTCAGCCCCCCCCCAAACCTCCCCAACGCCACCTCCACCCCCCCAACCCAAAACTCGCTGCTTCAATCGACTAGGTCCCCCCCACCGCAACCTCCCACCGCCCGGACCCCATCACCTTCCCCCCACGGCTCCAAACCTCCACCTCATCACTGGCCGTCACCCCCTCTGCCCAGGCCCTAATCTTGTTGCTGGCTTCGCCGTATTCCGTTGCTGCTGCTGCACTCGCACGACGCTCGCTCCGGATGAGACAAGGAGCCTCTTTCTCCGCTCAACGCGACGCCTGCTCGCTCCTTCTCCGCTGCTGTCGCCACAAAATCTAAAACCTCCCCCTTTTGCCGTGTGTGTTCGGGTTGGCGATCTGGGAGAGTAAAACAACAACATATATCCGCACCCGGTACACCACATTCGGTATCCTACTCGCTCGGGGCTGTGGAAATATCCAATGAGAACGAAAGGCCGATTGGGATCCCCCCCCCCCCCCCCCCTGGTTAAGAAGTCTAGGCTACAATTCTCTCCTCCTTCTCTGACTGCCTTTTCCAAGTGCCTCTCCATCCATCCTCTATCCTCACCTTCATCACCACTGTCTCCTCTGCGCCCCCCCCCCCCGCCGCTTGAAAATAACCTCCCGCATTCCATCCTCTTCCCCGCGATGTGCACGTCCCCGCTGTTAGCACAGCGCCTTGAGACGCTCGCGTGTTGAGACGCCCTGCCTCGCTACGTGTAATGTTTCTCCGTGTGCCCGTCTCTCTCTCTCTGTCTGGCCACCCTTTCTCTGTTTGTCTCTGTATGTCTTGATTTGCTCGTCTCTCTGCCTGTCACTCTGTCTCCGTGTGTATGTGTGTGTGTATGTGTGTGTGTATGTGTGTGTATGTGTGTATGTGTATATGTGTGTGTGTATGTGTGTATTGTGTGGAGCGGTAGTGTAGCAGTTAGCGCGCTGCGCTATGAACCTGGCGACCCTGGTTCGATTCCCGCTCACGGCCAACACCAGTGACGATTATCTGAACCGGTCCCGGGCCTCCCCTAGGTCGACTCAGCCTCAAATGAGTACCTGGTGCGGTGTGTAAACATTGCCACTGGGGAGACAAAGGCGGTCGGGCGTGGTGCTGGCCACCCACCCCCTCGTGTACCGTTCCGGCCTTCATAGGTGCTCGCTAACAGCACTTGCCCCTACAGTCTGTTAAGGCTATACGGGGGATCTTTGTCTTTGTGTATGTGTGTATGTGTGTGTGTATGTGTGTCTCTCTGTATCTATTGCATGTGTCTGTCGTCCCAACGTGTCTGTCTGTCACCCGCCTCTGTCTATGCCTCTTTATCTATCTGAGTATTCGTGGCAATTTTCTGTCTATCGACCGGTCCAATTAAATTTCCCGATCTGTCCGCCACACGATCTATTTTCTTGGTCCCTGTATTTGTCTACCTATATGTATGTGTCTGTATGTCTTGTCTATCTGTCTGTCACACCGGCTCGGTCTCTGTCTCTCAGTCTGTCTCTCTATGTGTCTGTCTGTCTATCCAGAAGGGGTTGGCGTTTAATCATCGCGGGCCGGAGGGCGCGGCCCTGGGGCGCGCAAGGCTGCAGTCACGAGAGCGACAGCAGCCGGGGGTTGCAGAGGGGGGGCAGGCGAGGGTTCCCCCCCCTGGGTATAGGGGGGGCGGCGTCCCCCTCTTTCCTACCCCCCCCCAGCTCTGGGTGGGGTCCCCCCCCACCGGCTGTCGGAGAGCGGCCCCCGCGGGGCCTCGTGGTTTTAATTACGACTCTGAGCTGAGTCTGGCTACGCCGCGCAGCTGCTGTGAGCGAGGTCCTCTGCCCCCCCCCCCCCCCCAACTCCCCACCCTTCCCCTCGCGTACCCCCCCTTCCTCCTCAACCCCCTCCACAAAGAACCCCCCCCCATCTCCACCAAATACTGAGCGCGGAGATTGCAGCCTCCTCGGATCGGACCGATACTTTATTACGTTTATTTATTATTTGTGACTTTCTTATTACCTTTTCTATAGTTTGCACTCCTATTGTTTTTTTGTGTATTGCGTTTGTTGTTGTAACTTTCTGACCCCGTGCCCCTACTGGACATCTGTGAAAGAGAGCTTCATAGCTCATCGAATTCCTCCTCCTCCAGTCTAAATAAAGAATGTGACTCTGATGGTTGCGGGACGCCCGTAAACGTTTCTCCAGTTGTGCTCCGCCTGCCGTGAACTGGGACTTGGTAGCGTCCTCAGTGACGCCACTCGCCAGAGGAACCCATTGTGAGTCGGGCACTCGAATTGGCTGCAGCTCACGCCCGGAGGCTGACACCACGCTTGGCTTTCTTCGCCTCTGTGGCAGTCATCGCGAAACGTGCACTGAGAGCACCGCGGAAGATAGCGGCCACGTGGCGAGGTCTTCGTCCAACAGTGGATATTCTACTTAAGGGGATGCATTGATCCAGCATTGGGTAGACCATGCTGATGCAATAAATACCGTGGGAGGCCTTCATCCAGCAGTGGATAGAACACGGGTGATTACGATGATGATGGACAAGTGGGTGACAGCGCGGGAGGTAAGGGGGATGATGTCTCTGTGGCACGTGGCCCATGAAACAAATGACAATTGGGAAATTCCTTAATCGGGCACTGGATAGATCGTGGCTGGTCGTGTTGGTTCCCGTGAGATCTCCGCCTGTTAAGAACGGTAGAGTACGGCGAGCCCTCGCTTAACACGGCACTTTCCAGGAACGCCTCTAGCGCGTTAAGCGAGGACTGCAGTGTCCACGTGAGGATGCGGGATCCTCCCCGCCTCGGATTATCACTCTTGCGCCAGCAACAGCCGCCTCCCAAGTTAGGATGGATCTATCTCCATCGCGTAGACTGTCGGGGCAAAGCGCTGTTAGCGAGCACCTATTAAAACCGACAGCACGGCAATACGAAGGGTTGTTGTTGCACATCAGAACGACCCCTGGGGCCTCTGTATTTTTTTAACATGTAAGGCCCACTGAGCTATGTGGCTCTTTTCCATCAGCGAAATGGTTATCACAAACGATAGCGCGACGAAGTGGCTTATCATCACGTGGACATGTACAGCAGGAGCCAAACACTCGAAACGCGTGATGTTGTTGATTCTTAATGTGGAGGGAAAAAGCGGAGGACCCGGAGAAAAATCCACGCGACCACAAAGAGAACACGAAAACTCCGAATATACAGCAGACGTCAGGGTCGGGATCGAACTCACGACCTCCTGTATACCAGGCGAGGGAGTTAACATCTCCCAGCCACCTTGGCGTTCGGTCGCATGGCCACACAGTCGCGCTATCGCGGCTTGCGTCTTACATTTTGAATTTCCCAAATAACGATGATATCCACACACGCGCAGTGCGCCAGGTATATATACATATATGTATACATATATAGTACTCAAAGCCGAGGGGACCTCGCTAAAGGCCAGGACAGGTTCGGATACCGCTTGATCCCGACTTGATGCAGAGTACAAAAACAATCGACAAAATGCACAACGCATAGCCCACAAATACTGTTGGGGCAGCTCCTGTTCGCAAGCACTTATTAAGGCTATATAGAACATGGATATATGTATAATATGAACTAAACTGTGATGTTGCGTCGGCAATTGTGTGCAACCAACAAAAGCTCAACACAGAAAAACAATCTAGGTGACGCTTTGGCAATGGCCTGTTGGTCTCACTGCTCTGAAGAAGGCTCACTTCCCGAAACGTCACCTAGGATATATTTGTTTTACCTTTGGCGCGGTGCTATTGAGGAGCGTGCTCAGTTTTTTTTGTATTATTATTGTGTTCACGCACAGAGAGTAACGTTTCGGGCGTTGAGCCTTGCAAATATTCTGGAAATGGAGGTGCGGACAGGGAACAACAATGCCACCTCTCAACGCTGTTGGTTGTGGTTGTTGGAGTGGTCGTGGTTGTTGTTGTTGCTGCTGCTGCTGCTGGGACGGTTGCTCCCAGGAGCGCCCTTTACGCAGCATGTCGGAGCCGGGGGCATCTTGGGGGGTAGCAAGGGGGCGGGTGAGCGGGGTTGGGGGGGGTATTAAACAAAGCGACCACGTGGGTTGACCGAGACACCGCGAAAAAGAAATCCGCGGAAATTCCACCGCTCTGCACTGGCGGTGGCGGTGGTCGCGACCAGCCTCGCCACGTGGACTCACTGCTCGGGGGTGGGGGGGGGGGTCCGGGGGGGACTGACACCACCCCTCAGCGCCGTGGGGAAGGGGGAGGTGGCCGGAGCGGTGGCGTGGCGCGGGGTGCCGAGCCAGAGTGACAAACCTGGCGAGGCTGGTGCGGAAGAGGAGGCGGGGGAGTGGGGGGAGAGGGGCGGGGTGAGGGGGGGAGCGAGACCGGAGGTGGTGTTTGACAAATTCCCCCGTTGCAGGTGAGACTGAGTCGCACCTGTCCGGAAGAATTTGTTAAACACCGGACGGGTCACGTGCTTCGAGCAGCACCTGCCCAGTTGACCCCCCTTCGTCGTCTCCGTTTATTGGAGGACGGGGGGGGGGAGTGACGATGCATCAGTCAATTGATCGATATATATATTTTATATCGATCCCGACACTCCCCGACGAGTTAGATGGATCGTTACATCTCATAACCGTGATGAATGGCGACGGGTTATTTTTTGGGAGGCCTTCATGCAGCAGTGGATCGATCATGGCTGTGGCTACAAAGTCACCACTTTACGCCAGTGTAACAGCGAGTTGCGCCCTGCCTACGCGGTACACGTGCACGCGCACGACGCGATTAGAAATCGATTCTCACGCGAAATATAATCACGAGCTAGCGCGCAACCTCTGCCAGTCGCTGCGATGACTCCGTCTGGCCAAGGAAGAGGAGCCACTTACGCAGCCGCTAGGGGCGCGACGAGGAGGCGGCCACACCAACTTGGTACGGAGTCGCCGCTCCGAATCGCGGATTAATTCGTCGACTCGCTCGGAGGTGTCTCGCCCGGCGGGTTGACCTCCATCTGCCCGTGGAGGGGTTCTCGGCTCTGGGGTCGTTGCGGGAGGGCGGGGGTCACCTTCGTTGAAGGCCCGAGGTGTGAGCACGCGAAAGCCGGAGCGGGCCCGCACACCTGTAACACGAACTCCCCCCCCCTCCCCCGCACACCTGTAACACGAACTCCCCCCCCTCCCCCGCACACCTGTGTGGGGGAAGTTTACATATCGGGGCTCAGTTTTCGTGAGTGAGGGTGGCGTGTCCAGTCCGATGTCTCCCCGTGTCTGTGTTTCCGTGTCTCTCTGTGTGTCTGTATCTCTCTGTGTGTCTGTGTCTCTCTGTGTGTCTGTGTCTCTGTCTCTCTGTATGTATGTGTCTCTCTGTGTGTCCGTGTCTCTCTGTGTGTCCGTGTCTCTCTGTGTGCCCGTGTCTCTCTGTGTGTCTGTGTCTCTCTGTGTGTCTCTGTCTCTCTGTATGTCCGTGTCTCTCTGTGTCTCTCTGTATGCCCGTGTTTCCCCGTGTCTACTACCTCTGTGTGTTCTGCTATTCAGGAGGGCGTGAGTTCGATCCCGGACCCTGACGATGCCTGTGGTATATTTGGAGTCTGCGTGTTATCTTTCTCCCCGTGGTGGACGCGTGGATTGTTCTGCGGGTTCCTCCAATTTTACCCTCAACATTAAGAATCAACATGCACCACGGTGGCAAGATGTTAACTACTTCGCTTGATATGCAGGAAGTCGTGGGTTATATTCCAACCCTGACGCATGTATGTTTGTCATTTTCCCTGTGATTGCGTGGATTTTTCTCCGGGTCCTCCGGTTTTTCCCTCCACATTTAGAAACATGCATTTAGAGTATTTGGCTGCGATACATTTCCACATGATCAGCCACTTGCTTGAGATAGCATTTGTGGCGAGGTCGCTTCTGAAAAAGAGTTGTACAGCTCAGTGGGCCTTACTTGGTTAAATAAAATTGTTTAGTTTGGTTTTAGTTTAGACTATTTGGCTGCTCCGATTAAGTCCCACATGCAATGATGATATTAGCCACTGAGATGAGCAATCGTCACGTGTGGCCAGGTTACTTCTGAAAAAGAGCTAACCTCTCAGTGGGCTTGACATGGTATATATATATAATTGTTTTACTTCATCCCTCCCTCTGTCTCTCTCCTTGGCCCTTGTCTCACCCAATGCGTGTCTTGACCTCTGTCTGCTCGTCTCTGTCTCCACGTGTCTGCCTGTCTCTCTGCTGTTCTAACTCTGCTTCTCCGTCTCTGTATGCATGTTTCCCTTTGCCGGTCGGTACGTCCGTATGTTTGAGGATCTGTGCCGTTGTTTCCCGATTGTTTGTCTTCAAACGCCTTCCTCTCCCCGTGCCCCTGTCTGAGTCCGTCTCTTCTCTGCGTCTGTCTAATTTCCCTCGCCTGTCTCTGCTTCTCTGTCTGTGTCTTTCTCTCACCGTGGTCGTGCACCCTTGGCTGTGTCTCTCCATCTCTCCTGTCTCTTTATCTCTCCTGTCTCTCCATCTCTCCTGTCTCTTTATCTCTCCCTGTGTCTCCATCTCTCTGTCTCTTTATCTCTCCTGTCTCTTTATCGCTCCTGTCTCTATATCTCTCATGTCTGTCCATCTCTCCTGTCTCTTTATCTCTCCTGTCTCTTTATCTCTCCTGTCTCTCCATCTCTCCCTGTCTCCATCTCTCTGTCTCTTTATCTCTCCTATCTCTTTATCTCTCCCTGTCTCTCCATCTCTCCTGTCTCTCCATCTCTCCTGTCTCTTTATCTCTCCTGTCTCTTTATCTCTCCTGTCTCTCCATCTCTCCCTGTGTCTCCATCTCTCCTGTCTCTTTATCTCTCCTATCTCTTTATCTCTCCCTGTCTCTCCATCTCTCCTGTCTCTCCATCTCTCCTGTCTCTTTATCTCTCCTGTCTCTTTATCTCTCCTGTCTCTCCATCTCTCCCTGTGTCTCCATCTCTCCTGTCTCTTTATCTCTCCTGTCTCTTTATCTCTCCTGTCTTTTTATCTCTCCTTGTGTCTCTTTATCTCTCCTGTCTCTCCATCTCTCCTGTCTCTTTATCTCTCCTGTCTCTCCATCTCTCCCTGTGTCTCTTTATCTCTCCTGTCTCTTTATCTCCCTGTCTCTTTATCTCTCCTGTCTCTCCATCTCTCCTGTCTCTTTATCTCTCCCTGTGTCTCCATCTCTCCTGTCTCTTTATCTCTCCCTGTGTCTCTTTATCTCTCCTGTCTCTCCATCTCTCCTGTCTCTCCATCTCTCCTGTCTCTTTATCTTTCCCTGTGTCTCCATCTATCCTGTCTCTCCATCTCTCCTGTCTGTTTATCTCCCTGTCTCTTTATCTCTCCTGTCTCTCCATCTCTCCTGCCTCTTTATCTCTCCTGTCTCTTTATCTCCCTGTCTCTTTATCTCTCCTGTGTCTCCATCTCTCCTGTCTCTTTATCTCTCCCTGTGTCTCCATCTCTCCTGTCTCTCCATCTCTCCTGTCTCTTTATCTCTCCTGTCTCTCCATCTCTCCTGTATCTTTATCTCTCCTGTCTCTTTATCTCTCCCTGTGTCTCTTTATCTCTCCTGTCTCTTTATCTCTCCCTGTGTCTTTTTATCTCTCCTGTCTCTTTATCTCTCCTGTCTCTTTATCTCTTCTGTCTCTTTATCTCTCCCTGTGTCTCTTTATCTCTCCCTGTGTCTCTCCATCTCTCCTGTCTCTCCATCTCTCCTGTCTCTCCATCTCTCCTGTCTCTCCATCTCTCCTGTCACTTTCTCTCTCCTGTCTCTTTATCTCTCCTGTCTCTCCATCTCTCCTGTCTCTTTATCTCTCCTGTCTCTTTATCTCTCCTGTCTCTCCATCTCTCCTGTCTCTCCATCTCTCCTGTTTCTTTATCTCTCCTGTCTCTCCATCTCTCCTGTCTCTTTATCTCTCCCTGTGTCTCCATCTCTGCCTGTGTCTTTATCTCTCCTGTCTCTTTATCTCTCCTGTCTCTCCATCTCTCCTGTCTCTCCATCTCTCCTGTCTCTTTATCTCTCCCTGTCTCTCCATCTCTCCTGTCTCTTTATCTCTCCTGTCTCTCCATCTCTCCTGTCTCTTTATCTCTCCCTGTGTCTCCATCTCTCCCTGTGTCTTTATCTCTCCTGTCTCTTTATCTCTCCTGTCTCTTTATCTCTCCTGTCTCTTTATCTCTCCCTGTCTCTCCATCTCTCCTGTCTCTTTATCTCTCCCGTCTCTCCATCTCTTTATCTCCCTGTCTCTTTATCTTTCCCTGTCTCTCCATCTCTCCTGTCTCTTTATCTCTCCTATCTCTCCATCTCTCCTGTCTCTTTATCTCTCCTGTCTCTCCATCTCTCCTGTCTCTTTATCTCTCCTGTCTCTTTATCTCTGCCTGTGTCTCCATCTCTCCTGTCTCTTTATCTCTCCTGTCTCTCCATCTCTCCTGTCTCTTTATCTCTCCTGTCTCTCCATCTCTCCTGTCTCATTATCTCTCCTGTCTCTCCATCTCTCCTGTCTCTTTATCTCTCCTGTCTCTTTATCTCCCTATGTCTCCATCTCTCCTGTCTCTTTATCTCTCCCTGTTTCTCTTTATCTCTCCTGTCTCTCCATCTCTCCTGTCTCTCCATCTCTCCTGTCTCTTTATCTCTCCTGTCTCTCCATCTCTCCTGTCTCTTTATCTCTCCCTGTGTCTCCATCTTTCCTGTCTCTCCATCTCTCCTGTGTCTTTATCTCCCTGTCTCTTTATCTCTCCTGTCTCTTTATCTCCCTGTCTCTTTACCTCTCCTGTCTCTTTATCTCTCCTGTCTCTCCATCTCTCCTGTCTCTCCATCTCTCCTGTCTCTTTATCTCTCCTGTCTCTTTATCTCTCCCTGTGTCTCTCCATCTCTCCTGTTTCTCCATCTCTCCTGTCTCTTTATCTCTCCTGTCTCTCCATCTCTCCTGTCTCTCCATCTCTCCTGTCTCTCCATCTCTCTTGTCTCTCCATCTCTGCTGTCTCTTTATCTCTCCTGTCTCTTTATCTCTCCTGTCTCTCCATCTCTCCTGTCTCTTTATCTCTCCCTGTGTCTCTCCATCTCTCCTGTCTCTCCATCTCTCCTGTCTCTTTATCTCTCCTGTCTCTTTATCTCTCCTGTCTCTTTATCTCTCCTGTCTCTCCATCTCTCTTGTCTCTCCATCTCTCCCTGTGTCTCCATCTCTCCTGTCTCTCCATCTCTCCTGTCTCTTTATCTCTCCTGTCTCTTTATCTCTCCTGTCTCTTTATCTCTCCTGTCTCTCCATCTCTCCTGTGTCTCCATCTCTCCTGTCTCTTTATCTCTCCTGTCTCTTTATCTCTCCTGTCTCTTTATCTCTCCCTGTGTCTCTCCATCTCTCCTGTCTCTTTATCTCTCCTGTCTCTCCATCTCTCCTGTCTCTTTATCTCTCCCTGTGTCTCCATCTCTCCTGTGTCTCCATCTCTCATGTCTCTTTATCTCTCCTGTCTCTTTATCTCTCCCTGTGTCTCCATCTCTCCTGTCTCTTTATCTCTCCCTGTCTCTCCATCTCTCCTGTCTCTTTAGCTCTCCCTGTGTCTCCCTCCCCGAGATGTGCCTGTGCATTCGCGTCTCCATCTCTCCATGGATGCCTCTCAGTTGCCTATCTCTTCCTGTAATGTGCTTGTGTCTCCATGTGGCTCCATGAGTCTCCTTGTCTCTGTGTCTACATAATTCTCTCTCCGTTCTTGAGAATCTCCGTCTCCCTCTCTCTGTTGCTCTATCTCTCTGCATGATTATGCGTTTCCCGTGTGTGTGTCTCTCTCTCTGCGTATGCCTTCCTAATCCTCGTCTCTCTCCGTGCCTGTCCCCTTACGCGTGCCCGTGTCTCCTCGTCCCTCCGCGTCTCTCCGCGTCTCTGTGTCGTTAATCCTCTCTCCCCTCCGCCTCTCTCTCCCCCGTGCCTGTCTCCTTGTCTCCACGCCGCCTGTCTCAATCTCCGCGTTCGCCGGCATCGTAAACAGGCGGCGCCCCCCACCCTTCCCTCGTCTCGCTCCGCCGGCTGTAGTGGGGGGAGGTGGGGGGTTGGAGGAGAGTCGAGGTGGGGGGTTTGCGGTGGGGGGGGGGCCGCCGCTGCGTAATTTCTCCGATCGCGCGCGACCGATAAAATCGCGCGGAAATGACACCGCGGGCTGCGCGTGCGTTAATTAAGCCGCTCCGTCGGGACCCTCGCTCGCTCGGAGCCGCGGGCAAAGCCAGCTCGCTGCTCAGCTCCTACCTCGCCCCCTTCCTCGCCCCCTTCCTCGCCCCCTTCCTTACCCCCTTCCTCACCCCCTTCCTCACCCCCTACCTCGCCCCTTACCTCGCCCCTTACCTCGCCCCTTACCTCGCCCCCTACCTTGCCCCCTTCCTCACCCCCTACCTCACTCCCTTCCTCACCTCCTTCCTCACCCCCTACCTCACTCCCTTCCTCACTCCCTTCCTCACCCCCTTCCTCACCCCCTTCTTCACCCCCTTCCTCACTCCCTTCCTCACCCCCTACCTCGCCCCCTTCATCGCCCCCTTCCTCACCCCCTTCCTCACCCCCTTCCTCACCCCCTTCCTCGCCCCCTTCCTCACCCCCTTCCTCACCCCCCCCCCATCCGAACCTCACACACACAGCTCATGCAACCTATACACAACCGAAGGCCATCACCACCACCACAACAACCACCTCGCCTATCCATACTCACCTTCCCCACACACACCAACCAATTAACCCCACCACAACACCCACTACTCTTCTCTCCCACACACAGCTGGACTACCGAGTAATCCAACCATTATCACCTCCTTTTACACATAAAGCCCCCTTCCCAATGTACACAACAAACACTACTAGCACCACACACATCGCTCACACAGCTCGCACACGTTACAACCAACACCGTCATAACCACCACCACCACAACAACCTTCCATACGCATCAACGGAACTTCACACACCTCGTCCACCACCACAAGGACAACAACACTACCTCCATCTCGACTCCGCCCTGTCACCCCCCGCTTCCCCGCCCTTTGCACTGAAACGACCACAACAGCCCACGCCGTCGAAGCACCACGCCCCGGTGGGCGCCTCTGTCTCCTCAGCAGGGACAATGTTTACGCGCCACGCCAGGTCACCATTTGAAGGCTGAGTCCATCTCGGTGAGGCCCAGGACCGGTTCAGATATTCGTCGCAGATGTTGGCCGTGAGCGGGAATCAAAGACGGCTCGCCGGGATGGCCGTTGAGCACAGTGTGCTAACCACTACACATCACGAACAACAATAACAACCGCTGTTCGCCACGAAGTGGCTGTTAACGTCACCACGGCGATTGTGCCAGGCTAGGTGTCCCTCGCGGCCACGTGACGTTTCAAAGGCTCGCTGGCAGTTGGTCACGGGACAGACCCGGCAGGTGCCATGGGTTGACTGAGATGACCGCCTGTGCCAACTAGCGCTCCTCTGCCCTCCGCTGTTGTTGGAGGGCGACTGCTCCAACTGCCCAGGAGCGACCTTCACGACCCTCCTCCTTCACAGAGGCCGACCTTGACTTCGCTGGTACCAATCATCGGCAAGTCCAATCAGACCCCAATCCTCCCGTACCACATCAGCCAATTTCCTTCCCAGCCTGTGCCGAGCCCGTTAAGTCCCCTCTATCCGGCCGAACAGAAGATGCTTTGGCAAGCGTTGGCTGGGCATGCGGGTACAACGCACACCCGCAAACAAAGACACATACAGAGACACACAAAGGACAAGTGCACACGCATGCTCTCTCTCACACGCGCGCGTAGCTGATCCACATAATTTGTTGTTTTCCACTGGAAAATATTTCCGCCAGATTTCCACTTTATATCTTCGTCTCTCTCTCTCTCAGTCTGTAATAACCTCAAGCTATCTTGGCCAGCACTTAGCGGAAAACCAAACGGTAGAATCGCCGTTTATTTATCATTCATTCCAAAGCCCCCCCACCCAATCCCCTTCCACGTCTGGAATAGGCGGGAAAGGCAGCTCCCGTCCGTCCGAGGAGCGTTTGTCCGTGATCCCACGACGCGACCGATGAGAGGTGGGGGGTGGAGACGGTATCAAATGTCACGCGGACATCTCGCTGATAAACGTAGCGTCTGAGATTCCAAGCCACTGCGCTATCGGCGGCTCCCGTTAAAATTTCATTCGGAAAAAATTTCTGTTGGTCCGAGTGTCCGAGTGCGCGTGGCGGTTGACTTAAAATAATCAGCACGGGCATTGACATGAGACGGTAGAACAAAGGCTGAAAGTGCGCACAGAGCGTGGAGAGAGAGAGCAGCGCGCATCATGGAGTTAGAGAGAGAGAGGCAACGTTACCAAAGTATTTGGTGGTGATGCTGCTGCTGTGTTGGCAGTGGTGCACAAGCACAGTCAACAACACAGGTCAACACGCTAGTCCATAACAACACTGTGGCGGTAACTGGACAAAATTAAACTATATATGTATAATCTGGGACGTTTCGGGCAATTGTCCTTTGTCATCACACGTAAAAAAATAATGTCCTTGAAAGCTGTCAGTGGATGTTTAAACAACGATCGTGTCGAGCAAGGGGAAGGAAGCGAGGCGAGATGTCGACGAGCCTGGTCGCGATGACCCCTTGACCTTGAATCCGGATCTCGAACCGCGGTCGCATCGCAAGACGCCGCACGAATGGGCGACGCGCGCTGATGCGCATCTTGAGAGAT
The DNA here is from genome assembly GCF_048934315.1 of Petromyzon marinus. Lineage (NCBI taxonomy): Eukaryota > Metazoa > Chordata > Hyperoartia > Petromyzontiformes > Petromyzontidae > Petromyzon > Petromyzon marinus. The sequence goes on from NC_133674.1 coordinate 20,397,345, forward strand.
TGGAAAAAGAAGAGGGATATTTTTAGGTTATTTTTGGGAGGTGTGGAGATGAGGTGGGGGTCTGTGGGGTGGGGGTTTGTGGGGTGGGGGTCTGTGGGGTGGGGGTTTGTGGGGTGGGGGGTTTGTGGGGTGGGGGTTTGTGGGGTGGGGGGTTGTGGGGTGGGGGTTTGTGGGGTGGGGGTTGTGGGGTGGGGGTTTGTGGGGTGGGGGTCTGTGGGGTGGGGGTTTGTGGGGTGGGAGTTTGTGGGGTAGGGGTCTGTGGGGTGGGGGTTTGTGGGGTGGGGGTTTGTGGGGTGGGGGTCTGTGGGGTGGGGGTTTGTGGGGTGGGAGTTTGTGGGGTGGAGGTTAGTGGGGTAGGGGTTTGTGGGGTGGGGGTAGTGGGGCGGGGGTCTGTGGGGTGGGGTTCTGTAGGGGTGGGGTTCTGTGGGATGGGGGTCTGTGGGGTGGGGGTCTGTGAGGTGGGGGTCTGTGGGGTGGGGGTTTGTGGGGTGGGAGTTTGTGGGGTGGGGGTTAGTGGGGTAGGGGTTTGTGGGGTGGGGGTAGTGGGGCGGGGGTCTGTGGGGTGGGGTTCTGTAGGGGTGGGGTTCTGTGGGATGGGGGTCTGTGGGGTGGGGGTCTGTGAGGTGGGGGTCTGTGGGGTGGGGGTTTGTGGGGTGGGAGTTTGTGGGGTGGGGGTTAGTGGGGTAGGGGTTTGTGGGGTGGGGGTAGTGGGGTGAGGGTCTGAGGCAACAGAGGGATGGAGGAGGCGCAATCTGATGGACAAAGGTCAGGTTGGAGAGAATGAAAAAATAGGTAGCTAGGTACAGGTAAAGGCGCAGGTAAAGGCGCAGCCCTGCAATGTGATTGCTCACGTCCCTGTGAGCGGAGGATCTCCCGACTAAAGAGAGCTCTCGAGGAGCGCTTATAACTCATAATGTGGCCTACTCTTCCAGGCTCGACAAACGTCTTGGAAGAGGAAGGAATACCCACACTTGACCCCACCACGCACACGAGTGGCCTGCCGCTCGACTGATTGTGGTGAACACGTTTGTATTGTTGGCTGCACAGTGTGTGTGTGTGGGAGGGAGGTGGGGGGGCTGATTTAAGAAACTCGCTCCCATTCGAATGCTTTCGACCAAATATGCCCGACCTTGTCTGATTCCGGAAGCTAAGCAGGGTGGAGCCTGGCTAGTGCGTGGATGAGCGACTCTCTCCACAAATCTGGCTGTCGCCTCATGATGCTGGTTGTAATTTACTGGCGAAACGTCGTACTCGAATTGTAAATGTTATAGTGGTTTATTCTCCAACACAACGGCGTGCTGTACTTGTTTTGTATACGTGACAAACCTTACTAATTGGCTGTGTCGGGTGGTGGCGATCTAACCCAGAAAACCTCTATCATGGCGTCATTCCGGTGTTGTAGTTTGCTGCTAAGGGTTCACGCTGTCAGCAGAGGGAAGTGCAACAAAATCAATTGTTGTACGGTACTATACTCCAACATCTATTGCATCCGGCCTCCATCAATACGACACTAACCTGCGTGGTGAAATATGGTCAAATAACCCCCCCGCCCCCACCGTTACGCGTGCGTTGTGGGAAGAGGCCTCTCATCCTGCAGTGGATTGACAGAAGAGCCGAACGCCTCGCCAAATACTCTATCGTTGATGCGGGCCGTGTGTGGGGTTTTTTTGTAACATTTTTAGACATGATACTCCATGTGCTCACTGTGGGCACGGGGACTGATCGATGACATGAAGTCGCGGCGACGGCTACGGCCCGCGGGCCGTCGGGTTCCGCGCCGCTGATCTGCACCAACTGCTCGCTCTGATAACGCCACTCGACCGCCGTTGCATTTCTAATATTTTATCATCACCCGTGCCGACTGTGAGTGGAACGGATTCGGATCGTAATTTCACACTCGCAGCGACTTTATCTTGTGAAAGACGCTGCCCCCCCCTCTCTCTCGCTCCGTGTGTGTCGGGGGGGGGGGGGCATCGGGATTGCGGGGAGCGGTAGCGTCGTGGTGAGCGCGCTCCACTACCAACCCAGCGTCCGAAGATCGATCCCCGCTCACAGCCAGCAACACCAGTGACGATTATTTGAACCGTTCCAGAGCATGCGTTAGGTCGACTCCTCCTCAAACGAGTGCCTGGTGCGGTGTATAGTAAACATCGCCACGAGGGAGACAAAGGCGGCCGGGCGTGGTGTTGGCCACCCACCCTCACGGACAGCACGCGCCACAACAGTGTGTAGGGGGTGGCAACAGCGGTTGAGGGTTTGGGGGGAGTGGTGGAGCCCTCCGTGTTCACACAAGGAGGGTATGGGGGGGGGGTAGAGAATAGGGGTGACAAAGGGGGTGAGAGGGGGGGGACCCTTTATCAGGGAACTCCCTAGCGCGCGCCGCCGACAGCCCCTCCATCACCGCGGACAGGTTCGAGTCGGAATCTCGTTTCGCGCCGCGGTTATTGATGGATCCCGCGCGCGTGACGAGACGGGAGGCGTCGCGCCCCCCCGGGGCCCTCACGACCCCCCCCCCAACGCTGCCCCCCCCCCCCCCACCGCGATAAACCCCCACCCACCAACTCAACCCCCTCCCCTCGGCGACCTCTCCCCTGTGACCCACCCACGCGGCCTCTCCATCTACCCCCGCCAGATTCCACCCTCGATGTCAGCCCCCCCCCAAGATTCCACCCTCGATGTCAGCCCCCCCAGATTCCCCCCACGATGTCAGCCCCCCCCCAAGATTCCCCCCACGATGTCAGCCCCCCCCAAGATTCCCCCCACGACGTCAGCCCCCGTGGGCCCAGCCCGCCCAGCGCGAGGAGGGGGAGGCGCGGTGATCATCACGACGATGACGATGATGGTGGTGCTGCTGATTTAACTACTCTATGATAATGTTTGTTTTTTGAAAAAATAAAAGGCCATTGATCGACACGTCCCCTATTATATATTTTTGTAATATTAGGGCCACGGTGTTATTTTTGACGGATGACTTTTGATATCATTTGCGGTGGTGCACCACTGCCAATGCTGCAGGAGCATCAAATAAGTTGTTTAATGATGATGATGCTGCTGATGATGCTGCTGCTGCTGCTGCTGTTGATGATGATGATGCTGCTGCTGATGATGATGATGATACGGACGATTAATTTTGCTTCTGCCACTGCTGTAAAATGACAATGATGATTACGCTTCTGCGAATGATGCTGATGGTGGTGGTGGTAGTGGTGGCAGTGATGATAACGTCAGACATCAGCAGCAGCAATAGCAACATCAACAACAGCACCAGCAACAACCACAGCGATATCAACAGCAGCATTAGCGACAGAAATCGCAATGCTGACAACACAACCGCACTGAAGCACAAACATACCGTCAAACATTCAGAATAGGATGCGATAAATGCAACATCAGCAGCAAAAACCACAACCAGCAGCACCACCAAAGACAAATAAAAAAAAAATCCCCCGTATAGCCTTCAATAGACTGTTGGGGCAAGTGCTGTTAGCTTGGACCTATGAAGGCCGGGACGGAACACGAGTGGGTGGATGGCCAGCACCATGCCCGGTCGACTTTGTCTCTCTAGTGGCGATGTGTGAGGTTGAGTCGACCCTTGGAGAGGCCTAGGACCAGTTAAAATAATCGTCACTAACCACGACACCGCCGCTCCGCACCACCACCACCACCACCAACCAACCACCAGCACAGCAATGGCAACAACGAACGCACGAGCGACATCAGGAACCACGACAGCAAACACGACAACAACAACAACAACATCAGCAACATGAACAGAGGCAGCAGCATAACTGGCAACAACAATCTCAGTGGCAGCAAACACGAGGCAGGGATAACGGAACCCCCATACCGCCCATGCACTTTTGCCCACACACCCCCCCCCCCAAAAAAAAAACTAGCGCGCCCCCCATACCCCTCTTTCTCCTTGCCCCCATTCTCAGCGCCGTCCGGACCCTCGTAACCCCCAATTCCCCGTGCTCCATAACCCTGTAGACCCCGTGATCCGTTCTCCCTCGCCCTCGGTGTACCCCGCGCCGTCAGTGTCTCCGTTCTCTCCTCGTGGCTCCCGTTGCTCCATTGCCCCCCCCCCCCCTTCCCTCTGTTTCCTCGACCCCCCCCTCTCACCCGCCTTTCTCGCCCGCTCCCTCCTGCTTCTCCTCTCCCCCCTTTCCTACCTCCCCCACTCCCCTCACCCCCACGGGATCGGGAAAGCGAACGCGCGCGCGCGCGGCCGGGTTGTGAATTAGCGCGCGCGTGGCTGCACGGGGCGGAGCGCGGGTTAACGCAGCGGCGCCATTCACCCCGAGGCCAATCATTAAATATTGATTACGCGGGAGAGATGGCAAGGGGGAGGAGGGGGGGGGGAGCAGGGGAGGTGTAGTCGGTGGTGGAGGGAGGGGGGTGGAAGCGATTGGCGAGGGACACGGAGAGAGGGAGAGAGGGAAGAGGACAGGGAATGGAAATGGGTCCGAAAGGGCAGGGATGCGTGCGCGGGCGAGAGGAGATCGGAGCGCGACGACTCCCGACGGCTCAAGGGGAGACGCGGGAGCTGGGAGGGAGAGCGTTCGGCGAGGGTGCAGGGGCAGGGGTGGAGGGAATTGAAGGCAGCCACGGAGAAGAAGAATTTAAAACAATTATCATCACTGTCGGGGCCGCGCTGCGCGCTACCTGTCTGCTGGGCTTATCGTGAGCGCGAGGGGTCAGTGCGGGGAGCGCTGGGGGTCTCTCCCCCGAGGGGGGACCTGGCTGGCGGGGTCGCTCGGTGTTGGACACAGTTCACCGTCGAGTCCCCACACCCCCAAAGGAGGGGAGGGGCAGGGAGAAGTGGGGGGGGGGGGGTTGATTAAGAAGATAAGCGATCTGTCCTTGCGGTCGCCGTGGTCCCGGAATGCAGAGGTTGTCCGGGGTCCTGACCCCAGTGGAGCTGCGACCCCGCGCCCGTAGCGACTCTCGGACTCGGCAGACAGGGGGACGCGGGGGTGGGGTGGGGGGGGGCAAGGTGGCCACAATCTAATATCGAGGGGGGCACCCGCACCCACCCCCTCGGTGTAAGACTCCACGAGTGGGACTCCGGACTGTAGACCTTGGAGGTCACGTGGTGGTGGTGGTGGTGGTAGTGGTGGTGGTGAAAGTGCAGCTGCTGCGGTATCTGACATAAGGAAGGAAACGATGGCGAGGAGTGGGTGGCGTCCAACAGCGGTGCCCGCGATGACCTCTGAACCTTGAACTCGAGTGGCTCCCCAGCCACCCCGAGCAGCTGCCTCTGGGAGGACACGCGGGGATGTTTTTGGGCGAGGGGGGGGGGACGCGCTGTTGTTCATTAGGGGAGAGGGGTGGGTGGGGGGGGGAGGCTTCCAATAGATTTGCCGCTTCGTAAGTGCGGTGTGTTTGTAATTATGAATGGTTGTGCACGCATGGCGGAGCGCTGGCCTAATGGTTAGGCCACTGAGCTACGAACTCGGCGAACTAGGTTCGAGAACTGAGCAGTTCCTTATACCTACAACGAGTCCTCCACCTCACCTACATCGGCTCGGCCTGAAATAAATTAGTATCTGGTGCGGTGTTCAAACATCTGCAACGGGGATGTAAAGGCGGCCGAGCGTGGCCTATTTGTCTGTATGTATGTATGTGTACGTTTATGATAACATGCATACGTATGTCATCATTAACATCAAGATCAATCCACTGCTGGATGAGGGCCTCCCTGTGTGATGGGAAATCCTCATGGTGCTTGCGACGCCACAACGCTTCTCATCCGAACGCAGGAGTTGACCTCTCTCGCTCCACCTCCTCTCTGATCTTCGGCGACTATTCTGGCACCAGCCTTACCCAATGGGCTACCATCAACCCCTCTGATCCACGATGTGCCCACAGTCTCGGCCCGCTTCACATTTAGCTAACAGTCACTGCGATGTCTCTGAATGTGCGTTTTGTTCCCGGATTCCACGCGATTTTCTCTCTCTCGGTCCCTCGGTGTCATTCTCGGCATGAGTGCCTCTCTATCTGGACCTCCCCTAGGTCGACTCAGCCTCAAAATGAGTACCTGGTAGGTGGTGTGTAAACATCGCCACTCGGGAAACAAAGGCGGCCGTGCGTGGTGCTGGCCACCCACCCCCTCGTGTGCCGTGCCGGCCTTCATAGGTGCTGGCTAACAGCACTTGCTCCAACAGTTTGTAAATACTATAAGGGGGATCTTTGTCTTTGATGTGCACCGACTGAAGCATTCCCTCTCTGGGCACATTGATACAACTGGTTTCATTATCAATTTTCACTGAGAGCAATCCAATCCGATCTATCTTTACTGGAAACTTCGTACCCGCCGTGGCAACACCACGGGAAGGGGGTGGAGGTATGGCCAATGTTTAATAATGCGTCGAGTTTATAAAAATGGACGGGAGGACAGGGAAGGTAGAAGAGAGAAAAAGGGATGGGAAATGAACGGAGCAACGGGCTCAGAGGGCTAAGGGGAGTTGAGGGCTGGAGGAGGAGCAGGAGGGCCTTGACGTCTGTTTTCACAGCGGGTGGAGGGCAGAGGGAGGGGCTTAGAGTGGTACGCGGAAGTCACGTGGTCTACGGGAAGCTTGAGCTGGTTTAGGGAGACAGAGAGATCTCGAGATGAGAGGAGAGGGATTTACAGTGGGGGGCGGCCACACAGAAGAAGTCACGCGATGGATTGGAGGCATGAGCCGATTCAGGTGCACATATTTCTGTATGCGCCTACGCATGTACATCTGTGTTGCATACCAAGCGCGACTACTTAGTTGACTTATTCCGTGTATTTACCCAGGAAAGTGTCACCGAGTCTCATGACTTTTACTCAGGAGGGTGCCTGTCGAGTTGTCACAGTTCGCAGGCTAGGGGGAGATGTTTGATATCTACTCTCAATTGAGTCACGTGAGGTTTACATTTTTTTTCAAATTTGGTACAAATTTGGACCATGACGCCGGAACACGATGGCCTACTCTTGCGAATGACGCCACGGGATCTTAAACGTCCACCGTGAAACAGGCGGCGCGGGTTATTACACCCGCGGTATTAACCAGGGCGACCGTTACAATAGAACCGAGATGCTCGCCAATAAGCGGAGAACGCGCTCCTGCTTGGCCGTGCCACCGCCAACTCAGTTGCAAACACAAGTTAAATTCCCGACCACGCCCAAAATTGGTGGCGGTTGGTTATGGGAACCGGTCTTGAGCCTCCTTTAGGTCCACTCAGCCCTAATTGAGTACCTGATGCGGTGTGGAACTAGCAGAAATCTGGAGACAAAGGTGGCCGCGGGTGATACATTGCCTCTCAACGCTTCCCATGGCTTTATTTGAAAGGGGCTTCCCAGCAGCACTTGCCCCAACAACATTTGAAAAGCTATACGGGAGGTAGGGGGGCAGGGGATCTTTGTCTTTGTTTCGTCTGTCTGCACACGTATGCATGTATGTTTGTGTGTGCCTGTACATGTGTTTGTGGCGGAGTCAGGACGTAGTGGTTGGCGCACTGCGTTATGAGCCCTGACCACCCGGGTAACGATCACGACCATTAATAGTGGCAGCGAATATTTGAATCGGCCTGGGCTTCCTCTAGGTCGACTCTGCCTTCAAGGAATACCTGGCGCGGTGTGTACGAGCACCAGCGTTGGGGAGACAAATGCGCCTGGGCGTGTTGTTGGCCACAAACCCCCTCGAGGGCCACTCCGGCCTTTATTAAGGTGCTTGCTAAAAAAACGCTTGGCCCCAATAGTCTGTTAAAAGCTATACGTGGGGGAGGGGGGGGGGTCTTTGTCGTTCGTACACGTGTTAGTGCGTATATGTGTACACTCACGACGCGAGACCAGAGCCGTAACGAGCGCGGCGCGTGTGATGCGGATTGTGCGCGCGCTCTCTCTCTGCTCTCCCTTCCCTCTCTTTCTGCCCCCCCCCCCGCCCCTCCCCCACCCCTCTCTTCCGCGCGTGCTCGCGCCTGGGAGACGCGAAGCGAAGCCCGATGGCTCCCCGTCGCCCTGTAATTGCAGGCGAGTTTAAAATGGCGAGGCGCGTTCGTTACGGCTGATTTATTAATTCCGTGGGCGAGAGAGGGGCGGGGTGGGGAATGGAGTGTGGGAGAAGGGGGGGGGGGAACGGGGGATGATGGGTGGGAGGGAGGGGGAGTCGTGTTAGAAGGCCTCCCCGTCGGAGGGGAATTATCGCCCCGTGTTCATGTTCACGTGCGTGCGTTGGTGTGCGCGTTGGCTGCGTGCGCACGTGTGAGGAGCGGTGGCGCAGGGATTAGCGCGCTGCACACGCCGTTACCCGAATTCGATTCCCGCCTATGGCCAGCATCAGTGATGAATATCTGAAACGGTTTTGGGCGTCCCCTAGCTATGCTCAGCCTTGAATTATCACCTGCAGGGGTGTGCAAAACAACATCACTGGAAAGACAAAGGTGGCCCGGGCCTGGTCCTGGCCACCCACCCCTCGTGCACCGTGTAAGCATGCAGAGGTGCTCGCACATGTCCCAACATTCTGTCGGAGGCTACAGGGGAAATCTTTGTCATTTGAGTGCGTACGTGTGTGTCTGAAATGAGTACCAGGTGCGGTGGTTGCGTCAAACATCAGCAATGGATAGCCACGTGCGGCAGGAGCGTGATTCTGGGGGCCACCCACCTCCTCCTTCGCGTGCATCATACCGGACCTAATAGGTGCTCGCTCACAAGCACTTGCCCCAACAGAATGTTAAAAGGTTATTCGGGCGATCTTTGTCTATTGTGCGTGTGCCCGCAAATTTAGGAGCGGTAGTGCAGCGGTTCGCGTGCTGCGCTACTAAAACTAGCGACCCGAGTTCGATTCCCGCTCACGGCCACCAACACCAGTGACGACTTATCCATACCGGTCCTGGGCCTCCTCTAGGTCGACTCGGTCCCAAGTGAGTCACTGGCGAGTACCTGGCGCGGTGCGTAAAACATCAGCACCTGGGGAGGCAAAAGCGGCCGCGCGTGGTTGCTGGTGGCCACCCAACCCCCGCAGGTAACCGTGGCGGCATTCGCCTGAATAGATGCTCGCCCACAGGCACGTGTCCCGTGACAGTCTGTCAAGGGCTATACGGGGGATCTTTGTCTGTTGGGGTTTTTTTTTGCAATGTGGAATCGCGTCGCTCGTTCGCGCTCGCTCGCACCCGGCGCGCGCGTGCGTGATGGGCGCTATGCGCGTGCGTGTCTGCGCCTGACAGGTTGACGCGTGCGAGAGGAGCGATGGCGCCTCGGCCCGCGCGCTTCGCCGTGCGTCTCGCTTGATTTATTAATTACGTGCCGGGGCGCGTGTGTGTGCCTGCCGTGTGTGTGTGTGCCTGCCGTGTGTGTGTGTGCCTGCCGTGTGTGTGTGTGTGCCTGCCGTGTGTGTGTGTGCCTGCCGTGTGTGTGTGTGCCTGCCGTGTGTGTGTGTGTGTGCCTGCCGTGTGTGTGTGCCTGCCGTGTGTGTGTGCCTGCCGTGTGTGTGTGTGTGTGCCTGCCGTGTGTGTGTGTGTGTGCCTGCCGCGTGTGTGTGCCTGCTGTGTGTGTGTGTGCCTGCCGTGTGTGTGTGTGTGGCTACCGTGTGTGTGTGTGCCTGCCGTGTGTGTGCCTGCTGTGTGTGTGTGCCTGCCGCGTGTGTGTGTGCCTGCCGTGTGTGTGTGTGCCTGCCGTGTGTGTGTGTGCCTGCCGTGTGTGTGTGTGCCTGCCGTGTGTGTGTGTGCCTGCCGCGTGTGAGTGTGCCTGCCACGTGTCTGTGTGTGCCTGCCGTGTGTGTGCCTGCTGTGTGTGTGTGTGCCTGCCGCGTGTGTGTGTGTGTGCCTGCCGCGTGTGTGTGTGTGGAGAGAGAGGGGGAGTCTTAGAGAGCGAGAGAGTTCAAGCTCGCCCAAAGGCGCAGAGTCCAAACAACAACAACAACAATAATAATAACAACACGAGTGCATCTTCACCCATCTCCGTCTGCTTCAATGCATCACGGCGCTTGCAGCCCCGCAGACAACATCGGACTCGCGTCTGCCTTCTCCACCAACCCAAGTCTGTCCACATGCATCTCTTAACCATCTCCTGCGTTCATCTCTAACCACGTCTCCCGGTCTTCATCCACACAAACGCATCGTCACTAAGCATACGCTGTCTCTCGTCCATTTCCATCGAGCGATAATATATTTCATATACAGTGAGGGAAAAAAGTATTTGATCCCCTGCTGATTTTGTACGTTTGCCCACTGACAAAGAAATGATCAGTTTATAATTTTAATGGTAGGTTTATTTGAACAGTGAGAGACAGAATAACAACAACAAAAATCCAGAAAAACGCATGTCAAAAATTTAATAAATTGATTTGCATTTTAATGAGTGAAATAAGTATTTGACCCCCTCTCAATCAGAAAGATGTCTGGTTCCCAGGTGTCTTTTATAAAGGTAACGAGCTGAGATTAGGAGCACACTCTTAAAGGGAGTCCTCCTAATCTCAGCTTGTTACCTATATAAAAGGCACCTGTCCACAGAAGCAATCAATCAGATTCCAAACTCTCCACCATGGCCAAGACCAAAGAGCTCTCCAAGGATGTCAGGGACAAGATTGTAGACCTACACAAGGCTGGAATGGGCTACAAGACCATTGCCAAGCAGCTTGGTGAGAAGGTGACAACAGTTGGTGCGATTGTTCGCAAATGGAAGAAACACAAAAGAACTGTCAATCTCCCTCGGCCTGGGGCTCCATGCAAGATCTCACCTCGTGGAGTTGCAATGATCATGAGAACGGTGAGGAATCAGCCCAGAACTACACGGGAGGATCTTGTCAATGATCTCAAGGCAGTTGGGACCATAGTCACAAAGAAAACAAGTGGTAACACACTACGCCGTGAAGGACTGAAATCCTGCAGCGCCCGCAAGGTCCCCCTGCTCAAGAAAGCACATATACATGCCCGTCTGAAGTTTGCCAATGAACATCTGAATGATTCAGAGGACAACTGGGTGAAAGTGTTGTGGTCAGATGAGACCAAAATGAAGCTCTTTGGCATCAACTCAACTCGCCGTGTTTGGAGGAGGAGGAATGCTGCCTATGACCCCAAGAACACCATCCCCACCGTCAAACATGGAGGTGGAAACATTATGCTTTGGGGGTGTTTTTTCTGCTAAGGGGACAGGACAACTTCACCGCATCAAAGGGACGATGGACGGGGCCATGTACCGTCAAATCTTGGGTGACAACCTCCTTCCCTCAGCCAGGGCATTGAAAATGGGTCGTGGATGGGTATTCCAGCATGATAATGACCCAAAACACACGGCCAAGGCAACAAAGGAGTGGCTCAAGAAGAAGCACATTAAGGTCCTGGAGTGGCCTAGCCAGTCTCCAAACCTTAATCCCATAGAAAATCTGTGGAGGGAGCTGAAGGTTCGAGTTGCCAAACGTCAGCCTCGAAACCTTAATGACTTGGAGAAGATCTGCAAAGAGGAGTGGGACAAAATCCCTCCTGAGATGTGTGCAAACCTGGTGGCCATCTACAAGAAACGTCTGACCTCTGTGATTGCCAACAAGGGTTTTTCCACCAAGTATTAAGTCTTGTTTTGCAGATTGGTCAAATACTTATTTCCGTCATTAAAATGCAAATCAATTTATAACATTTTTGACATGCGTTTTTCTCGATTTTTTTGTTGTTATTCTGTCTCTTAGCATTGCCTTTCACAATTCGCCACTGAACATCACCCATCTCTATCCACCACCAAACATGAAAACACCTCCAGCCATCACTAAATATCCTCCATCTACATCATCTCCACCCAAGTCCACCCTTCTCCACCCACCGTCACCCAACCTCACAAATGATCACCCATCTGCACCACCACCATCATCACTCGTTTCTAGGCACCACTTAAACACCACCCGTGACCACTATTTCCCACCTATATTAAATTACCGCCACTAAAACCATCTCCAAACATTCCTCATCTCCAGCCAGCATCTTCTCCACTCGCCCATCTCTACGCATGTATGTGCGTTGAACTTCTTTCGCACCGTACATAGCCAACCGTAGTGACCTGAGGTACGCGTACGTGGACGTACTTTTGCCAGTATGGCTTCTTCTGGATGAGGGCCTCCTTACGCCATGTGAGTCGTGGGGGTTATTTGGCCATACTTCACCGCGCTGGTTAGTGCAGGTTGGTGATCCTATCTCCACCCATCACCCATACATCTCTCCAGCCATTGGGGTCTCCCTTCACTGGGCCCCGTGAGAAACCCCGCAGTGTCTGATCCCTTTTTTCTTCTGCACCCTCACTTCCTTTGACCCCTAATCCGGGGGGTCAAGGTCAGGGCGGAAGGAGGGGGGGGGGCGGCAGCCGGGTGTGGGGTGGCCTCGGAGAGGAGAGTGAGTCCGGGGGAGCAGCGGAGGGGAATGGGCGACATTACTATGCCGCGACCCGCATCCTGTCCCCCAAACACCACCAGTGCCCTTCCCATAGCTCCTTCATCCCCCCGCTTCCCCCCACCCCATCCCCTTGCCGGAGCGCGTTCGCGTCCTGGCCGTGTTGACTTTGCGCGCGCGCGCGCGTTACCGTGGAGACAGAGCGCGGCTCCGCATGTCACGCGCACCCTCTCAGCCCCGAGAGGTCACGAGCTCCATGGGGGCACGCGCACGTGGACACGCGGGCACGCGCACATGGACACGCAGGGAGGTGCACGGTGGGTAGACAAAGACCCCCCCGCCGCCCCCATTACCCCACCCCCCACTCCCGTGTGTAGATTGTTGAGAAAAGTGCGTTCGGGGAATCGCAATGAAGTCGGGAACGGCGACGAGGGGGCCGGTGCGGCCAACGCCGTGCCCGGCCTTCCGTTGTCTCCCCAGTGCCGATGCCTACAACCCGCACCGAAGTTCTCGTTCAAGGCTGAGTCGAAGAAGGCCCAGGGTCAGTTCAGATATCACCCGTCACTTGACTGAACTCGGGTGGCCGGGTTCGCAGCACAAGCCACAAAACAACAAAAACAGCAATCGCCGCACCCCAATCAGAAACGATGATGTCACCGGAGCACTTGTGCCTCGCTCGATGCATTCTAAGGCCACGTGATATCTCGACGGTTCGCTGTTGCCATGAGGTCGCGGGGCAGACCCAAGTGTCGTGGGTTAATCAACTGAGATTACAAGCAGATGCACCGCCTCTCTTCCCCACTGTGCAAACTTGCTGGGTTTTATCCGTCACGTGCTCTGCTCGTTGTGAGCGTCGCTCTTCGGCCTTGTCTTATTGCTGAAGGGCGACTGTCTCCTCCAACTGCCCAAAGGCATCCTTCAGATGGTGCTCCTGACACCACTGGTACCAGTCATCGGTAAGTCCACTCGGCTCCAGTTCCTCATGTACCGCATCAGTCCATCTCTTCTCTAACCCGTGCCGCGCCCGTTCAGCCCCCTCTACCCAGCCATGTAGCCCGCATGCTTGGTCATGCGGGCTACATGGCCAGCCAACGCAGCCTCGCCTGCTGGAGGAGCTCACCGATTGGATTGTGTCCAGATCTTTCAAGAGTATGTTTACCCTTGAAAGATTGCTTTAACTCAGGATGGATCGCAGGCAGGCCAGCCTGAATGTTTCAAACCAGCGCAAATATTACTTGAAAGGGATCCAAGTTTCATCGAGAAGGGAGGACATAACTGCGGCCGAGAAGACCCGAAGCTTCAAATGGAGCGACAAGCGAGGTAGCTTCCACACAGCATTACGCATCAGATTAAAAGATAATGCCACTAGACTCATTCGGAGTGAGACCTCCGTTGCCAAACTGGAGGCGGTCACGAGCACACTGCCCAGGTATGGGAACCCATCCCCTCTCTCGATAACTAGCCCATCACTCAGCGATGTCTGTTGGGAAGGTTCTGCTTCTCAGTGGCACGCCTCAGGTTCAGCGGCAGTCTCCAACTCGCAGTGAGTAGCAATTGCAAAGTCCTGAGCATATACACAGCATGGTTGAACAGTAGACAGCCATCGCTCGACCGCATCCGAGGTAGCCACATATGTACATCATTAATTACGACAAAGAGCACCCGTATAGCCTTCAACAGACTGTTGGGGCAAGTGCTGTTAGCGAGCACCGAACGAAGGCCTGCAGGGCACACCACGCCCGGCCGCCTTTATCTCCCTCGTGGCGATGTTTACACACCGCGCCAGGTACTCATTTGAGGCTCAGTCGACCTAGGGGAGCCCCAGGACCGGTGCAGATAATCGTCACTGGTGCTGGTCCTTAGCGGGAATCGAAATCTGGTCCCAGGTGCGCAGTGTAGCTCTAACCGCTCCCCACAACCACTCCCCACAACCACCATGCTACTGACCTCTATTTCACACACACAGTCATTATTATTATTATTTCCGCTAGTTTACCCAGAAAAGCCTCACTGAGTCTCAATACTCTTTTTCAATAGGGTCCTGCCAAGTTATTTGTTTTTATTGCAGAAGATATCGATGTCGCTGCTGTGTGTGATTCCATCCCAGTCATTTCCATGCCATTCTTGAGCATCGGGGTGATCTTTGACCTGTATTAGTTACATTGTTTATTTGTTTTTAACGCTATGAGAAAAAAAACCGGGGGAACCCGGGGAAAACTCGTGTAGAAAAGGAGGGGGGGGACGATAAAACATAAAACAGAAAGGCGCCCGAGTCGGGAATCTAACCTAGGCCCTTCATGCTGTGAGGCCACGAGTGTTACCCCTGTGACCGGGCCGTCCATAGGGGGTTGCGGGACCTGGGACACCTCACAATGGGTACCCCCACCCCCAGAAGCCTTCATGCCAAACCGGGCATATTACATCTGACGCCGTGACGTCGACGCGCAGGGCTCGTTAAAGCGCGGGGCCCGGGACGGTCGCTCCGATTCGCCGTTACCCTCGGGACGGCTCTGACTGCGCTGCTGTGCCTGCCATCAATTCTGCTCTTTCCCCTTCTCTCTCCACCCCTCTCTCTCTCTCTCGCTGTCTCCGCCGCGCGCTGAGATCACGACTCTGGAGTCGGAGTCTCTCTTGAGTCGGAGTCTCTCTGGAGTCAGAGACCACAGCACCCAGAGGGGACTGCAAACTGCAGAGGGGGGGGGGGGGGTCCGGAGAGCTGGGAGAGAGGTGGAGGGGAGAAGATTTGTGAGTTGGGAGGGGAGAGGAAGGATCCGGGAAGTGAAGAGAGAGGAGAGAGAGAGAAGCTGGAAGTCTGGGAGAGAGAAGATAGAGCAAGGGGCGTGACTGTGATCCGGAGATAGAGAGCTGAGAGAAGGTAGCCTGGGTTCCGGAGAGAAAGAGAGAGTTGGGTTCTGGAGAGAGGGGGAGAGAGCGCAGAGAGAATCCCACCCCCCCCCCCTCCATATCAACCCCGCCAGCACCTGGCCTGGACCCCGCATTCCCCGCGTCACGCGAGCGCTGACATTGGCCAGGCTACGGGCCCCGCGCCCCTTCGATGCGTCATTGTTACTCTCTCCGTGTATCCCAACCTGTCCCGGGCCTCCCCTAGGTCAACTCAGCCTTTAATTAATACGTGGTGTTTGGTTTGTGTGTGTGTGTATAATGTGTATGTACAGGCTTGTCTACATAAACTACTGTGGAGCTGTCGTGCATTGGTCCGGTGACCCGAGTTGGTTTGACGCTCATGGCCAACACCAATGATGATCATGTGAACCTGTCTCGGGCCCCCCCCTATGTCGACTCAGCTTCCAATTAGTGCCTGGTGCCACCTTTATCACCGCAGCTGGGAGTAGTATTGGCCACCCACAACCTCGTGTGCCGTGTCGACCTTCATTGCCACACCAGTCTGGTGTGTGTATCTTTGTGTATGTGTGTGTGCATGTCCGTATGTCTGTGTCCATAGGTTTGTATGTTTGTAACTTTTGGGGCAACGCTCTAACCGCTACACTACAGCTCCCAAACTATGGACACACACACGTAGACACACACCCCAACACACTCAAAAAGACAAAGATCCCCATATAGCCTTTAAAAGACTGTTGGGGGCAAGTGCGGTTAGAGAACAACTATGAAGGCCAGAACGGCACACGAGGTGGTGGGTGGCCAGCACCATGCCTGACCGTCTTTGTCTCCCTACTGGCAATGTTTAGATATCACACCAGGTACTCATATGAGGCTGAGTGCACCTAGGGGAGGCCCAGGACCGGTTCAGATTATTGTAACTGGTGTTGGCCGTGAGCGGTAATTGAACTCATGTCGCCGGGTTCGTAGCGCAGGCCCTAACCGCTACAGTACCGCTCCCCACTCACGTACACACACACACCTGCAACCATACACACACACACACCTGCAACCATACACACACACGTAGCGACAAATGAGGACATACTCAAGTACAAAGATACACACACCTGCAAACATACCCACACACACAAAAGCACACATGCACAAAACCGCCACGCACCTGCAAACATACGCACACTCATGTACACACACACACACACACCTGCAAATAAACACTCACGCACACACAAAACACACACACAAACAATAACAGACACACACACACGGCAAACAGACACACACAGTCACACCTCCGATTAACAAGCCTGGCTACGTACGGTGCAAAATAAATGTAACATCCATACGTAGACACACACACGTAGACACACACACTTACACACTCACGTAGACACACACTCACACACTCACTCACACACACGTAGACACACACACTCACATACTCACTCACACACTCACTCACTCACTAAAACATTCACTTACACACTCACTCACACACTCACATACTCACTCAAACACTCACACACTCACACACTCACTCATTCACACATTCACACACTCACATACTCACTCACACACTCACTCACACACTCACTCACTCACACATTCACACACTCACTCACACACTCACTCACACACTCACGTAGACACACACTCACTCACACATTCACTCACACACTGAAACACTCACGTAGACACACACTCGCACACGTAGACATACACACTCACACACGTAGACACACACACACGTAGACACACACACTCACACACACACACGTAGACACACGCACACGTAGACACACGTAGACACACACACTCACACAACAACAACAACCGCATTCGCCACTAAGTGGCGGTGACGTCACCACGACGCTTGTGCCAGGCCATGTGCACCTTGAGGCCACGTGAAGTGTCGAACGCCCGCGGGCAGGAGGTCACGGGGCAGACCCAGGTGCCACGGGTCGACTGACTGAGATGACTGGCTGGTGCACCACCTGTGCCCCCTACTGTGCCAACCTGCTGTGCTTTAGCCACCCGGCGCTCCGCTCGTTGTTGTGAGCGTCGCTCCTCCGCCCTCCGTTGTTGTTGGAGGGCGACTGCCTCCAACTGCCCAATAGCGTCCTTCACGAGCCTCCTCCACAGAGGCCGATCTTGACACCGCTGGTACCAGTCATCGGCAAGTACACTCAGCTCCACGTCCTCCTGTGCCACATCACTCCATCTCTTCTCTAGCCCGTGCCGCGCCCGTTTAGCCCCCTCGATCCGGCCGAACAAAAGCTGATTAGGCATGCGGTGGCTGGGCATGCGGGCTACATGACCCATCCAACGCAGCCTTGCCTGCCGGAGGAGCTCACCGATGGGACCTTGCCCAGATCTTTCAAGGATTTGTGAGCTCCTCACACAATCCAGCCTGGTTAAACCCAGGATGGATCGTAGGCAGGCCAGCCTAAATGTTTCCAATCGGCGAAGATGCTCCATTAAGGGGGTCCACGTTTCGCAAGCGTAGAGAAGGGAGGGAATGACCGTGGCCGAGAAGACCTGAAGCTTAGTGCGGAGCGACAGACCAGGTAGCTTCCACACAGCGTTACGCAACCGATGAAAATAAATAGCCGTTCGACTGATTCGGAGTGAGACCTCTGCTGTTAAACTGGAGCCGGTCATAAGCACACTGCCCAGGTATGGGAAACTCTCCACTTTTTCCACAACTGCCCCATCACCGATTGGGAGTTGTGCGGGTGGAGTGTCCGATGGTACAAAATACCCAGGCAGGTGCTTAGTTTTGGTGGGACTGATGGTATGGCCCCATCTCTTAGTGGCACGCTCCAGTCTCAGCAGCAGCGTCTCCAACTCCTCCTCTGAATGAGCAGCTATTACCAAATCATCGGCATACATAACATGGTTGAGCAATAGGGATCCATCTCTTGACCGCACCCGGGCATCGATCAGCCTCCCATTATATCTGTACCAAATGGAGATTCCCCCGGTACAGCTATTGAAGGCTTCACGAACTACGTGGTCAAAATAGATGTTAAATAATGTGGGAGCCAGATGACATCCCTGTCGCACCCCAAGGTGTACAGGGAATGGCACTGACTCCTGGCCACGTAGTTTTACCCGGGCCCGCTCACCATCATGAAGGTCCTTAATGATCGTGAGCAGAGGGTCAGGTACTCCAAAAAAACGAAGAACAACCCAGAGCCCAGGCCTACTGCTGGTATCATAGGCTTTGACCAGATCAATAAAGCAGAGATGTAGGTCTTGCTGGAATTTCCTACACCTCTGCTGTAGCAGACGGACAGAAAATATGGCATCTGTGCAGGACCGCCCTTTCCTGAAACCGCATTAACACACACACGTCGACACACACACACGTAGATACACACACGTAGATACACACGTAGCCACACACACTTACACACGTAGACACACACACTCACACACTCACGTAGACACACACTCACACACGTAGACACACACACTCACACACTCACGTAGACACACACATTCACACACTCACACACTCACGTAGACACACACACGTAGACACACACACACACATAGACACACACACTCACACACTCACGTAGACACACACACTCACACACGTAGACACACACACGTAGACACACACACTCACACACTCACGTAGACACACACTCACACAACAACAACCACCATTCGCCACTAAGTGGCGGTGACGTCACCACGACGCTTGTGCCAGGCCATGTGCACCTTGAGGCCACGTGAAGTGTCGAACGCCCGCGGGCAGGAGGTCACGGGGCAGACCCAGGTGCCACGGGTCGACTGACTGAGATGACTGGCTGGTGCACCACCTGTGCCCACTACTGTGCCAACCTGCTGTGCTTTAGCCACACGGCGCTCCGCTCGCTGTTGTGAGCGTCGCTCCTCCGCCCTCGGTTGTTGTTGGAGGGCGACTGCCTCCAACTGCCCAGTAGCGTCCTTCACGAGCCTCCTCCACAGAGGCCGATCTTGACACCGCTGGTACCAGTCATCGGCAAGTCCACTCAGCTCCACGTACCACATCACTCCATCTCTTCTCTAGCCCGTGCCGCGCCCGTTTAGCCCCCTCGATCCGGCCGAACAAAAGCTGTTTAGGTGACCCAGCCATCGCAGCCTTGCCCGCCAGTGGAGCTCACCGATGGGACCTTGCCCAGATCTTTCAAGGATTTGTGAGCTCTTCACACAATCCAGTCTGGTTAAACCCAGGATGGATCGTAGGCAGGCCAGCCTAAATGTTTCTAACCGGCGAAGATGTTCCATTAGGGGGGTCCACCCTCACGCACTCACGTAGACACACTCACACAACAAAGATAAAGATCCCCCATATAGCCTTAACAGACTGTAGGGGCAAGTGCTGTTAGCGAGCACCTATGAAGGCCGGAACGGTACACGAGGGGGTGGGTGGCCAGCACCACGCCCGACCGCCTTTGTCTCCCTAGTGGCAATGTTTACACACCGCACCAGGTACTTATTTGAGGCTGAGTCGACCTAGGGGAGGCCCGGGACCGGTTCAGATAATCGTCACTGGTGTTGGCCGTGAGCGGGAATCGAACCCGGGTCGCCAGGTTCATAGCACAGCGCGCTAACCGCTACACTACCGCTCCCCACACACACACGTACACACACACACACACTTAGACACACACACTCACACACTCACGTAGACACACTCACACACTCACGTAGACACACACACTCACACACGTAGACACACTCACACACTCACGTAGACACACACACGTAAACACACACTCACACACTCACGTAGATACACACTCACACCCTCACGTAGACACACATACTCACACGTAGACACACACACACACGTAGACACACACACGTACACACTCACACACGTAGACACACACACACTCTCACGTAGACACAGATTCACGTGGACACACACACACTCACGTAGACACACACAGATTCACGTAGACACACACACGTACACACACACACGTAGACACACACAGATTCACGTAGACACACACACGTACACACACACACGTAGACACACACAGATTTCCGTACACACACACTCACGTAGACACACACACACGTAGACACACACAGATTCACGTACACACACACACGGACACACGCGCACGCGGACACGCACGCCTCGTTATCTGCCGCCGCGCGCCGCTATCTCCCGCGCTCGGCGCTCTTATCTCGCCACGCAGCCTTTATCTGTCCTTCGGCGATGGCCGCGCGACGGGACCGGCGGATCGGGGGGATGGGGACTGCGGGGGTGGAGGGGATAGAGGAGGGGAGAGAGCGGTGGGGGGGGGTCACGCTGGGGGTAGGGGGCAGGGAGCTAAAGGGAGCAGCAGCAGTCAATGCGATAACCGCTACTACGGCACCCCTTACCCTGTTGCTTAGACATGAAGGACCATTGCCCGAAACGTCACCTGTCGTATATTTTTTCACATTTTAAGATCACAGTGCCATTGACGATTTTTTTCATTTTAACGGCCCCGCTCCCATGTCCCAAAAATCACGGATAAGGCCCATTTCCCGAAACGTCGCATATTTTTGTGTAATGTATATCTTTTTAATTTAATGGCCACAGTGTTATTGACCAGTGTGTTGAGTTGTGTTATTTGTGCTTGCGTGCACCACTGCCAACGCAGCAGCAGCATCGTCAAATAATTTACAGAGACAGAGGAGGTGGAGGGAGGCTAGATTTAGGAGGGGGGTGAGGAGGGAGGGAGGGAGGGAGGCGGGAGAGGCAGTCTTGAGCCAGGAAATTAGAGACAGACTCACGCGCTCAGAGCGTTTGGCCGCTACTATAAATTTCCACGTGATAGGCCACTTCGTTGAGCCATCATTTGTGGCCAGGTCGCTTCTGAAAAATAGCTACATAGCTCAGTGGGTTTTACCTGGTAAAATTAGTTTAGTTTATTAAAGCCCCCAGTCACCTCCCCCCCCCCTCGTAAGATAGACTCAGGCACGGGGGAGAGGTGGGTTGGCGAAGAGAGAGATCACTCTCGCGCACTCTCAACACACACAAAGACAAAGATCCCCCGTACAGACTAAACAGACTTTTGGGGCAAGTGTTGTCAGCGAGCAGCATCTATGCAGGCCGACACAATATACCACGAGGGGTGGGTGGCCAGCACCACGCTCGGTCGTCTTGGTCTGCCGACCCGAGTGTCGATGATTACACACCGCACCAGGTACTCATTAAAGGCTAAGTCCTCCTAGGAGCCTTCAAAAGTCTACACCAGCGGACCACGTGGTGGACTGGCGCGATCCGCGAACCTGCCTTCTTGGGATTGTCAGTCGACCACGTGGTCTGCTAGGGTTGGTCTTGTAGTGTCTCATTTTCGGATATTAATGTTGTAAACAATAATAATATTTATTTTATATTTAAAAAGATGATTTTTTTTTCTCAAACACCATCAGTCCTCACCAATCTCTTCCGCAAAACAATAGATTACATTTACGCCGTCAAACACCGTACGTGCCTGATGGTCGATGAACACGTGATGTCGAACCACTGATTCAAATTAGGATAGAGATCGCACTTGCGGTTATGTGCTTGCGTGCGTTCCACGTGGCACAGAGAGATCCTGTGTGTGTACGTGTGCTCGCTGACAGCACTTGCCCTCTACCCCCCCCCCAGGCTACACGGGGTAGCTTTGTCTTTGTGGGGAGTGGTAGTGTAGCGGTTAGCGCACTGCGCTTCGAAACCCACGACCCAGGTTCACTTCCAGCGCATAACGAACACCAGTGGGAAATATCTGAACCAGGTGGTATGGCCTCCCCTAGGTCGACTTAACCTCAAATGAGTATCTGGCGCGGTGTGTAAACATCAGCACTTCGGAGACATAGGCGGCCAACCATAGGTTTGGCCACCCTCGTGTGTCATGTCGGGTATTTATAGGTGCTCGGCGAACAGCACTTGCGCCCAATGTCTGTTCAAAGCTATCTGAGAAATCGCTGTCTGTGTGTCTTTGTCCCACACGTAATACGTGCCTAACAATCATCAGGCGCGCGCGGCGTTGTCACGACTCTAACGTTATTATCTGCTAACGGATACGATTGGCAAAAGTGGCATGGAGTGCTGGAACCGTGGCGCTGCGCGCAGGAAGGCAAACAACTTTGTTGCGCTTAGACGAGAGGCAGCCAGCCAAACAACTCCGAGGCAGGAACCCTCTGGAAACAAGACAACACGAGCCTCGAGACTCGACGAGGCTTCCCCGGCTAAACTAACGGCCTCTATTGTTCGTGTTTTATAGCCGCCGCGTCGCTACGTCTCGTCTCCGTGCGTCATCGTCGTCTGGCCGGGTTTTGTTGCGGGATGCGACGCTGCGGGGGGCTTAGCGTCTGTGGTGGAGGCTGCGTGGGAGGGGGGGTCGCGTGGGGGGTGGTGGGAGATGGCGCGGGGGGTCGGGAACGCGTTCAGGGTTTGCGCTACCGCCAACGACGCTCGCTGCCCGCGTCCCTTTAAGGCCGCGCCGCTCTGCGCCGCGAGTTGTAATGAAATATTGAAGGGCGGCGCCGAGGAGGGCTTCCATCCAGGCGTGAGGGGCGGAGGAGGGGGGGGGGGATGGCGGGCATTGGGGGAGGGGGAGGTGTGTGAGAGGTGGGAGTAAGGAAGGAAGGAGGGAGCGAGCTTTGGTGTGAGGAGGGAGGGGGCCGCTATCAGCGGGCGGGATGACGGAGAGAAATGAAGGTCATTAATCGCGCGAGGCCCCGTGGGACCGCGTCGTGTGCGCGTTGTGTTTACTGTGCGTGGCCGAGCCGCGTTCTGAAAGAGAGGGGGGTGGACGTGGGAAGGGGTAGGGGAAGGTGTGGGGGGGGGCCTTAGCAGAGAGGGGGGGGCAGTGTTGTTCTCTTTCGCATCACGCTTGCGATAGCGGCGGTGTCCCCTTTGTGTGCAGTGTGCGTGCGCCGCGCACGCGTGTGTGCGGATGTGTGTGTGCGGATGTGTGTGTGTATGTGTATGTGTGTTTGTGTGTGTATGTGGGGGGCGGTAGTGTAGCGGTTAGCACACTCCCTTACGACACCGGCTACCCGAGTTCGAATTCCGCTCACGGCCACCAACACCAGTGACGATTATCTGAACCGGTCCTGGGCCTCCCTATAGGTCACACCTCAACCAAGAACCTGGTGCGGTGTGTAGAAACATCGGCACTGGGGAGACAAAGGCGGCCGGGCGTGGTTCTGGTGGCCACCCACACCCTCGCGTGCCGTGTCGGTCTTCATAGGTGCTCTCTAACAGCACTTGCCCCATAAGTCCGCTGAAGGCTACACGGGTGATGTCTGTCTCTGCGCGCGGCGGTGAGTGTTTGCTGCGACTGTCGCGTGCCGGTCCAAGGGCGTGGTGCTGCTTGTCGCTCCTGTGCCACGCAGCCGCCTCGCGCAGCGCGCCGACCCCTCCCGTGGAGACAGGCGCTCGCTAACTCATCGGCACTCGATCTCACGCCGAAAAGCAGCCAGGGGTGAGCTATAGGGGGGATCTTTGCATTTTGTTGTTGTCGTCGTCGTCGTCGTCTTCCTCTGCTCGCTGCGCGCACGTGACGCGGCGCGCGCTGTCAAGGCGCCTCGTTTAGGCTCGTTAGCGTCTTTACAGCGGCGGCGAGGGAGGGGAGCGGGCGGTGGAGTGGTTTGAGGGGGGGGGTGTAGTGGGGGGGTGAGGGGAGGGGCTGCGTGTTCGCTCTGTCCGCGCTCCGATCGTGAGCGGCTACTGCGCCCACTGATTATTATTATTATGCAGATACCTTGACACCGGCGTTCACCTGCTCGCTCAGCTTCGCTCGCCCGTTCTCAATCACTCGTTGTGCCCGCCTGCTCCTTCACCCGCTTCACCTCGCCCACCTGCTCACCCGCTCATCCCTTCACCTCTCAGCCTCTCGTCACCCACCCACTAAACTTCTCATTCCACTCACCTACTCATCCACTCACTCATCAACTAACCTGCTTACTATCTCAAGCACGCCCTCACCCGCTCATCTGCTCTCCAATTGATCCGCTTACCCGTCCACGCTCTCACTTGCCTCAGCAATCAGCCTCCTCACCAGCTCTACCAGCCCACCTTCTCACATATTAACCGACGTACCATTTCACTTACCTCACCCAATGTACCTAATGCACCCACTCACCAGCTCGCCTACTCACACACCCTATAAAAAAGGACACGTGCCGCCTCGGGAAATCACAAAACCACGGGGAACTCGTTTGAGGCTGAGTCAGTTCAGATAATCGTCACTGGTGTTGGCCGTGAGCTGGAATCGAACCCGGGTTGCCGGGTTCATAGCGCAGCGCGCTAACCGCTACACTATCGCTCCCCACGCACACGCACACGCAAAGATCCCCCATATAGCCTTAACAGGGGCAAGTGCTGTTAGCGAGCACCTATGAAGGCCGAAACGGTACACGAGGGGGTGGGTGGCCAGCACCACGCCCGACCGCCTTTGTCTCCCTAGTCGCGATGTTTACACACCGCACCAGGTACTAATTTGAGGCTGAGTCGACCTAGGGGAGGCCCGGGACCGGTTCAGATAATCGTCACTGGTGTTGGCCGTGAGCGGGAATCGAACCCGGGTCGCCAGGTTCATAGCGCAGCGCGCTAACCGCTACACTATCGCTCCCCACAACACACAAGCACACACACCCACACACGCGCGCACACACGCACACACACACTCACACGCACCCACAAACACGCAACAACAACCGCCATTCGCCACTAAGTGGCGGTGACGTCACCACGACGCTTGTGCCAGGCCATGTGCACCTTGAGGCCACGTGAAGTGTCAAACGCCCGCTGGCAGGAGGTCACGGGGTAGACCCAAGTGCCACGGGTCGACTGACTAAGATGACTGGCTGATGCACCACCTGTGCCCCCTACTGTGTCAACCTGATGTGTTTTAGACACCCGGCGGGCGCCCCGCTCGTTGTTGTGAGCGTCGCTCCTCCGCCCTCCGTTGTTGTTGGAGGGCGACTGCCTTCAAATGCCCAGTAGCATCCTTCACGAGCCTCCTCCACAGAGGCCGATCTTGACACCGCTGGTACCAGTCATCGGCAAGTCCACTCAGCTCCACGTCCTCCTGTACCACAACACTCCATCTCTTCTCTAGCCCGTGCCGCGCCCGTTTAGCCCCCTCGATCCGGCCGAACAAAAGCTCTTTCGGCATGCGGTGGCTGAGCATGCGGGCTACCTGACCCAGCCAGGATTTGTGAGCTCCTCACACAATCCAGCCTGGATTGTAGGCAGGCTATCCTAAATGTTTCTAACTGGCGAAGATGTTCCATTAGGGGGGTCCACGTTTCGCAAGCGTAGAGAAGGGAGGGAATAACCGTGGCCGAGAAGACCTGAAGCTTAGTGCGGAGCGACAGACCAGGTAGCTTCCACACAGCGTTACGCAACCGATGAAAAGATATTGCCGCTCGACTGATTCGGAGTGAGACCTCTGCTGTTGAACTGGAGCCGGTCATAAGCACACTGCCCAGGTATGGGAAACTCTCCACTCTCTCCACAACTGCCCCATCACGGATTGGGAGTTGTGGGGGTGGAGTGTCCGATGGTACAAAATACCCAGGCAGGTGCTTAGTTTTGGTGAGGCTGATGGTAAGGCCCCATCACACACACACGCACACACACGCACACGCGTACACACCCACACACACGCACACACACCCACAAATGCACACACACACACTCACACACACGCACACACACGCGCACACACACACGCACGCACCGTTGCACGCGACGCGGGAGGTAATGACAATGTCTGTCCCGCGTCTCTCCCTCTGCAGCGAAAAACCGCGCAAGTGCCATTAGACCCGGGCGGACCGCCGAGAGATGGAAGGGGAGAGCCCCCGGTTAATGGGAGACTGGAGATTAATGGGAGAGCGGCGTTTGATGGGAGACCGTGGTTTAATTGGAGACCGGCGTTTAATGGGAGACCGGGCTTTAATGCAAACTATGTTGTGTCTGAACGCGACTGCATCCGAAGGACAAAAATACCGGGGGGGGGGGGGGGGTGCATGATAGAAACCACCGAAGTAATGGAGCAAGAGGCCGTGATCGGCAGAGGAAAAACGGAAGATACTGGGTCTGGACTCCAACCGGCGGGACATTGGGTCGACAGAGGCAAATGAGCGATCTCCCACTGAGTCGAGGTTGTCTGGGATCTTCGAAAGAAAGCCTTGCTTGCTGGAGCAGAGAGTGCGTGGAGGGGAATAGTCAGGTGAGAGGTGGGAGAGTGCGTGGAATAGAGTGAGGTGAGAGGTAGGAGAGTGCGTGGAGTAGAGTGAGGGGAGAGTATCGAAGGTAGTCGGCGGGGGTGAGGAAGTGGTGAATGCGGGGGACGCTGTGTGGATGGGTAGAGCAGAGTGCGGGTTAAAGGAGATGCCTGCGTCTGCGTGGGGTCCAGGGATGGGCATCGTGGGGTCTGATACCCGATCTCAGTCGCATTGCATGACGGCTCTTTTCCACGCCCGCCTCCAATTGGAACTTTGACCGAGAAGTCAATCAAATTAACCAAAAATAATCTATGAATTTTTTCCCCCGATTTATTTTCAAATATCATCCCCATTGTGCTGTCGGTGACGTCACGCAATGAGACGAATCACCCGTTCGGACCTCTCCCAGAGTCGTGCGACCGTCCGCGGAAGCGGACATCACAGAACTACTCATAGTGAGATCTCTCAGAGTGACCTCGGTTGAGACAACAGAGCGAAGCGCTTTCCCACCCGCTCGGCATATGAGAGTAACGTTCGTCCCACGGCAGTCACACACCGATATTGCACTCTCAGAGCTGAAATTCAGACGAATTAAGTTTTCCCCATATTTGTACAACAACAACAACAGAGACTGCGACACGATCCATCCCATCTGACTTCACCTCGCCCCAGAGGTTTATTAACGCGAGGGGGGGGCTCTGCTTCTCACTCCCCCCCCCCCCCTTCCCCATTAGCCCTAAAAATGACTTTCAGGCCCCAGTGTGACCAGGACACGTGACTTGATAATTGAATGAGACCCCCCCCCCCCATCCTCCAAACCGACACGCTCAGCTCTTAGCCCTCCCTGTATTCGTATTTATTTTAAGAAAGCATCGGCCAGCCCCTTTGCAAATTCCCAGCGATGAGCTCGGTCAATTGGGACGCGCGCGACCTTGAACGCCAGACCGCGACTTAATTGTTGGAGTTTTCAATGCGCCGTCAAACGCGAATTATAGAAAATAATCTTTTAATGTGAAAAAATACTCTGGGCGCCACGTAAGCGAGATGTTATCTACCTCGCCTGGTATACAGGAGGCCATGGGTTAGATCCCGACCCTGGCGCCTGTCGTATATTCGGAGTCTGCGTGTCTCTCTCTCTCTCTCTCTTACTCTCCCTGTGGTCGCGTGGATTTTTTTCGGGTCCTCTGGATTTTCTCTCCACATTTAGAATCAACATCACGCGTTTGGATTATTTGGCTGGTGCTATAAATGTCCACACGATAAGCCACTTCGTTGAACTATCATTTGTGATAGCCAGGTCGCTTATGAAAAAAGAGTCCTATGACGCCCAGTGGGCCTTACCTTGCTTAAATAAAAAGTCAAGTTTAGTTTTAGACTCTCAGAGAGAGTCTGATCGCCAGAGAGCTACAGTGACGTAGCCACGGGGCGATGAGGACCACGTGGCCCCTGGTGGCGCTAACCGAGTTCCGTCCGCGCTGACGGAACCCGCGCGGGGCGCAGAGCGATGTTTTGTTTCGCGGGTCGCCTCTTCGGTTAACCCGACCCGATGGACGACGCTGATCGCGAGGACTCGGCACGACGCAAGAGCCCCCCTCGGGGGGCACGAGGTGGGGGTCGCGAGGCTCCGAGGTCTGCGGGGGGGAGGGCGTTGCCCCCCTCCCCTCTCCGTCCTCCGCTGTGCATGACTTTAATTGATTCGTTTTCGCACGCTCCCCACGCTGCCTCAGGTGTCGCTTCTCAGGTTTAATTTGTGGCGCGGATGGGAGTGTGTGTGTGCGGTGAGCGGTGGCGCAGTGGTTAGCGCGCTACGAAGTCGGAGAACCGAGTTCGATTCCCGTTCACGGCCAACATCGGTGACGAATATCTAAACTGCTCACATAGGTTGACTCCGCCACAAATGAGTACCTACTGGAAATCTTTGTCTTTCTGTACAACTGTACATACGCACGCACTTGTGTGTGTATATATACACACACATTTCTACGACGGAAATAGGTCCATCTATGGGACTCGCACGAAACATATGAAGGTCGTGCTGATGGACGAACATGGGGACGTTGATTTATTTATTTATTCTGATCCCCCCCCCCTACCGCGCCAACTGAATCGCGCTGGAGCATCGAGGATTGACCCACAACCACGCGACGCACTGAGAATACAGAGGACGGGTGGCGGTGCTCCTCACGGTAGTGGATGGGGTGGGTGGGGGGTATGGGAGATGAGGTGGATGAGGGGAGGAGGTGGTGGGGGGGGGGCTGTGTGCCCGTGTGTCACGCGCGCGTGGCCCCTTGGCGATAAGAAGGCGGAAGGCCTTGATGCGGCCGCTCCACGTGGGGTCGTGGAGGGAGGCGCGCGCATGGTACGCGTGTGTGCATGTGTACGTGTGTGTGTATGTGTACGTGTGTGTGTTTGCGTGTGTGTCTGCGTGTGTGTGTACGTGTGTGTGTCTGCGTGTGTGTCTGCGTGTGTGTGTGCGTGTGTGAACGTGTGTACGTGTGTGTGTCTGCGTGTGTGTACGTGTGTGTGTCTGTGTGTCTGCGTGTGTGTGTACGTGTTTGTGTGTGTGTGCGTGTGTGTGGTTACGCGCGCGCGTCTGTGGGGGGGAGCGGTAGTGTAGCGGTTAGTGCTACGCTGCGCTACGAACCTGGCGACCCGGGTTCGATTCCCGCTCACGGCCACCGACACCAGTCCTGGGCCTCCCCTAGGTCGACTCAGCCTCAAATGGATACTTGGTGCGGTGTGTAAACATCGCCACTGGGGACACAAAGGCGGCTGGGCGTGGTGCTGGCCACCCACCCCCTCGTGCACCGTGCCGGCCTTCATAGGTGCTCGCTAACAGCGCTTGTCCCAAAAGTCTCTTCCGGCTCTACCAGGCCTCTTTGTCTCTGTACCTTTATGCGCGTGAGCCTTTGAGGGCGCGTGAGCGTTTGGGGGCGCGTGAGCCTTTGAGGGCGCGTGAGCGTTTGAGGCGTCCGTTAGCGACGAAGTGTCGAGTGGACGGGGGGAGGGAGCTGAATGCGCGAGGGAGTGAATAGGTGAGCGATTGCGTGAATGAAGTTCATCGTTGAGTGAGGGAGTGAGTGATAGAGCGATTGAGTGAATTTGTGAGCGAATATGTGAGCGGTTGAGCGAGTGAATCGTTGAGTGAGCGGACGAGCGAGTGAGCAAAACTGTGAGTGAATGAGTGCGTGAGCCATTGAGCTATTTAATCGGCGAGTGGTTGAGTGAGTGGACCAATGTTTGAGTTAGCGGTTGAGTGAATAAGTGTGCGTGAGAGTGGGTGAATTTGTTACAGGAGCATGTGATTGTGTGTGTGCCTGCATGTGGAAGTTAGTTTTGTGGGGAGCGCGGAAGCGTAGTGGTTAGCGCACTGCACTACAAACCCGGCGACCCAGGTTCGAGTCCCGCTCACGGCCAACACCAGTGATGATTATCTGAACCGGTCCTGAGCCTCCCCTAGATCGATTCAGCCTCAAATAAGTACTTTGTGTGGTTTGTAAAGATCGCCACCAGCGAGACAAAGGCGGTCGGACGTGGTGCTGGCGACCCACCCCCTCGTGTGCCGTTCCGGCCTTCATAGGTGGCAAATGCGTGTGTGACTTAGAGTAGTCGGTCCGTAGTTGGTCCCATAGGTGGGGTGAGCGAGCGAGCGAAGGAGCGGCTGGAATCGACTGTGGGCAGCGGGAGGCGCGAGGTGAGGAGGGGGTGAGGAGGTAGAGAGGTGAGGGCTGGGGGTGGGGGCATAGATCCCCCACCCCCCCCCCGCTCCTTCCACCCCGCAGAGAGTGGGGTCGCATTACCCCGCTGTTCCTTGGGTTCGCCAGTTCCCGCATTCATTATTCATCCATTAGGACATCGATTCGCGTTTCCGCGTGCGTTTTGTGATCATTTATTTTGTCCCTTCTGCGGCCCGCCTTGATTTTATATTTATTTCGTCTTGCTTATCTGCTGCGTTTTAGTACATATTTGATCATCATCAGCAGCATCATCAGCCGAGATCTATCCACTGCCGGATGGAGCCTAATAAATATCGCGTCTGCTGCGGGGACCGTGCTTGCTTTTAGGACGCATACTATGAAGGAGGCCCAATGACGTGAAACGTCCGCTCCTAAAAACAAATATGTATCCTTTTGAGGCCACACACACACAATGTCATTGACGAATGTGTTGAGTTGTCTACACATTTACATGTTTTTTTCAAGATTGCACTGCGTATCGCTTGTCTCTCTCACGGGCTCTGAGTCGGTGATGAGTCTGTTGGGTGTGTGTGGAGTCGCACTCGGGGATTGAACGTCTCGGGGGTGAGCCACATGGCCCCTCTCGCGGGATCTGGCCATCTAAGAATGGCACGGGGGGGGCGGGGGCGGGAGAGCTGTGGGTATCACGCAGGACCATACTTCGCCATGCTGGTTTAGATACTCTCAACTTAACATTGGGGAACGTGCTACTACTCACAAACTCAAGCACAATGTTACTGCATTATATATTTAAATACATATATATTTTGGTAAGGTTTGGCTGGCTGGAGGGGCGGGTGAACGGGCAGGTTCAAAGGACGTGCGCGTTGCTGATAAAAATCAACAGTCGACGTTTCGGCCAATGACGCAGCACACACATATAGATGTCAGAGAGGTAGAGTGGATGGTGATAATAAGAGTTTAAAATGCACTCGTTCAGACCATGGGGGCTGATAAGAACGTAATATTTAATGTTTTCTGATTACTGGTACTCCCACCCAGGTGATCCCAACCCCTTGGGAGTTCTAATCATGAACTAGGGCAGAGCCTCGCTGAGTTGTAGTACTCCTGTTCAGGAGGGTCCTGCCGCTACATTCGGGTTTTACTTTAATATATTTTCAGACAATGAATGATGAATTTTGTTTGTCACACGCAAGCAGTCCCAGACCACACCAAGACAACAACAACAACAGTCCCAGACCTCACACCAAGACAACAAAAACAGTCCCAGACCACACCAAGACAACAACAGTTCCAGACCTCACACCAACACAACAACAACAGTCCCAGACCACACCAAGACAACAACAACAACAGTCCCAGACCACACCAAAACAACAACAACAGTCCCAGACCACACAAAGACAACAACAACAGTCCCAGACCACACCAAGACAACAACAATAACAACAGTCCCAGACCACACCAAGACAACAACAACAACAGTCCTAGACCACACCAAGACCACAACAACAGTCCCAGACCACACCAAGACAACAACAATAACAACAGTCCCAGACCACACCAAGACAACAACAACATTCCCAGACCACACCAAGACAACAACAACAGTCCCAGACAACACCAAGACAACAACAACAAAGACAGCCCCAGACAACACCAAGACAACAACAACAACAGTCCCAGACCACACTAAGACAACAACAACAACAGTCCCAGACCACACCAAGACAACAATAACAGTCCCAGACCACACCAAGACAACAACAACAACAGTCCCAGACCACACTAAGATAACAACAACAACAGTCCCAGACCACACCAAGACGACAACAACAACAACAGTCCCAGACCACACCAAGACAACAACAACACTCCCAGACCACACCAAGACAACAACAGTCCCAGACCACACCAAGACAACAACAACAGTCCCAGACCACACCAAGACAACAACAACAGTCCCAGACCACACCAAGACAACAACAACACTCCCAGACCACACCAAGACAACAACAGTCCCAGACCACACCAAGACAACAACAACAACAGTCGCAGACCACACCAAGACAACAACAGTCCCAGACCACACCAAGACAACAACAACAATCCCAGACCACACCAAGACAACAACAACAGTCCCAGACTACACCAAGACAACAACAACAACAACAGTCCCAGACCACACCAAGACAACAACAACAACATCAACAATCCCAGACCACACCAAGACAACAACAACAACAACAACAGTCCCAGACCACACCAAGACAACAACAACAGTCCCAGACCACACCAGACAACAACAGTTCCAGACCACACCAAGACAACAACAATCCCAGACCACACCAAGACAACAACAACAGTCCCAGACCACACCAAAACAACAACAATAGTCCCAGACCACACCAAGACAACAACAATCCCAGACCACACCAAGACAACAACAGTCCCAGACCACACCAAGACAACAACAACAGTCCCAGACTACACCAAGACAACAACAACAACAGTCCCAGACCACACCAAGACAACAATAACAACAACAACAGTCCCAGACCACACCAAGAAAACAACAACAACAACAATCCCAGACCACACTAAGACAACAACAGTCCCAGACCACACCAAGACAACAACAACAACAACAACAGCCCCAGACCACACCAAGACAACAACAACAGTCCCAGACCACACCAAGACAACAACAACAGTCCCAGACCACACCAAGACAACAATAACAACAACAGTCCCAGACCACACCAAGACAACAACAACAGTCCCAGACCACACCAAGACAACAACAACAGTCCCAGACCACACCAAGACAACAACAGTCCCAGACCACACCAAGACAACAACAACAACAACAACAACAGTCCCAGACCACACCAAGACAACAACAACAGTCCCAGACCACACCAAGACAACAACAGTCCCAGACCACACCAAGACAACAACAGTCCCAGACCACACCAAGACAACAACAGTCCCAGACCACACCAAGACAACAACAGTCCCAGACCACACCCAGACAACAACAACAGTCCCAGACCACACCAAGACAACAACAGTCCCAGACCACACCAAGACAACAACAGTCCCAGACCACACCAAGACAACAACAGTCCCAGACCACACCAAGACAACAACAACAGTCCCAGACCACACCAAGACAACAACAGTCCCAGACCACACCAAGACAACAACAACAACAGTCCCAGACCACACCAAGACAACAACAACAGTCCCAGACCACACCAAGACAACAACAGTCCCAGACCACACCAAGACAGCAACAACAACAGTCCCAGACCACACCAAGACAACAACAACAGTCCCAGACCACACCAAGACAACAACAGTCCCAGACCACACCAAGACAACAACAGTCCCAGACCACACCAAGACAACAACAACAGTCCCAGACCACACCAAGACAACAACAGTCCCAGACCACACCAAGACAACAACAACAGTCCCAGACCACACCAAGACAACAACAGTCCCAGACCACACCAAGACAACAACAGTCCCAGACCACACCAAGACAACAACAACAACAGTCCCAGACCACACCAAGACAACAACAACAGTCCCAGACCACACCAAGACAACAACAGTCCCAGACCACACCAAGACAACAACAGTCCCAGACCACACCAAGACAACAACAACAGTCCCAGACCACACCAAGACAACAACAGTCCCAGACCAGACCAAGACAACAACAACAACAGTCCCAGACCACACCAAGACAACAACAACAGTCCCAGACCACACCAAGACAACAACAACAGTCCCAGACCACACCAAGACAACAACAGTCCCAGACCACACCAAGACAACAACAGTCCCAGACCACACCAAGGCAAAACTCAAACTCAATAAAATTGCACGTAAAAATGTAACTCCGGTATCGATACACGGGTATATCCGTGTAGTGGCATCGTCACTGCAGCAAGGCTATACTCATCCTCGTCATGTGTAACATGTACAGTGTGTTGTTGTTATCTTGACTCGGCGATCCGTCCGAGTTAGTTTCGTTGGCCACGACGAACATCAGCGGTGAGTGATATCAACACTGATCGGATAACCACCACCACCACCACATCAACAACCACATACCAGAGAGCCCCAACAACAACCGCTACAGTAACCACAACAACAACAACAACCATCGCCACCACAATATCAGCCACAAACCGCAACCTCAGCAGCCTGATCAACCACACGGCAGCAGTAGCACAGAGACGGGGTCGGCAGTGGGGTCGCGAGGTGGGGGATGGGGGTGGGGGGTAGGAGGGGGATGAGGGGGAGGGGGGAGGGTGATTGGGGATCGGCGCTGCGAGGCCTCGGGGCGGCAGCAACGACAGCGGAAAAAGTAAAAACATCGCCCCCCCCCCCAGCCCCCCCCCAGCCCCCCCCCCCAGCCCCCCCCCCCTCTCCCCACGCTCGGGGTCCGACGGGCTCCGGGCTGCGGGTTTCTTGGAAAAACCTGGTGGGTGGGGGCTGGCTGTGGGGTGGTTACTGAGCAGAATTGGGGGCGAGGGGGTGATGGGGAGGACGGGGGGGTGACGGGCACCTCCCTCGGGGACGTTGGGGTGTGGTGTTCGGTGTGAAGTTGGTGGTGTGTGGTGTGTGTGTGGTGTGTGTGTGTGGTGTGTGTGTGGTGTGTGTGGTGTGTGTGTGTGTGGCGTGTGTGTGTGTGTGGCGTGTGTGTGTGGTGTTCGGTGTGAAGTTGGTGGTGTGTGGTGTGTGTGGTGTGGTGTGTGTGTGGTGTGGTGTGTGTGGTGTGTGTGTGGTGTGTGTGTGTGGTGTGTGTGGTGTGTGTGTGTGGTGTGGTGTGTGTGTGTGGTGTGTGTGTGGTGTGTGTGTGTGGTGTGTGTGTGGCGTGTGTGTGTGGTGTTCGGTGTGAAGTTGGTGGTGTGTGGTGTGTGTGGTGTGGTGTGTGTATTGTGTGTGTGGTGTGTGTGTGTGGTGTGTGGTGTGTGTGTGTGGTGTGTGTGGTGTGTGTGTGTGTGGTGTGTGTGTGGTGTGTGTGGTGTGTGTGTGTGTGGTGTGTGTGGTGTGTGTGTGGTGTGTGTGTGGTGTGTGTGTGTGATGTGTGTGTGGTGTGTGTGTGGTGTGTGTGTGGTGTGTGTGGGGTGTGTATGGTGTGTGTGTGGTGTGTGTGGTGTGTGTGTGGGGTGTGTGTGGTGTGTGTGTGGTGTGTGTGTGTGGTGTGTGTGGTGTGTGTGTGGTGTGTGTGTGGTGTGTGTGGTGTGTGTGTGTGTGTGTGGTGTGTGTGTGGTGTGTGTGTGGTGTGTGGTGTGTGTGGTGTGTGTGTGTGGTGTGTGTGTGTGTTGTGTGTGTGTGTTGTGTGTGTGTGGTGTGTGTGTGGTGTGTGTGGTGTGTGTGTGTGGTGTGGTGTGTGTGTGGTGTGTGTGTGGTGTGTGTGTGGTGTGTGGTGTGTGTGGTGTGTGTGTGTGGTGTGTGTGTGTGTTGTGTGTGTGTTGTGTGTGTGTGGTGTGTGTGTGGTGTGTGTGGTGTGTGTGTGTGGTGTGGTGTGTGTGTGGTGTGTGTGTGGTGTGTGTGGTGTGTGTGTGGTGTGTGTGGTGTGACTTTAGTGATGTGTGAGCAGCGTGTATTTTGTCTGTGTGTGGTTTGTCGGGGCAAGTGCTCTTAGCGAGCACCTATGAAGGCCGGCACGGTACACACAGAGGGTGGGTGGCCAGCTCACAGTCTGTTAGGGCTAAAGGAGAGGTCTGTGTCTTTGTATGGTATGTGTCTTTGTGTGGTATGTGTCTTTGTGTGGTATGTGTCTTTGTGTGGTATGTGTCTTTGTCTGGTATGTGTCTTTGTGTGGTATGTGTTTTTGTGTGGTATGTGCCTTTGTGTGGTATGTGTTTTTGTGTGGTATGTGTCTTTGTGTGGTATGTGTCTTTGTGTGGTATGTGTCTTTGTGTGGTATGTGTATTTGTGTGGTGTGTGTCTTTGTGTGGTATGTGTCTTTGTGTGGTATGTGTCTTTGTATGTTATGTGTCTTTGTGTGGTATGTGTCTTTGTGTGGTATGTGTCTTTGTGTGGTATGTGTCTTTGTGTGGTATGTGTCTTTGTGTGGTATGTGTCTTTGTGTGGTATGTGTCTTTGTGTGGTATGTGTCTTTGTGTGGTGTGTGTCTTTGTGTGGTATGTGTCTTTGTGTGGTATGTGTCTTTGTATGTTATGTGTCTTTGTGTGGTATGTGTCTTTGTGTGGTATGTGTCTTTGTGTGGTATGTGTCTTTGTGTGGTATGTGTCTTTGTGTGGTATGTGTCTTTGTGTGGTATGTGTCTTTGTGTGGTATGTGTCTTTGTGTGGTGTGTGTCTTTGGCCGGGCGTGGGGTGCTGGCCACCCACCCTCTCGTGTGCTGTGCTGGACGTCATCGGTGCTGGTGAACAGCACTTACACCTACAGTCTGTGAATGAGAATATGAATGTGTATTTATCCTGGAGGAATCCGATGACCTTTGAAGCTACTTATTTTTACAGATGTCCAGTCGGGGCACGGGGTCAGAAAGTTACAACAACAAACAGTATAAAAAACTAACGTATTGCAAAGTATTGGAAAGGAGAGCAAATCACTAAAAAGAAAAATGTAAAATTGCAAAAGTATATCTGTTCAAAGTGCACTAATTCCCGTGCTTGGACAAGGCACCAAAATAACGACGAGAATCGTCCCAGACCACACCAAGTCAACACACAGCCCCTCGATAAAATTGTACGCCAAACTATCGGTACATGGGTAAGGATGAAAGTTACGAATCACGTTTGCAAATGTACGGTCTTTGCATTCAGAGCTCATCTGGTGCTTCAGGGTATTTTCAGGGTATTTTTGAGGGAAGATGTGCGTTGTTCAGGGAGGGAACAAGGTTGTTCCAAAACGTTGGTGCTGCAACATCAAAGGCTTTGTCACCTATTCCTATTCTTGTTCTTGAGATAGTTAAAAGGCAATTAGATGGACGTCTTAAGATTTTTCGGGGGGGTCTTTGACTTTGTGTCGTTGGTGAATGTGATTGATGTATGCATGCGTGTTCGTATGTATGTGAGTGCGTAGTGTATGGACCTCCCCTCGGTCGACTCAGCCTGAAATGAGTACCTGGTCCGGTGGGCTAACATCAGCATTGGGGAGACAAAGGCGGCCGGCCGTCGTGTTGTTCACCCACCCCTTCGTGTGCCGTGGCGGTCTTCACAGACGCTCCTGGCTAACAGCGCTTGCCCTAACAATCTGTTCAGGGCTACACGGTGGATCTTTGTCTTTGTAGTGTGTGGTATGTGGTTAACATGTATGCGTTGGTGTGAATCTTGTTGGGACGTTCATGGTGTATGCATGGTGTGCAGGTGCGGTGTGCCGTGTGTGGTGTATGTCACGTGATGGTGTGTGGTTAAAGTGTGGTGCGCATGGACGTGACGCATGCTGCATGTGCTATGTGTCGTTGCTTCGTGTTCGTGTTGGGGCGTATGGTATTTATTATGCGTTTGTGGTGTGTGTGTGTGTTGTGCTTGTACGATGTGTTTGGTGAGTGTGGTGTGCACGGTGAGTGTGGTAATTGTGGTGAGTGCGTGGTATGTGCAGTGAGTGTGGCGTGTGTGTGGTGAGCATGGTGGCTGCGAGACACGCGAGGTGGCGTTACTGACGATGCTGTTGCTGATGGTGATGCTTGCCATGATGGTAACGATGGTGATGTGGCTGGGAGTGGTGGTGGTTATTTTGCTGCCGGTGAGCTTGCTGTCCATGCTCTCGGGGATTCTGGTGTTGAGGTCGGCGTCAGTAATGATTGTGCTGGCGATGGAGTTGTGGTATTGATGGCGATGATGATGATGTTGCTGATGATGAGACAAATGCTCCTGCTGCTGCTGCTGCTGACGATGTTCCTGCTGATGATAATGTCACTGCTGCTGCTGCAGGATATAACAAGGTCACCAACGTTCCTTTCCCGCGTAATCACGGGCGACGAGCGTGGAAGGGGACGGGGTGAGGGGGTTTGGGGGACGGTGGAGGGGGCGCAATTCGTGGTGTCACAGTTTAGGAGGTGGGTAGGCTACCCGGGGGGGGGGTAGTTGCGGGGGATGAGTGTATTTCGGGGAGACGATGGTGGGTGGTGGTGGTGGTGTGTGGGGGGGGGCTGAGAATTAGGGATGGGGGTGGTGTTGGGGAGGAGTGGGGGGGGGGAGAGGTGGGCTGAGCGGCTTCCAAAATAAATCGGCGAAAATCGCTTTGAGCCATCTGGGGCGTGAAGGGTTGTGATTGGCTGTGTAAATGGCTCCTAAATAAATCAGCGCCGGGCGCCGCGCGCCGTGCGGGGCGCAGCGGCGCAGGCGGCGAAGCCGCCGCCGCCGCCGCCTCTCGCGCGCGATCGATTTTTGAGAAGCGGGAGCGGTGCGGGGGGGGCAAGGGAAGGTGTGTGGGATGATGTTGGTTTGGTGGTGAAGGAGGAGGAGGGTGTTCGAAGGGGGATGTTAAGGATGAGGGGGGGAGGTGAGCGGGGGGTGGAGGAGGGGGGGGTGATTGCGCGCTCACGATGGGAGATGGAACGCGCGCGAGCCTCCTCCTCCGCCTTCGTCTCTTGCTCTTCTTCCTCGTGCTCCTCCTCTTCGCTGTGTCAAACGGCGCCGGGAGTGGCTTCGTAGTGGCTCTTAATCAGTGCCGCCGCCGCCGCCGCCGCTACGATTACCATAATTGGCATCAACATCAAACCCATCGTCACCACCATCAACATCATCGCGACGCCATCATCGCTCAGTGTCGGCGCATCGCGGCGTCCGTGCGGCGCATTGAGATTAATTGCGGCTGCGGAGCCCGCGCTGATGGGGTGGAGAGGGGGGGGGGACAAAGGGGTGTTGGGTGGGGGGGGAGCGATGGGGGAACTAACTGCGGTGCGCGCGGGCTCGCCATGCTCGTGCACGCGCGGGTGCGCGCTTGTGTACTCAGTAGGGAGCGGTGACTCGAGTTTCGATTCCCGCTAACGGCCAACACCGGTGACGATTATCTGAGCCGGTCCTGGGCTTCCCCTATGTCGACTCAGCCTCAAACGAGTACCTGGTGCTGTGCGTAAAATATAGAAACTGGGGAGACAAAGGTGGCTGCGCGTGGTGCTGGCCACCCATCCCCTTGTGTGCGGTGCCGGTCTTCATAGGTGCTCGCTAACAGCAATTGCCCCAACAGTCTGTTCAGGCTATACGGGGGATCTCTATCTTTGGGTCCACGTGTGCACGTGTGCGCACGTGTTCGTGCACCACACGCCATAACGTGTATAACTGAAAAAGAACGTACGCATGCACACCACACGTACACCAACATGTGGTGTGCATACGCGCGTGAACCCACGTCCAGGTACATCGCACGTGAACATACGCACGCACGCACAGGCGCGCCGAATACGTTCCCCGTGCGCTCAACTTCCCCACGGGGTGTGCACAAGAAGAAAGTCAGCCCCGCC
Source organism: Petromyzon marinus (assembly GCF_048934315.1). Taxonomy (NCBI): domain Eukaryota; kingdom Metazoa; phylum Chordata; class Hyperoartia; order Petromyzontiformes; family Petromyzontidae; genus Petromyzon; species Petromyzon marinus. The sequence goes on from NC_133674.1 coordinate 20,436,924, forward strand.
GAGTGCAGATTCATTCATCAGTTTATAGAGGTTGCATGAGAGCCCGGGAGCACGGAGGGGACCGGCTCCGGGTCCCTAAGCCGAGGGGGTAACCTCAGGGTTCCCCTCCCCGACTGGGGGGAGGGGGGTTCATTCGCACCCCCCCCCCCCCTCGTTATTGGGACTCTGGTAGAAACCCTGTCACCAGGGCCAGCAGGGTCAGGCAACGACCAAAAATACAACAGGCGCGGCCCCTCCTCCCTCCCCCTTCGTAGCGTCGCCCCAACGACCCCCTCGCCTGCCCCCTCTAGGCGAGTGGAGATCCTTCGCGTGGCTCTGGGAAGGGAGCCCCCAGGCCACCCGGGTGCGGTGAGGGGGCGAGTCGAGACTCGCACGGACGACAGAAGCCATCGGACGCGTGGTCCCTGGGAACATCAGCGCGGAGAGCACGCGATGGTGCTGCAGCTGATGCTGCTCGCGTTGCCGATGGTGACCGTGCTGATGGTGACGACGTGGACCAAAGAGATGAATGTGATTGACATAGTTCTCACGGTCTGTCCGTAATAGTACTGACGATCGTAATAATGGTGTAGCTGGTGACTATAATACCGCTGTGATGTTGGTGGTGGTGCCGCTGCTGATTGTGGTGATGGTGGCTATGAGCGGCAGCTGCCTTCAGCAACAGGGTCACGTTCTGGCGTCGCGTTCATCCCTCCCCTCCCATCCCCACTCCCTCCATTCCTCATCCCGCTTCCTTGGTCTCCAACCTCGACCCCCCACCGCCGTCCCACCCCGCCGGACGCACGTGGCCGGACGGGGCCCTCGCCTCGAATAATCCGCGCCCTGCGCTCGCGTTTCAATCGCCGCTAAAAATACGGAGCTGCGCCCAGGGAGCGCAGCGATGCGTGGGGAGGGGGGGGGGGGTGAGGGAGCGGCGGGGGGAGAGGGGAGTGCTAAATTACGAGCTCATGCGTGTGCGTGTGCCGGTGTGGTGTGCTTCTGTGAGTCTGCGCGTACGTGTGAATTCACACGTGTGTGTACGTGCCTTTGTAGTGGTTTCCCAGCTCACGGTCTACACCAATGACGATTATCTGAACCAGTCCTGGGCCTCCCCTAGGTCGACCCGGCCTCAAATTAGTACCTGTTGCGGTGTGTAAACATCGCCACTGAGGAAACAAGGCGACCGGGCGTGGTGCTGGCCACCCACCCCCTCGTGTGCCACAGTGCCGGCTTTCAGAGGTGCTCACTAACAGCACTTGCCCCAGAAGCCTGTGTGGGCTACACATGATATATTTGTCTTTGTATCGGGGTGTTTGTGTGTTGCTTCTAAGTCGAGGGCGAGTCTATCCGTAGTACAACCACTGTTGACCTCCCACAAAGTGGCCTCGAGTTTTATCGACCCTGAGGGGATGATGGGCTGAGTTCGAACTCCCGACCATTATTTAAAACAATGATATTTCCTGCCTACATTTCAATTGCGGATTTCCAAGTTGTTTATCCAGGCGGTGGTGGCCCTGCCCGTGGCTGTCTGTTATCCATCAGCGTGGAGGCAACAGCCAGGGTTGGTGGATCACACACAGATGTTCTGGAACTCACTTCCGGTGGGCAATAAGAAGGAGAAGGCGGTACAGCAAGTGAACGAATCGTAATCTGCTTCCATCTATACGGGAATAGAGCGTTGCCCCCTCACGGAAGCCGTGGGGTTTCTCTCGGCTTCTCCGGCGTGCTCATCCAACGTGTATGAATTAGCCGAAAAAAATCTTAGAATATATATCAAAAAATTCTAATGTAGCGGCAGAACCCTCCTGTGAAGAAGTCCTGCAACTCAGCGTGGCTCTCCGGGGTCAATGAGTCAATCACCCGAACCCTGCTCTCAGTTGCCTGGGATCGCGCCATTTAATTCGAAGGCCGAGTATTGTCCCATCCTTGTTGATGTTTGTTGTTGTTGTTGTTGCTGCTGCTGCTAAAGTGCTGCTCTGTGACCCGTGAACTATCACCGCAAAGCAACCGCGAGGCCTCCCCCATCCCTCCAGCGTGGGAAACAAAATCAAGGATTTTTATTCAAACTCCATCGACCCACCAGCGCGTGTTCGCTGAAGCAGCAGATACTCAGCAGCACAAACGTCCCGATTATTAAACAACAACAACACAACAACGCACATTTCGCACACTAAACTACGTCACACAAAATATTCAGAGTATGTTTAACCGGTAGGCTTTTGCGACCAATATCATCCATAATATAGGTTGTTTTTTGGGGGTTATTATCGCATGAATGTAAATGTGTCGTTCAACCCACCACCATCCAACACAGCTAATGAGTGAGGTTTGTGCTGGTGGAAGGCCTCCGTCTCCGTAAGCCGCGTCCGGTGCCAGGGCTGGCCCACACTTCCGGCTACCCGAGTTCGACTCACCCGCTGACGGCCACCAACACCAGTGACGATTTTTTGAACCCGTCCTGGGCCTCCTCTAGGTCGACTCAGCTTCAAATGAGTACCTGGTGCTATGTGTAAACATCGCCACTGGGGAGACAAAGGCGGCTAGGCTTGGTGCTGGCCACCCACACCCGCCGTGTATCGTGTCAATCCTTCATAGGTGCTCACGAACAGCACTTGCCCCAACAGTCTACGAAGGCTATACGGTGGATTTTTGTTTGTAGGAGATGGGGGGGACTGGCTAGGGCTGATGTTAGCCGTGGTCGGACATTGATTGAAGGTCGAGGAGTTTCCCAGTACAGTTCACTACTCCACCCAAGTAATCATAGTAAGCAATTTCCTTCGTTTGCTTGACTCGTTTTCAGGATGGCCCTGAAATAATTGCAATGTTTGTCAGATTCAATTCCCGAGCGTCTGGCTTTTTGTGCGAGGAATCATGAATAGTTTGAGAAACGATGCCCCGCACGCGACGGCAGTGACCCTCAACACCGCCACCTACTGGACACACCTTTCAGCTTCCCGCCTACAACACCTGGCAAGCCTCAAGGTCACCCATCCAAGTACTTTACTATGCTCAACCGGACTTAGCATTCGAGCTAAGGCGCCTACGGGCGCACGTGGGGCGATGTTGTTCCAGGTGATTTTATTTAAATAAATAAGTATTGCTACTTCTGCTGATTATTACAATTTCAATAGCCTCTTGAAAAATCGTATTTATCTCCCTTGCAGAAAGTATTAATGTAAGGCTGTGTCGACGCAGATGAGGAGAAACTCAGAACAGGTTTTGACACGACTCGCCCAATGATGGTAGGCAGCTCAACAAAGACAAAGATCCCCCGTGTAGTCTACGCAGGTTGTTGGGGCAAGTGCTGCTAGCGAGCCTCTATGTAGGCGGGCATGGTACACGAGGGGATAGGTGGCCAGCACCACGCCTGACTACACTTGTCTGCCTATTGCGGATATATTTGTTTTATTTTATCAGGTAAGGCCCACTGAGCTATATAACTCCTTTTCAGAAGCGACCTGGGCAAAAATGATAGCTCAACGAAGTGGCTTCTCACGTGGGAATGTCTAGCAGCCAAATACTCTGAAACGCATATTTCTAGGACGGAAAAGTGGAGGACCCGGAGAAAACTCTGTGCGACCACGGGTAAAAGATGAAAACTCCAAATATACAGCAGGCGTCAGGGTCGGACTCGAACCCACGATCTCCTATATACCAGGCGAGGTATTTAACATCTTGACACCGTGGCGTCCTATGGTTTACACACCTCACCAGGTACTAATTTGAGGCTGAGTCGACCTAGGAGAGGCCCAGAACCAGGTTAAAATATTTGCCACTGTTTTGGTCATGAGCGAGAATTAAACACGGTTCACTGGGTTCGTAGCACAGTGCGCTAACCATTGCGCCACCACTCCCCATTCACACATGCACACACAAGGACACATGCACAGGCGTCCGTGTTTGTGCACTGCGCTACAAACCCCGGCCACCCGAGTTCGATTCCCGATCACGGCCAACACCAGTGACAATTATCTGAATCGGTCCTGAGACTCCCCTAAGTTGACTCAGCATCAAATGAGTACCTGGTGTGGTGTGCAAATCTCGCAACTGGAGAGACAAAGGCGGTCGGGCGTGGTGCTGACCACCTACCCCCTAGTGTGCCGTGCCGGCCTTCATAGATGCTCGCTAACAGCACTTGCCCCGACATTCTGTTAGGGCTATACGGGGGATCTTAGTGTGTGTGTGTGTGTACAGTGAGGGAAAAAGTATTTGATCCCCTGCTGATTTTGTAGGTTTGCCCACTGACAAATAAATGATCAGTCTATAATTTTAATGGTAGGTTTATTTGAACAGTGAGAGACAGAATAACAACAAAAAATCGATAAAAACGCATGTCAAAAATGTTATAAATTGATTTGCATTTTAACGAGGGAAATAAGTATTTGACCCCTCTGCAAAGCATGACTTAATACTTGGTGGCAAAACCCTTGTTGGCAATCACAGAGTTCAGACGTTTCTTGTAGTTGGCCACCAGGTTTGCACACATCTCAGGAGGGATTTTGTCCCACTCCTCTTTGCAGATCTTCTCCAAGTCATTAAGGTTTCGAGGCTGACGTTTGGCAACTCGAACCTTCAGCTCCCTCCACAGATTTTCTATGGGATTAAGGTGTGGAGACTGGCTAGGCCACTCCAGGACCTTAATGTGCTTCTTCTTGAGCCACTCCTTTGTTGCCTTGGCCGTGTGTTTTGGGTCATTGTCATGCAATGGTCTTGTAGCCGATTCCAGTTTTGTGTAGGTCTACAATCTTGTCCCTGACATCCTTGGAGAGCTCTTTGGTCTTGGCCATGGTGGAGAGTTTGGAATCTGATTGATGGATTGCTTCTGTGGACAGGTGTCTTTTATACAGGTAACAAGCTGAGATTAGGAGCACCCCCTTTAAGAGTGTGCTCCTAATCTCAGCTCGTTACCTGTACAAAATGCACCTGGGAGCCAGAAATCTTTCTGATTGAGAGGGGGTCAAATACTTATTTCCCTCATTAAAATGGAAATCAATTTATAACATTTTGACATGCGTTTTTCTGGATTTTGTTGTTGTTATTCTGTCTCTCACTGTTCAAATAAACCTACCATTAAAATTACAGACTGATCATTTCTTTGTCAGTGGGCAAACGTACAAAATCAGCAGGGGATCAAATACTTTTTTCCCTCACTGTATATATTTATGTATACAGCACGCTCGGGCGGGCGTGTTCGTAGTTGCGCTGAGACCGCTTGCCCGGGCGCCGTGGAGAGAAGTCTCATGCAATTTTAACGACACGAGGAGAGGAGAGGGAGAGACATCGCATTGACCGGGCGCGCGCACGCACGCGCAGCCACGAGCACACGCGGGTAAACACACGCCGATGTGAGGACGCGCGTGCACACGTGTTACACAAAGACAAAGATCCCCCGTGTAGCCTCTATGGCAGGCTGCCGGTGCAAGTGGTGTTCGCGAGCGCCTATAAAAGCACCCGAAGAAGGTAGGTGGTCACCAATCAGCACGCCCGACCGCCTTTGTTTCCCCCCTCCCCCAGTGTTACACACAACCGCACCATGTGCTTATTAAAGATTGAGTCGTATACACAGACAAAGATCCCCCGAATTGCCTTCATAGATTGTAGGGGCAAGTGCTGTTAGCGATCACCTATGAAGGCCGGTACGGCCCACAAGGGGATGGGTAGCCAGCACCACGCCCGGCTGCTTTGTCTCCCTAGTGGCTCTGTTTACACACCGCACCAGGTACTGAGTCGACGTGGGGGAGGCCCACGACCGCTTCCGATAATTGTCACTGGTGACGACCGTGAGCGGGAATCGAACCCGGTTCGTCGGGTCAGTCAAGGAGGTTCTCGATGGTTCGAGGATCACAGCATTGCTGCGGAGCTCCCTTCCCGTGGGCGATGAGGAGGAGGAGGCGTGCCCTGGCTCGCCAGAAGCAGGCGGCACGGCGAAGTGAAGCATCTCATCATCTGCTACCTTCTCTATGGAATAGAGGGTTGCTCCCTTCGCGCGCGTGGCTTTTCTCGGTGTCCTCAGGGGTTTCGCCCATGTGTATAAACACTCCTTGTGTGGCTTGAAACATCTTCAAATATAGAGGACTGCAGAGCTTGGGCAATTGTTGGTAGCGCCGGCTCACCGCCTGCCTGCCTTCTGGTTTGTCTGTGGATCCTCAGCGATTGTGAGATGCAATTTCCATGAAAGATGACGCCATACATAACGATGCCTTGCCAACGACAACCACCGTGCCATCAACCAAGACCTCGAGTCCCGATCCTATCCCTTCTGCGTTCGCGCTGCTGCTGTCACCATCCTACAACCTCACCCAGATCGGGAAGAACGCTGGCAAGCGGAGTGGAGCAACGGGGACGTCCAGAATAAACAATTCGTTCGAGACCCCAACATCATCATCAACATCATCGCACCTCCTTGCTTCGACATTCCTCCTCCTCATGCACACTGGTGTTGTAATCATCAACCACATCAACACATCATCACCAGCCCGATGTGCACTTCTCCTTGATGAATGGAAAATTAAAGACACGAGCCACACAAGTACGAATGTGCCCATGTAACCCAAACTGCAGCCCATATAATATACCCACAGAGACACCGGCTATACACGGGGGGGAGCGGCAGTTGTAGCGGTCAGCGCACTGCGCCTCGAACCCGGCGGCCTTCGTTCACTTATCGCGCTTAACCAAGATCAGTGGCGAATATCTGAAGCAGGTGCGATGACCTTTCCTAGCTCGACTCAGCCTCAAATGAGTGTCTCGTGCGGCGCGTCAACACCAGCACTGCGGACACCAAGGCGCCGAGCGTAGTGTTGGCCACCCAACCTTCGTGTGCCGTGCCGGCCTTCATAGGTCCTCGCCCCGAACATCGTTTTTTTTCTATACGGGGTTTCTCTGTCTTTGTATGTATACATGCGTTTTAATGTGTGTAGGTATGATTCTGTGTACGTGTAAGTGAAACACATGTACGTTTGTGTGTCTGTATTTTGTACTTTGTGTGCTTCATGCGTGCTAAGGCCGCATGTGTCTACGTGCTCCTCTGTGCTCCCATTGTTCCGTGTGGAACGCGCTCTGTCTGTGTACGGAGCGGAGCACGCGGAGGTACAGACACCGTGGGTGCTCGCGTGTGTGTGTGCTTGTGTCTTTGTGCGCGTTTGTGTATGCCGGCTTTCATAGGTGCTCGCTAACAGCACTTTCCCCAACATATTTAGGGCTATACGGGGAATCTTTGCCTTGTACTGAGCTGAGGGACACGAGGCCTGTGTGTCCCTGTGTGTAACCCCGTGTGTGTGCCCATGTGCGTGTGTGTACTGATCCGAGGAGAGTTTAAGTGCAGTGGTGAGCACGCTGCGCTATGAACCTGGCGAACCCAGTTCGATTTCCGCTCAAAACCAAAAAACAGTGGCAAATATTTTTACCGGTCCTGGGCCTCCATTAGGTCAACTCAACCTTAAAAGAGTACCTGGTCCTGTGTGCGAGCATATGTCCGCCGGGGAGACAAAGGCGGCTGTGCGTGGTGTTGGTCACCCACCCTATCGAGTGTCGTGCCTGGCTTCATAGGCGCTACTCGCTAACAGCACTTGCCCCAACAGTCTGTTAAGGCTATACGGAGGATCTTTGTCTTTTATATACACTGTATGTACAGAAACAGTATTTGTCTTTTATATATGCGTATACGCAAATAGTATACACACACCCGTATGCAATAAAACGACACGTACACACACACGCGCGCGCATGTAAACGCGCGTGCGTGATACCCGCGGCGTGCATAAGTCGAGGGTGGCTCGCGTTCAGGCAGTGGACGGGTTAAGTTTGCGCGCGGCGCGTGAGCGATGGAGAGGTTGGGGGTGGGCGGGGGGGTGCGTGGCCGTGTCGGGGCTGGGGGAGGGGAGGGGTTGTGTGTGTGGGGGGGGTGAGCGCCGCGGGGAACGAGGCGCGTTTCGCTCTAACGACCCGCGCGCGCGGCCGTCATTAAACTGCGCCGTCACGGCCCGATTCCCCCAAACCCCTCCCACCCCGCACACCAGCGACCAAGCCACCCCTCCCCCCACCACCACCACACACACTGAGCCCATCCACCTCTACTGACACCCTCCCACCCACCACTACCCACCACGCACACACGTGTACGTACGTACAGACACGCCGCGCGCATGCATTCTCCCCTCGGTTCTCAACAGACGCGGTTTTCTGTCGTGGTAAACGCGTGCGTAGATGGAGACATTGCATATAACTCATGATCATCACCCTCAGCCATGGTCAGTCCACTGCTGGATGAATGCTTGGACACATACATGTTGGCACACACAAGTATACAATGCAACCGCACACTCATGTGCCTACACACAAAAAACACACGCATAGTGTATAGACATTCACACAAAGACCTCCTGTACAGCCTTAACAGACTTTTGGGGCAAGTGCTGTTAGCGACCACCACGGCACAAGAGAGGGGTGTTGTGGCCAGCATTCCGTGTGACTCGTGGCGTAGTTTACACACCGCACCAGCGACCCAGTCGAGGCTGAGTCGACCTAGGGAAGGCTGAGGACCGATTCAGATCACCGATACACGACAGCTCCACACACACACCTCCGCACAAGCAGTGGATTTACTCGCGATGTAATAATATTACATTTATGTGATGTGAATATAATAATATGTAATGTAACTTGGAACGGTGGCGCAAGTGGTTAGTGCACTGCCCCATGAACGCGGCCGCCAGCTGACTTTTATTTCCGGTCACGGCTAACATCAGTGGCGCGTGTATTTGTGAGCACCGGTCCTGCGCACCTCGCTTCAACTCACGCTGGACCAGCGCGGTGAATTATGGTCCAACAAACCTTCCACAACCGACGCGGCGTGGAGAGGAGGTCTTCATGCAGCAGTGGATTGCGCAGAGGGCTGCTGTTCATCATTACCCGTGCCTTAGAGGGCGGGGGGAGGAGAAACACCCCGATCTGTAGCGATACAAGGTGGTGTCTGGTGAATTTAGAAAACTAAATCTCACCATTTTGGGAATAGAAATTAGAGCTATTCCTGCTGTTCCAATAGTAATGATCAGCCTTAACCGGTACCACGCCGCCATCGACGCACAGGATCGGCTCCTCGTTGTAGTAGAGAGAGAGAGGGGGAGGGGGGGGAGCGACTCAGAGGCGCCAGGAGCAGCCGCGCGGTAAGGAGCCGGTACCAATTCCCAAGCTCTGCGGTCCTCTGTTCATGAAGGTGTTTTCGGCCAATCCGTGAGTGGGAGGAAAACACCGGAGCATCCGGGGAAAATGCACGCGTGCGAGGGGCAACGCTCTATCCCCGTACAGATGTAGCAGATGGAGTTCACATTTTGCTGTATCGCCTTCTCCTGGCGAGCCGGGGGAATGGAACCTCCTCGACACCCACGGGAAGGGTGTTCCCACAACATGTGTGTGCGTTTCCACAACATGTGTGTGCGTTCCCACAACATGTGTGTGCGTTTCCACAACATGTGTGTGCGTTCCGCCAACCCTCGCCTACTCCACAGTGCTGGGCTATAGGCCACGTGCAAGACACCCACCACTGCCCTGCCCTTCACTGTCCTGCCCTTCACTGCCCTGCCCTTCACTGCCCTGCCCTTCACTGCCCTGCCCTTCACTGCCCTGCCCTTCACTGCCCTGCCCTTCACTGCCCTGCCCTTCACTGCCCTGCCCTTCACTACCCTGCTCTTCACTACCCTGCCCTTCACTGCCCTGCCCTTCACTGCCCTGCCCTTCACTGCCCTGCCCTTCACTGCCCTGCTCTTCACTGCCCTGCTATTCACTACCCTGCTCTTCACTACCCTGCCCTTCACTACCCTGCCCTTCACTACCCTGCTCTTCACTACCCTGCTCTTCACTGCTCTACTCTTCACTGCCCTGCCCTTCACTGCCCTGCCCTTCACTGCCCTGCCCTTCACTACCCTGCTCTTCACTGCCCTGCCCGTCACTGCCCTGCTCTTCACTGCCCTGCTCTTCACTGCTCCCCACCCACCCAAGCTCGAGGTGAAGTACGGTACGTCTGGGTCTCTCTGTACCATTACGTGTGTGTGCATGTGTGAGTCGGTACGTGAGCTGGTGTGTGTGTATGCATTTATATTTATTCACGTACGAAGCTCACGGGGGGTGCTTGCAGTCGTACTTGTTGTATCACATCCACTGCGGGATGAAAACATCCAGTCACTCTGGTTCTTCCCACATCTCTCTTGCGCAACAATGAAGTTGTTGGAGCGGACCCTTCGCCTCTTCTACACAATCATGTGTTGATGTGTCTCTCTCGGTCCCTCCGTCCGCCCGTCTGTCCGTCTATCTGTCCTACTGTCTGTCGGTATGTCCATCTGTTTGTCCGTCCTGCCTGCCGAGCCACACGTACGTCCATCGATCCGTCCTTCCGCGTCAGTCCATCTATTTGTCTGTCTGCATGTCTGCCTGTCCGCCTGCTGTAAATCGTTTAGAAACATCACGCGTTTAAAGTGTTTGGATTCTATACATGTCCACGTGATTCGCCGCGTCATTGAGTTAGGGTGTAGCCAGGTCGCTTCTGAAAAAGAGCTATATAGCTCAGTGGGCCTTACCTGGTAAAATAAAAAAAATAGTTTGGTTTAGTCTGCCCGTCCCGTCAGTCCGTGCATCCGACAAGCAGTCGCAGCCCATTATGGGTCAATAAAACTCGACGATCCGGTAAGCGCGCGCGTGTTAATTCAATCTCCGAAATAAAATAGCGTTTAATAAATCACCCGAAGGTCAAACTCTGGTCGATGCGACCAAACCCTGCGCCGGTTTTCCCTTTGCTGAGCCTCATCAGCAAGCTGTAGCCTCTAAGAGTAATGCCACAGGGCGGCACCGAAGTCACAAGCGAACCACGCGAACCACGGGGCACGAATTGCGTATGCGCGTCTATAACCGTCTAAAGTCATAATTAGCCATGCTCATTCTACTGCTGGATGAAAGCCCTCCCCAGGCCAACAACTCCATCGCAGCAGCCACACGGCACGAGCGGTCTGTCTGATCGCTCCATCTCCGCGTTGTACGTGCCACCGCCGTGCAGCCCGCCTTCGCTGTCTGCGCTTGAAACTTCAAACATTAATCGAGCAACCGAACAGATTGCGGTAGCTTAGCTCGAGAACCTCGCGGCTTTGACGAGGTGGGGGGCGGGGGGTGGTCGAGAAGTGGGAAAGAGAAAAACAACAGAACCCGGAGAGGAGGCGAACATTTATAGAGGGGGACTCTCGCCCCGGCACCACGGTTATTACCCTAACCATAAAGAATAACTGAGGACAGCTTTGTCAATAAAGCAATCTGTAGTCTAACGCGAACGAATACCCAACCCCCCGGACCCCCCCCCCTTCCCCTACGGGGGAGGGGGTAAAATCCCCCTCCCCCCACGGTGCGCGAGGGCCCCACGCAATCGCCGCTCCTCGCTGATTGATGCCCTTTGTTTAACCAGGGACGGGAGAGTGAATTAAGAAGTGCGTTGCTACCGTACTTGTGCACGGAGGCAGAAAAGAGTAATTACGGTAATTGAAATAAATAAATGCATATAGCGGCTTGGGGAAGCCTTCGTCCAGCAGTGGATTGATTGCTCGTGATTCCTACAAGTCATATATTATGGTAATGAGGCCTCATTACCGATGTTTATCTGGTAACTACGTTTTTGTTAAACACAGTTAAGTGATAGTCACTTGGCTTGGGCCTGCAGGACAAGAGGGTGGTGGTCGAGGCTAATGAAGGAGCGGCGGTGGTCGAAGGACGGCTCCGCGTCTCAGGGATTGCGTCACCTTCCGCTCGGGTGAACTCATCCCGCGCACGAGCGCGACCGTTCGGTGCCCTCACGTGACCGTTCGCGATGGCGACGGCTTTAGGGTGGCGGTCAGGGAAGGGAGACCTTCAGCAAGCAGTGGAGTCATCATGGCTGATGCTGCTGATGCGTAATGTTGATGACTGGACATTTTAGTTCATCCGCCGATTGGGCTTCTGGATCGGACGAATGATGAATGCATTGAGCCTCAAGAATAGAGGATATTAATAATCGATTAATATCCTCGATTCTTTCCATATGTATACATCGTGAATGAGTAGGAAAGCTTGGAAATCGGTTTCGACGACTCTCGGTCTCACCAGCACCTCCGAATAGCAGAGTTGGCTAAGTACGGCGCGAAAGAAGTGCGCCATACATACAGAAGGGCAAGCTGTGTCCGGGTAAACACAAACACTCCTTGGGGTTGTCTGACGTTATAGCCAGCAGGTGGAGTCAGCTGGTGAGTCCGGCTCGCATTTAGATAGGAGGGGCGGGGTAGGGGTGACGGGGGAGCGGGGGGAGATTAGTGGGAGGGGGGCATTTTCAACCCTCCCCCCACTTACAAAAAAAATCATGCAGCGCTTGGTGAATGACGCCAATCGATGCGAAAGTTACAACTCCTCACCACCACCCACTCGGCCCTCCTCACCCCCACCTCTCCAACAGCACCATTCCTCCCCTTCCCATCACTCATCCCTCTTCTCCGCGCTCCACCCCTGCACAGCACCACACCTCCCACCCCCCACTCACTCAATCGGCGTTGCGACTCCTTGAGTCTCGAGACTCCTCCAACAAGAGAGTCCTGCCACGGGATGCTTGGCCTTTTCTCTTTCAATGGGCATTTTTTTATTGTTGTTTCGGGTGGGTGGAAACCACCACCACCACCACACCCAGAGAGAAATCCGCCACGCGTACGAGAGGCACGGGTGACGCTCAAGAATGCGCTTCGCAGACGGGTTCACAGGCCCACTTGCTCCACTGCTGTCTCCCGGCTAGCACCACCTCGCATCGTCCCAGCAGCAGTGCTCGTTTGGCGAGCTTCACCAAACCTCCCGCCTCACCGCCCAACAACGGCAGCAACAACAACACTATCGCCTCTCCAGCAGCAGCAGCAGCTGCTGCCGCCACCATTCGCGGCTGAGTGGCGGCGGTGACGTCGCCGCGGCTCTCGTGCCACGCTGGGTGCACTTTGCCTCTCGCGAAGGGCGGCACCGCATCGCGCTGCGCACGTCACCACGCCCGGCCTCTTAACCTCTCGACCCGCATTCGGCAGCTGCTGATGAGAGTGGAGGGAGCGGCCTCCCAATAACAGGGAACCCCCCGCCTCACGTCCCCAACAAACCCCACTGTCCCCGTGGGGTCAAAGGGACCCATGGGAAAAATCTCCCCCCCCCCGCCCCTCCACCACCACCTCCACGACCCCCACCCCTACCCCCCCGAAACGCAGGGGACTAACAGCCTCGCGTATTTTTCACGCGGAGCCGGGGACCCTAATTACCGCGGGCCTCTGTCGCGTTTTAATTGGTGGGGGCTCTTTGGCCGCAAAGATAATGAGCGGGGGCGCCGGGCCAGTTGGGGGGTGGGGGGCGTGGTGGGTGGGGGTCCGAGGAGGGAGGGCGTCTATAGAGGGGGATCTAGAGATGAGTCTTGAGAGGGGAGGGGGGCTGTCTATGGAGAGGGCTCCCAGGAGGGGTTCACGGTGGGGGTACACAGATTACGTTGTACTCCACCCACACCCCGCCCCCTCCGTCAGCACTTGGTCGTTCATCGTCGATGACTCTCCGTTCATGGGAGAGCCAATTTGTGGTTCATGCGAGAGGACTGATCCTTGGTGGCCCTCTCTGCCGGCGATCATAAACTAGTGGTGGAAATTCCACATTCCTATGACGAAGGGCCAGTTCTGTCCGCAAGGCGATCGTTGTGCCATTTGCGCAAATAATGCAGGCACTGCGCAGCAAGCGATTTGTAAAATGTGAACCGATATTTGCTTCTGTGAATGTTTAAAATCGATGTTTTCTCCAATAAGAATAGCGGAACGCACAGCCCATGCAACTACCTGCCCAGGCCCCTGCTGGAGGGGAAAGCTCTAGAGTCTCTCCAGAGGGTACTTGGCCTACTTTTCCACACTTTACCCCACCACACGCAACTACAAAGGATCCAGCCCTATTTATCTAATAAGGGGTCGATTACATGTGCTTTCAGCGAGCGCATATTTACGCTGTGACGACACATCTCTTGGGTACGGTCGAGTCGGCCACACTCCCGGCCGCCTTTGTATCCCTATTTTGTTGATGTTTAGCACAACGCTCCGGCAACGAAGAATTGCCCAGAGACATCACAACCTTGCAGGGCCCTTGCCGTAAACACACGTGGAGACTCGAACGAGGCTACACTGAGGGTCCATAACATACACATTAGAGGCCGAGTCGACCTAGAGGAAGGCCTGCAGTTGTGGAGCGGTAGTGTAGTGGTTATCTTAATCGGTTCTCGGCCTCCCCTAGGTTGATTCAGCCTCAAATGAGTACCTGGCGCGGTGTGTAAGCATAGACACTAGAAATACAAAGGCGGCCGGGTGTGGTGCTGGTCACCCACCCCCTCGTGTGCCGTACCGGCCTTCACAGGTGTTACTCGCTAACAGCACTTGCCCCAACAGTCTGTTAAGGCTATACGGGGGATCTTTGTCTTTGCTATGGGTTTTGTTGTTATTTGAAAATTGACGCCGCTCCTCCTCCTCCTTGCAGCAGCAGCAGCAGCGTGGAGGTCCTCACGCAACCTCTCCCTCCTCCTTCCACATCCCAAACTCTCCTGAGCTCTCTGCTCCCGTTTCTCCGTTCCTTTCCCATCCCTTTCCTCTCATTCCGCACTCTTTCTCTCTCCTCTCTTCCCTCTCCCGTTCCTTGCTGGTGCCCCATTCATTACATCATTGACTCCACTCCCCTTCCCGTGATGTCCAGCCGCGGGTTAGAACGCGACTGTATATATAGATATTTCTCAAAGTTTAAAACGACTCTAAATAGTAGCATCTGCAGCAACTCCCACTGCCTTCCGCGGATCTCAGATTGGGAACCAAAAAGGAGACGTTTCCAGCAACGGGCCTTCTCCATAGAATTTCCCTGCTAATGTTTGTTTACTTTCCCAGATCTCCTGTTTAAACAGAGACTTCTGTTCCCGATGTGCTCTCGTCCGGGTCAAAGGCGACCCTTACTCTAGCTGTCAAGCAAAAGTCCACCGCTGTCAACGGTAGCAGGAGTCGAACTTCAACTCGCCGTGCGTGCAGGCTCGGCGCGAGTCCAGTCGCGATCTGTAGGCGCGAGGCGCCGTCTCCGCCGTCTCCCCCTCTCTTTGATCCCCCCACGTGCCCCCACCCCCTCCCACTGCCCCGCCTCCTCGTGCTCTCCGCGCCGGCTGATTGTAATAGGTTTAATGATGGAGCGACTGTCACGGACCCTGGTGACGGGCACGTCACGGGCAGAGCGCGGCGGCCTCGCTGGGGCTTAACCCTGAGGTCCCCCCCTCCCCACCGTGCCCCCCCCCATCCTCCTCCCCACAATTCCCCCATCCCTCCCTGCGAGCCACAATCAGCCAACAGAGCCCCCCCCCCTACCCCCCGCCACCCCCAGCCACCCGACTCTGTCGTGGCGCCTTAATGCAGCCAGCGTCAAGTAAACACGAGGGAGAGAGAGAGGGCGAGCGAGGTGCCTTTGTGTGTGAGCGGTGCTGGTGGTGGCTGTGTGTGGTTTAGTTGTGTGGTGGTGGTGGCTGTGGTTTATTTGTGTGGTGGTGGTGGTAGTGGCTGTGTGATTGTGTATGACTGTGTATGTGTGACTGTGTGTGAGAGTGTGGGGAGCGGTAGTGTAGCGGTTAGCGCGCTGCGCTACGAACCCTGCGACCCGAGTTCGATTCCCGCTCACGGCGAACACCAGTGACGATTATCTGAACCGGTCTTGGTCCTCCCCTAGGTCGACTCAGCCTCAAATAAGTACCTGGTGCGGTGTGTAAACATCGCCACTAGGGAAACAAACACGGCCGGGCGTGGTGCTGGCCACCCACCCGCTCGTGCACCGTGCCGGCCTTCATAGGTGTTCGCTAACAGCGCTTGCCCCAACAGTCTGTTAAGACTTTACGGAGAATCTTTGTCTTTGTGGTTGTGGTGAGTGGTAGTGCAGCGATTAACGCGATGCACGACCGTTCTACCGCTTTACAGCACTACCGCTGTGTAAAGAGAGACAAAGGCGGCCGGGCGTGGTGTTGGCCACGCACCGCCTCGTGTTCCGTGCTGGCCATGATATGCGGTCACAGCACGCTAACAGCACTCACCCCAACAGTCTCTTCCGGCTATACGGGGGATTATGTCTTTGTGTGGCTGCTTGTGTAATTATGTGGGCGTAATTGTGGTAGTGTATGGCTGTGTGTGCGGTGTGTATGTGTGTGTGATTGTGTATTTGTGGTTGCGTGAGCATGTTTTTGTGCGTGTGCGTTTCTGTGCGCAAGTTGGCTGTGGCTGTGTATGGCTGTGTGTGTGGCTGTATGTTTGGCTGAGTGTGTGTGTGGCTGTGTGTGTGGCTGTGCTTGTGTGTGGCTGTGTGTGTGACTGTGTGTGTGTGTATGGCTGTGTGTGTGTGGCTGTATGTTTGCCTGAGTGTGTGTGTGGCTGTGTGTGTGGCTGTGTGTTTGGCTGTGTGCGTGTGTGTGGCTGTATGTTTGGCTGTGTGTGTGGCTGCATGTTTGGCTGTGCTTGTGTGTGGCTGTATGTTTGGCTGAGTGTGTGTGTGTGACTGTGTGTGTGTGTATGGCTGTGTGTGTGGCTGTATGTTTGGCTGAGTGTGTGTGTGGCTGTATGTTTGGCTGTGTGCGTGTGTGGCTGTATGTTTGGCTGTGTGTGTGTGGCTGTATGTTTGGCTGAGTGTGTGTGTGGCTGTATGTTTGGCTGTGTGCGTGTGTGGCTGTATGTTTGGCTGTGTGTGTGTGGCTGTATGTTTGGCTGAGTGTGTGTGTGTGGCTGTGTGTGTGGCTGTGTGTGTGGCTGTGTGTTTGGCTGTGTGCGTGTGTGTGGCTGTATGTTTGGCTGTGTGTGTGTGGCTGTATGTTTGGCTGTGCATGTGTGTGGCTGTATGTTTGGCTGAGTGTGTGTGTGTGTGACTGTGTGTGTGTGGCTGTGTGTGTGGCTGTATGTATGGCTGAGTGTGCGTGTGACTGTGTGTGTGTGTGGCTGTGTGTGTGGCTGTATGTTTGGCTGAGTGTGTGTGGCTGTGTGTGTGTGTAGCTGTACGTTTGGCTGTGTGGCTGTGTGTGGCTGTATGTTTGGCTGAGTGTGTGTGTGGCTGTGTGTGTGTGTAGCTGTACGTTTGGCTGTGTGGCTGTGTGTGGCTGTATGTTTGGCTGAGTGTGTGTGGCCGTATGCTTGGCTGTGTGTGTGTAGCTGTATGTTTGGCTGTGTGGCTGTATGGTTGGCTGTGTGTTTCGCTGAGTGTGTGTGTGGCTGTGTGTGTAGATCTGGACAAGGTCCCATCGGTGAGCTCCTCCGACAGGCAAGGCTGCGTTGGCTGGGTCATGTAGCCCGCATGCCCAGCCACTGCATGCCGAAACATCTTTTGTTCGGCCGGATCGAGGGGGCTAAACGGGCGCGGCACGGGCTAGAGAAGAGATGGAGTGACGTGGTACAGGAGGACGTGGAGCTGAGTGGACTTGCCGATGACTGGTACCAGCGGTGTCAAGATCGGCCTCTGTGGAGGAGGCTCGTGAAGGACGCTACTGGGCAGTTGGAGGCAGTCGCCCTCCAACAACAACGGAGGGCGGAGGAGCGACGCTCACAACAACGAGCGGAGCGCCGGGTGGCTAAAGCACAGCAGGTTGGCACAGTAGGGGGCACAGGTGCATCAGCCAGTCATCTCAGTCATCTCAGTCAGCCGACCCGTGGCACCTGGGTCTGCCCCGTGACCTCCTGCCAGCGGGCGTTCGACACTTCACGTGGCCTCAAGGTGCACATGGCCTGGCACAAGCGTCGTGGTGACGTCACCGCCACTTAGTGGCGAATGGCGGTTGTTGTTGTAGCTGTACGTTTGGCTGTGTGTGGCTGTATGTGTGGCTGTGTGTGTGTGGCTGTATGTTTGGCTGTGTGTGGCTGTATGTTTGGCTGTGTGGCTGTGTGTGGCTGTATGTTTGGCTGTGTGTGTGTGTAGCTGTACGTTTGGCTGTGTGCCTGTGTGTCGCTGTGCGTTTGGCTGTGACTGTGTGTAGCTGTACGTTTGGCTGTGTGGCTGTGTGTGGCTGTATGTTTGGCTCTGTGTGTAGCTGTATGTTTGGCTGTTTGGCTGTGTGTGGCTGCATGTTTGGCTGTGTGTGTGTGTAGCTGTACGTTTGGCTGTGTGCTTGTGTGTCGCTGTACGTTTGGCTGTGACTGTGTGTGGCTGTACGTTTGGCTGTGTGGCTGTGTGTGGCTGTATGTTTGGCTGTGTGTGTAGCTGTACGTTTGGCTGTGTGGCTGCGTGGCTGTATGTTTGGCTGTGTGTGTGTGGCTGTATGTTTGGCTGTGTGTGTGTAGCTGTATGTTTGGCTGTGTGGCTGTGTGTGGCTGTCTGTTTGGCTGTGACTGTGTGTGGCTGTACGTTTGGCTGTGTGTGTAGCTGTACGTTTGGCTGTGTGGCTGTGTGTGGCTGTATGTGTGGCTGTGTGTGTAGCTGTATGTTTGGCTGTGTGGCTGTATGTTTGGCTGTGTGTGTGTAGCTGTACGTTTGGCTGTGTGGCTGTGTGTAGCTGTACGTTTGGCTGTGTGGCTGTGTGTGGCTGTATGTTTGGCGGTGTGTGTGTAGCTGTACGTTTGGCTGTGTGGCTGTGTGTGGCTGTATGTGTGGCTGTGTGTGTGTAGCTGTATGTTTGGCTGTGTGTGTGTGCAACCCCATTGCTTGGGAGATAAACGCGGTCGTGCGTGAGAAGTTACGTCGTCACCTCTTTATGTCTTTCCGGCTTTAATAGGTGCTCGCTAACAGCATTTTGTCCCAAGGGTCTATAACCCTAAAGCGGGAGATCTGTGTTCTCTGTGCGCGTTTGAGAAAGCGCGTGCGTGAGCGCGTGCGTGAGCGCGTGCGTGAGGTTCCACAACCCCCGTATGTGCAGCGGTAATGTAGCGGTTAGTGCACGGCGAACCGAGTTCGATTCCCGAAAACGGCCACCAACACTAATGACGATTACTTGAACCGGTCCTGGGCCTCCCCTAGGTCTGCTCAGCCTCAAATGTCTCCGCACGAGTACTTGGTGCGGAGACAAAGGCGGCCCTGCATTGTGCTGGCCACCCACCCCTCCGTGTGCCGTGCCGGCCTTAATAGGTGCTCGCGAACAACACTTGGCCTAACAGTCTGTTCAACCCGCCTCATAGCCCTCTTCTAGGTCGACTCAGCCTTAACAGAGAACATGCTGCGGTGTGTTAACATCAGCACACAGGACACAAAGGTGGCCGGATGCGGTGCTGACCACCCAACCCCACGCGGTCCATAAAACTCGACAAGGGATCTTTTGTCTCTTGTGTGTGTGCGGACGTGTATGTATTCTTGCGTGTAGGTGTACATGTGCGTACGTGTGTGTGCGGACGTGTATGTATTCTTGCGTGTAGGTGTACATCTGCGTACGTGTGTGTGCGAACACCAGTGACGAATATCTGAACCAGGCCCAGGGGCCTCCCCTAGGTCGACTCAGCCTGAAATTAGTACCTGGTGCGGTGTGTAAACATCGCCATTGTGGAGACAAAGGCGGCCGGGCGTAGTGTACCTTGCTGACTTTTATAGGTGCTGCTCGCGAACAGCACTTACTCCAAAAAGTATGGTGAGGCTATACGGGGGATTTATTGTTTTTTTTGTTAAGGGGAGGGGTAGTGCAGTGGTTCACGCACTGCACCGACGAACCAGGCAAGCCGAGTTAGACTCCCGGTTACGGTCGGCCAACAATGGTGACGAAATCCCAACCGGTCCTGGCCCTCCCCTAGGTCGACCCAGCCTTAAATTAATGGGATATCTGGTGCGGTGTGTGTAAATATCAGCATTGTGGAAACAAAGGCAAGCAGGCATAGTGCTGTCCCGGCCCTCATAGGCACTCGCCATCACCACTTGCTCCAAAAGTCTGTGAAAGGCTACCCGGGGAATATTTGTCTTCATGCGTGGCATGTTCTGGAAAGCGAGACGCGTTTGGCCTGCGGGATCTTGACCCAGGCCATGACCCGGTTAATATATCGGGTCACGCTTCAGGTCACGGTCTAGGTCACGAACCTGGGTCGCGACCATTTCCGGCCGGCAATGTACTCCCCCCCCCCACCCCCTCGCCCCCCCCCACCCCCTCGCCCCCCCCCCCCACTGCTCCACGCTGCGCTCTCCCAAGGCCGCGTCTCACGAACCGCGACGCCGGCGCGGCCCCAAAAATACAGAGGAAGCAGCGTGAAGATAATAACGGGGGGCGCGGGTGGAGCCCCCCCCACCCATCCCCCCATTCACATCCTCCCCCCTCCACCCCCCCGCTGGCGACCCGCGGGGAGCAGGCACAGCGCCCCCACCGCGCGCCCGCGCCAATTAGCGACCGCGTCTCGGAGTCTTTTGTCACTCGGCGCTTTTTGCTCTCCAACTGCCGGCTCACGAATGCCCCCCCCCCCTCCTCCATCCCAGTCCTGCTCCCTCTGCCAACTCCACCCCCGCGTTCACTCCCTCCCACCCCTCTCCCCTCCTCCCTCCCCTTTCCTCTCGTCTTCTGCGCTAACCGCAGCCTCAAACCCGCAGCCCTCATCCTCGCTGTGCGGCCGTGTGCGTTGAATGCGTGTGCACGCGTGTGTGAGTGGGGTCGTGTGTGTGTGAGCGTGTGAGTGGGTTCGTGTGTGAGTGGGTTGGTGTGTGAGTGGGTTGGTGTGTGTGTGGGTTCGTGTGTGTGTGGGTTGGTGTGTGAGTGAGTGGGTTCGTGTGTGAGTGGGGTCGTGTGTGTGTGGGTTCGTGTGTGAGTGGTGTCGTGTGTGAGTGGGTTGGTGTGTGTGTGGGTTCGTGTGTGAGTGGTGTCGTGTGTGAGTGGTGTCGTGTGTGTGTGAGCGTGTGTGAGTGAGCGTGTGTGAGTGGGTTCGTGTGTGAGTGGGTTGGTGTGTGAGTGAGCGTGTGTGTGTGAGCGTGTGTGAGTGGGTTGGTGTGTGAGTGAGTGGGTTCGTGTGTGAGTGGGTTGGTGTGTGAGTGAGTGGGTTCGTGTGTGAGTGGTGTCGTGTGTGAGTGGGTTGGTGTGTGTGTGGGTTCGTGTGTGTGTGGGTTCGTGTGTGAGTGGTGTTGTGTGTGTGTGGGTTCGTGTGTGAGTGGTGTCGTGTGTGTGTGGGTTCGTGTGTGAGTGGTGTGTGTGTGGGTTCGTGTGTGAGTGGGTTCGTGTGTGTGAGCGTGTGTGAGTGGGTTCGTGTGTGAGTGGGTTGGTGTGTGTGTGGGTTCGTGTGTGTGTGGGTTCGTGTGTGAGTGGTGTTGTGTGTGTGTGGGTTCGTGTGTGAGTGGTGTCGTGTGTGTGTGGGTTCGTGTGTGAGTGGTGTGTGTGTGGGTTCGTGTGTGAGTGGGTTCGTGTGTGTGAGCGTGTGTGAGTGGGTTCGTGTGTGAGTGGGTTGGTGTGTGTGTGGGTTCGTGTGTGAGTGGTGTCGTGTGTGAGTGGGTTGGTGTGTGAGTGGGTTGGTGCGTGAGTGGGTTCGTGTGTGAGTGGGTTCGTGTGAGTGGGTTCGTGTGTGATTGGGTTCGGGTGAGTGGGTTCGTGTGTGAGTAGGTTGGTGTGTGAGTGGGTTCGTGTGTGTGTGAGCGTGTGTGTGAGCGTGTGTGTGTGAGCGTGTGTGTGTGAGCGTGTGTGAATGGGTTCGTGTGTGAGTAGGTTCGTGTGTGAGTGGGTTCGTGTGTGAGTGGGTTCGTGTGTGAGTAGGTTCGTGTGTGAGTGGGTTCGTGTGTGAGTAGGTTCGTGTGTGAGTGGGTTCGTGTGTGTGTGAGCGTGTGTGTGTGGGTTCGTGTGAGTGGGTTCGTGTGTGTGTGAGCGTGTGTGAGTGGGTTCGTGTGTGTGTGGGTTCGTGTGTGTGTTGGTTCGTGTGTGAGTGGGTTCGTGTGTGTGTTGGTTCGTGTGTGTGGGTTCGTGTGAGTGGGTTCGTGTGTGTGTGAGCGTGTGTGAGTGGGTTCGTGTGAGTGGGTTCGTGTGTGTGTGAGCGTGTGTGAGTGGGTTCGTGTGTGTGTGGGTTCGTGTGTGTGTTGGTTCGTGTGTGTGTTGGTTCGTGTGTGAGTGGGTTCGTGTGTGTGTTGGTTCGTGTGTGTGGGTTCGTGTGAGTGGGTTCGTGTGTCTGTGAGCGTGTGTGAGTGGGTTCGTGTGTGTATGGGTTCGTGTGAGTGGGTTCGTGTGAGTGGGTTCGTGTGTGTGTGAGCGTGTGTGAGTGGGTTCGTGTGTGTGTGGGTTCGTGTGTGAGTGGGTTGGTGTGTGAGTGGGTTGGTGTGTGTGAGCGTGTGTGAGTGGGTTCGTGTGTGAGTGGGTTCGTGTGTGAGTGGGTTCGTGTGTGTGTGTGGGTTCGTGTGTGAGTGGGTTCGTGTGTGTGGGTTCGTGTGTGAGTGGGTTCGTGTGTGAGTGGGTTCGTGTGTGTGTGTGGGTTCGTGTGTGAGTGGGTTCGTGTGAGTGGGTTCGTGTGTGTGTGAGCGTACGTGTGGCCGTGCGTGCACACACATCGGTACACGTGTGCGTGTTTGTGTGAAAGCGTGAGACGGGACGCGCTTGAGCAGTAGCTATCACACTGCGCTACGAACCCGGCGGCCCAAGTTCAATCCCCGCTCACGACCTTTAACAGTGGCGAATATTTTAACCAGTCCAAGCCCCCCCCCCCCCCCCCAGCCTAGGTCGACTTAGCCATAAAATTGGCACCTGGTTCAGTTTGTAAACATCAGGAGTTGCGGAGACAAATGCCGCTGTTGACCACGAGATATATATTCGCGTGCCGTGTCGGCCTTGTGTAATAGGTTCTCGCGAACCACACTTGTCCCAACCGTCTGTTGGAAACTATATGGGAGACCTTCATCTGTGTATACGTGCACGCGCGTGCGTGTGTGTGTGCGAGCGAGCGAACGCGCGCGACTCTCCTGAGCGCAACACACGCACACAACGCCGCCGATTAAAAATAACTCCACACTCAAAACCTCCGAGGCGGTCCCGAAACGACGGCGTTCAATGCGACATCGGCACCCCCCCCCCACAAACCCATCCACCCAGCCCTTTCTCCCCCACCCCCACATCCCCCTCCACCCCCCACCACCCTCTCGGTCTCCACCACCTCCACCGTGGGTCTCCTCCTAAATTCTGCCTCCACGCTCTTTGTCTCTCGATTACAGAGGAGCGAGGCGCCGTGCGCTAACGAGCACGCCTCCTAATGAGTCTCGGCGTTCGCGCGGTGGCGGGAAGGCGGGCGGGCATTCATTCATTATATATTATTTCCCTGTTACGTCTGCCCGTGTGTGTATCTCTCTCTCTCCTGTATGTGTGTGTTTTTACTTATTTCCTCACTTGCCGGCTTGGTGTTCATTGCCATCGGGCCGTGCCTGAATTGTGGCCGTTCGACACACGGCGACTGAGAATTCTCACTCAGTCAAAATCCGCCACACTGACCCAGCAGACAATATGTCCCTGTCATAGTCAAAGACATCTGCCCCTCCTTCTTCTTCTTCTACATTTCAGCAGCACTTATGAGTTGGTTCAACACAAGGCAAAACTCTGGACCGGTTTGGCATCCAGTGGCTCATCAGGCTTGCTTGAATCAAATGCTGGTGATCTGTCGGATGTTTATAGTCAAGGACCCTCCCTTTCTCTCTCTGTCAGATACGAGTCCTAGTTTGATGCAGAATAATATAGCAATAC
Source organism: Petromyzon marinus (assembly GCF_048934315.1). Taxonomy (NCBI): domain Eukaryota; kingdom Metazoa; phylum Chordata; class Hyperoartia; order Petromyzontiformes; family Petromyzontidae; genus Petromyzon; species Petromyzon marinus. The sequence continues at coordinate 20,460,562 of NC_133674.1, forward strand.
ACGATAAACTAATTGAACAAAAACTATAATGTATTTTTATTGTACCAGGTAAGGCCCACTGAGCTATAAAGCTTTTTTTGCAAAAGCGACCTGGCCACAAATGATTGCTCAACGAAGTGGATTATCAACGTGTGGAAATTTATAGCAGCCAAATACTCCGAATGCATGTTTCTAAATGTGCATGGAAAAACAGAAGAACCCGGAAAAAAATCCACTCTACCACGGGGAGAATAGGCAAATTCCAAATATACAGCAGGCGTCAGGATCGGGATCGAACCGACGACTTTCCACATACCAGGCGAGGTAGTTAACATCTCCTAGCCACCGCGGCGAGAGTGGCGTCACACCACACTGAGTAATCGCGATCGTCGCTCTCCACAAGACGGGGAATGACGTGTGTTCCGTTATTTCGCAGCAGTTAAGATACCTGTGTTGAGAGTGTAAATTAACAGCGTCAAGAGCCATGATCCATCCACTGCTGGGTGAAGGCCTCGCTCCTAAGCCGCCGCCACCTCTTCACGATCCTGCGACGTAGTGATCCACCCAGCGCTCGCGCACGAGTCGATTCCATTGCTCCATCTCCCCGGTGGCGGTCGTTCTACGGGATGAGTCCTCCATTCTATTGCCTGCCGTTCCGTTATTCTCCTTGACCCACGGCTATCATCGCGTTCTGGACGACACCTCTCCTGCCGGAGCCCCACTCGCTTTTCTGAACCGAAATTCACCTTCTGCGTATGGTTCTCACAGAAGAAATACTAAATAAATGATTTTGTAAAAAAATAAAATACAAATATTTTTTACAGACATAAATTAAGATATAATAGCGATATAAATACGTATCAACGCACTGTTAGAAATCATCTTTTCAATTTATAAGTTGATCAGAACAATTTAATACCGATTTAAAGCTTTCGTGACTGCAGTGATTCATAGTATTGGTTCTTTCGGTAAAGTCACGTTGAAGGGAAACAATAAAATAATAATAATATATATATAAAACAATAAAATTATCACGACGTTTCGACTGCAACACAAGCAGTCATCATCAGGTGTGAAAACCAACGGCAAGAACATTTGAAAGAAGTGGCGGTTTGTGTTTATTTATTTATTTTTAAGCGTTGGCACCATGGATAGTGATTTGGCAGTTATTCAGATGGACGAGTCCATCTATGTTCGGAAAAGAGGAGAGGGGGAGACGAAAAATTAATGTATGCTGTCTGAAAGCCACCGTAAGCGTGAACAATCAATAAAAACCCAAAATGGTTTATCAAATCCTTCCAATGATTGCTAAGCCAGAATCCATCTTCTCGGTTGAAATTGTCTCTGTTTTTGTATATGTGGATAGCCTCATGAACGAATCTCTCATGGTAGCCAGATGGCTTGCAGAGAACCTCTGTCTTGGAGAAGTCAATGTCATGTGAGCCTACTGAATTATAACAGTGATCTGCCACAGCCGAGGTGTTGGTCCTACCGTGTTTTAGGTCTGCTTTGTGTTCACGAATGCGCTCCGAGACATGTCGTTTGGTTTCTCCAAAGTAACTACTACCACAGAGGCAACTTAGTAGTTACATTGGAAAAACCAAACGACATGTCTCGGACCGCATTCGTGAACACAAAGCAGACCTTAAACACGGTAGGACCAACACCTCGGCCGTGGCAGATCACTGTTATAATTCAGTAGGCTCACATGACATTGACTTTTCCAAGACAGAGGTTCTTTGCAAGCCATCTGGCTACCATTAGAGATTCGTTCATGAGGCTATCCACATATACAAACACAGAGACAATTTCAACGGAGAAGATGGATTCTGGCTTAGCAATCATTGGAAGGATTTGATAAACCGTTTCGGGTCTTAATTGATTGTTCACGCTTACGGTGGCTTTCAGACAGCATACATTAATATTTCGTCTCCCCCCTCCTCTTTTCCGAACATAGATGGACTCGTCCATCTAGACAAACTGTCAAATCGCTATCCGTGGCGCTAACGTTTAAAAGTAAATAAATAAATAATTCCAAACCGCCACTTCTTTCAAATGTTCTTGCCGTTGGTTTTCACACCTGATTATGACTGCTTGTGTTGCAGTCGAAACGTCGTGATAATTGTATTGTTTCATATATATTTTATTATTTTATTGTTTCCCTTCAACGTGACTTTACCGAAAGAACTAAGAATATAATTGTAATACCGGTGAAGCGATAACACGGACACAGCCGTTTTGTTCAATGCACTGGTTGATAAAATGCCCTCCTCGTCTTGCACGCCCGTCAGGGTTACTTCGCCATACTTCCCCGCGAGCTGCAACATCAACAGGAAGCAAATTAGAGGTGGCGACCCTGATATCGGGGCGTCGTTTAGTCGAGAGGTGAGGGCGTCCGTTCTGGCGGGGGGGGGGGGGTAGCGCTGGCTCGATTTGGGTGGAGGCGGGCAGGGGGTAGCATTTGAGAGGATCCTTTGAGTCGGGAGATCGGCCAGGGGATACGAGTTGGAGCAAGGGGATGAATGGAGGAAGGAGATGAAGAGAAGATGGGAAGAATGGAGGGGGGGGGGGGGGGAAACCCCACGGGAGTTGCTGAGTCGTCGGGGAAAATCGCTCAATCATCGCGGGCGTCGCTCCGTGCTTTAATTGGCTGCGGGTGCATGCGGCGTGTGGCGCCCCTTCGGGGGGGGGGGGGGGGGGGGCGAGAGAACCCGACCCGACCCTATCCTCCTAGCCGGGACTCCAATCGGACATCCGACCCGAGGCTGGGCTCCACCCGAATCGACCCGAGCAGAGAGGGAGACGCGCGCTGCACTCGGCACCCGAGCCGCCGATTATTTGGACACCCGACGCGCTCCGAGTCGATCCGACTTGAGCGGACACGTGATCCGAACCCTAACCCAACCCGACACCCCGATTGATCTTATTCGATCCGAACCCCAACGCCCGAACAGACATTCGAATTCGATTTGACGTCGAACTTGATCCGAGCCGAAAGTTCGATCCGACATTGGGCTCAAACTGGAATCGCCCTGAGCAGAAGAACCCCAATTCTCGACATAACATGCGACTATTTGGCAGCCGCATCGACCCTACCCGATTTGTCCCGGCCGGACATCCGATTCTGACCACCGGATCCGATTTTCTCACCGGATCTGATCCAACCCAAGAGCCCGACCCGGCCTCGAATCGTGATCCTATTCGACGTATAGGACTCGATACCCCACCTTTATCATCATCATCATCACCACCACCGTCACAATTAGCGCTGAGAAATCCACTGCTCGATGGCAGCCTCGCTAAGCCGTGGCCATCTCTCACGCTCCCGACCTTACCCGACATTAAACCCGACCCGACACCCGAGAGCGCCGTGAGCTCTCTCTCTCTCCGTGGAGACGCGGCGCGTTTCCCCAAAATACAAAACCTCGGGGCCAGCGCGGTGAATTTTAATAACTCCCCCCCCCCGACCCCCTCCTCCTACCCCCCACGCTTCCTCTCCCCCGCCACCCCACCTACTCCTCCACCTCGCACGGAGCGAAGGGAAAATGATTCACGCGTCGCGTCACTCATCGCTGACGCGAGCGACGCCGCGCGGCGTGGGTGGAGAGGGGGAGGCCCGCTGATGGGAGGTCAGGGGTCACACGCGGGCCCAGGCGTGGCGAATGCAGAAGTGGAGACGCGCTGGGCAGTAGTCTCAGATTATTATTATCATTCAGTCATCGATCGACTCTTGCGATTATTCGGTTGCCCATTACTCGACTTGTTCGGTCGACACGAACGCAGTTGTGAGTGTGGGAGAAATAAAACAAAAGTCCGGCCCATCACCTCCGCGTTGGTGGACGGGGAGGTGATGGGCGGGCGTGGTGGTGCAGCGGTGACCCGAGTTCGATTCCCCCTCACTGCCAACACCAGCGACGATTGTCTGAACCGATTCTTGACCTCTCCCCTAGTTCGACTCAAATGAGTACCTGGTGCAGTGTGAAAACATCGCCACTTGGGAGACAAAGGCGGCCGAGCGTGGTGTTGGCCACCCACCCCCTCGTGTGCTTTTCCGCCCTTCATAGGTGCTGCTCGCTAACAGCACTTGCCGCAACAGTCCGTTGATATTCCACGGGGGGATCTTTGTCTCTGATGGGCGGGCAACGCCATCAACGCAACCAACCCCTCTACCCACAGTGCCTGGCGTTTGATCCATGACCTCGTGACTTTCCATCAGCGACACTTCACCTCGCGACCCACACAGTGCCTGTGCCGGTGACCCCGTGACCCTGCCATCAGCTGCCGCCGAGAGAGGGGCCGCGCCGGCGCCGCCGTGCGCGTGACGGGCGCGGCACCGCTCACGGCCGTGGGTGCGTCAACAACATTCATCACGCGCGGCGACTCTCAATTAGAGTCGGCGCAAAGAAGGAAATTAAATTAAACTGCAATCATTCGCCCCCCCACCTTTATCCCCCACCCTCCGCCCCCCGCCACCACCACCCTCCCCCCGGATAAATATGAGTTCATTTAAAATGACCACATGGATATTTATATAGTGGGCTCAACAAAATTAAGAATGGTCTCGTCGCTGATGGATGAAGACCTCAGGACGCGATCATCATCGTCATTGTGAGCCGTGGTCTATCCACTGTTGGATGAAGGCCCTCCTCACGCTCCCGAGGTAGTTCTAGCCTTTGAGAGGTACAGCAGAGAGGGGGCGACACCCCCACTCCCACCGTCGACTGGGGGCTTTGACTGAAAGCATTGGTTGATGAAGCGGAGAGTGCGTGGAGGGGAGTGGAGTGGCATGGGAGGGGAGAGCTCGGAGAGTGCGTGGAGGGGAGTGGAGTGAGATGGGAGGGGAGAGGTAGCAGAGTGCGTGGAGTGGAGTGAGATGGGAGGGCAGTGGTAGGAGAGTGCGTGGAGGGGAGTGGAGTGAGGTGAGAGGGGCGTTGGGGAGACACCCTCCCCCCCAATCCCACTCCATCGCACGAGGAGGATCGCCGAGTGCGACATTGGAGGCGTCCGGCGCGCCGCATCCCAACACGACGGCGCGGAACTTCATCGCCGACAAAGTGACCGTGTAAACATCGGCATCGGACTCGAGATAATGACGGCCCGGAGGTTGATTGGTTTCCACTCATAATAGGGCAGGGTCAACCTGAAGTTTAAAATTGCTTCAAGTCTCGCGCTAAACACTGACAGATGTACACGGCACGTGGACGGTCAACCGAGTAATGCGCCGCTCGTGCGACGCGACGCCACCGTCACAGCGATTGTTGCGGTGTTTGTTGAAGCAGAGGAGCCTCGCAGAGTCTCACGACTCGTCCTTGCTTTGTCTCAGGAGGGCCCCGCCGAAGTTATCGTCGTAAGAAGGGCGATGATGTTGCTGCTGTACGTGATCCCATGAGAGTAGCGACAGTTACATTGTGTCTGTGTTTCTTTGGTTGCGTGGGGAGGGGTAGTGCAGTGACGATTATCTGAACCGGTGCTGGCTTCTCCTAGGTCGACTCGGCCTCAAATGAGTACCTAGTACCGTGTGTAAACATCGCCACTAGGGAGACAAAGGTTGACCAGGCGTGGTGCTGGCCACCTACCCCGTAGTGTATCGTTCCGGCTTTTATAGGTGCTACTCGCTCACAGCACTTGCCCCAACAGTGTGTTAATACTATACGGGGGATCGTTGTCTTTGTTTTGCTTCAGCGATCTTGAAGCTAGAAGGAACACAAGGGTTGCCTGCTCGTTATATTGTTTCGCGTTTACATAATTAGAGTGCAGGGTATATGTGGACTAGAGAAGCGTACGATGTAGATACATCCTCTCGTTTCCGTGTAGGTATCGGCAGGAAATATAAAGTTACTTTTGCAACTTATACTTAATGATATTGGTTTATTTTAGTGACTTTCTTACCATGTCTCTATGTTACACTCCTATCGGGTTGTTTTATACTGTTTGTTGTTCTAACTTGCTGATCCCGTGCCCCGACTTGACATCTATGAAAAAGACTTTATCGCTCATCGGATTCCTCCAGTATCAACAATGATGCTGATTCATTATGCTGTGATCGTGACCCAATCAACAACAACAGCAAGAAAACAAACACGAGCGCCACCATTATAATTCTCATCATTGCGTCTCCATCATCATGAGAATTGCCTGCAGTATCACCACCACCACCATGGTCATTATCACCATCGTCTTCCACGCTTCTCACCACCACAGCCAATCTCATCATGAGCGTAATCATCATCTGTACGAATTGGAAACCATCATTCTGTCTGCACTGATCCTCGAGCAAAGCGGAGCTAAGGGGAGGCGACGATACCGTATCATCACCGCCACGAATTAGCTTCGTCGCTTCTCACATCGAGCAATCATCATCACCACCACCATCATCACCCACCATCATCATCGCCATCATCACCACCACCACCAACCGCCACGTTACGCTCAGTCATCAATCTCTGGCGCCGTTGCAGTAAATCCCGAGGGCGACCCGGGACCCCCCCCCATCCCCTCCACTACCTCCCGACGCCCGCGTGAGACGAGGGCTTTTAATTAAATACGAGATGGGGGCGACGGGGAGGGGGCATGGCGGGGGGAGGGGCGGGCCCGAGGTGCGGGGAGGGTGGTCGGGCCGCGTGATGAATATTGGACGCCCGCGTGAGTGGTCGCGCGCGGCGAATTAGGCGTGATGCATTTGGCGGATTGTATCAGGGGGGTGTGCGTGTGTGTGTACGCGTGTCTGTGTGTGCGTGCGTGTGTGTCTGTGTACGCGTGTGTGTTTGGGGAGCGGTAGTGCAGCGGTGAGCTCGCTGAGCTACGAACCCGGCAACGCGAGTTCGATTCCCGCTCACGGACAATTATCTGAACGGGTCCCTGACCGCCTCAAACGAATACCCGGTACGATGGGTAAACATCCCCACTAGGGAGACAAAGACGGCTGGGCGTGATGCTAGCCAACCACTCCCTCGCGTGCCGTGCCGGCCTTCATAGGTGCTCGCTAACAACACGTGCCCCAACAGTCCGCTTTGTCTTTGACCGGTGTGCATAATGCGTGCATCAGTTAAACGATGCAATGAGGTCACGATTTCCACTGCTGGATGAAACTCTCACCCCCAAAACGTTTGTTTCTTTGCGCGGTCTCGCAAACGACGCGCACGTCAATTGATTGCGTTGCTCCATCTCCACGTGCCGGACGTCCTCTCGCTGCCGTTCCGTGCTTCGTCTTGGCCACGGCCAATCATCTGCCCAAAGTCCACTCGCTGCCTGCCGTGCGAGCTGTCCAGCCGGCGTGTGTTCCGTCTCCACACGCCTCGACGCGCATCTCTGTCAATGCCCCCCCCCTCCCCCGCGGACATGAATTTGACTTTACAATTTCAAAGACAAAGGTCACCCCTATAGCCTCGACCGGCTGTTGGGGCAAGTGCTGTAACCGAACACCTTTCCCAATATACACGCACATACATATACACACACGTACACACCACATATATACATTCACGCGCATACTAACGCTGTTGTTAGTGAGAACCTATTAAAGCCGCCACGACGCACTCGTGGGTGGGTAGTCAGCAGCACGCCCGACCGCCTTTGTATCCCCATAGCTGATATTTACACCCATTCAAATCCTAGTTGACCTTTGGAGGTCCAAAGATCGGTTCAAGGTAATCATCATCGATGTTGGCCGTTAGCGGGAATCTAACTCGAGTGGCCGTTCAAATAAGCACACGCGAAGACAGCCGTGCCAGATGTACACGCACTCGTGCACAACCAGTATCGCCACGTGTACACAGAAATAAAGACAAAGCTCACCCGTGTAGCCTTTACATACTTTTGTTTACACCCCGTACCAGGTGCTCATTGAAGCCGAATCGACGGCCTCGGGGTTGCGCGCGACCGGTTTAGAGCTCCCCGGCAGACAGAACGTCGACAGCTGAGATCCCGTCAGGTGGAGCGCGACCCCTCACGAGACCCCTCACGAGACCCCTCACGAGACCCCTCCCGAGACCCCTCACGAGACCCCTCACGAGGCCCCTCACGAGACCCCTCACGAGACCCCTCACGAGACCCCTCACGAGACCCCTCACGAGACCCCTCACGAGGCCCCTCACGAGACCCCTCACGAGACCCCTCACGAGGCCCCTCACGAGACCCCTCACGAGACCCCTCACGAGGCCCCTCACGAGACCCCTCACGAGACCCCTCACGAGACCCCTCACGAGACCCCTCACGAGACCCCTCACGAGGCCCCTTATACTTTGCAACCCCGCCACACCCCCTCTCTCCTGCCTCTCTCCTGCCGCCCCTTAATTAGACCGGGTCTACACCCCCACCACCCCCCCCCCCAAAAAAAAAACGTCGGGACCCCTCCCCCCCCACACAACCCACCCGAGCGATTCTCTCTCCAGGGCGTCGCTATCCCTCGGGTCCCCTATCGGACAGTCTTCAGAGCGTGCGTGGGGGCAGCGGAGAAGGGGTGGTGATGGGAGTGCGTGTGTCTGGAGTGATGGAGGAGGAGGAGGAGGGAGTGATGGAGGAGGAGGAGGAGGAGGAGGGAGTGCGAGAGGGGAGGAGGGGGGGGGCTGTCCCGGGTGCCCCCACCCCCTCACCCCCGGACGCAAGGGGCGCGACCGCGGGTTCTGGCTCTCATCTGCGGCTCTCACCACCGCTCCCCTCCCTCCTCATGCCGCCATCTCCCCCTTCGGCGGCTTCTGACAGCGCGACCGTGGGCACCCCGCCCCCCCGCCCCCCCCGGGTTCGTCTCGCGCGCATAGCGGTCCGGAATGCATTATCTCCCTAATAATAGCGCGAGATAATAGCCACTACAGATGAAGATCGCCGAACTGCTTACGGCTCCCGTCGACGCGACATCCCCCCCACTTACCCTCACCCCTGGTCCACACGACGCGAACCCGCAGATCCTGACCAGCTGTCTGTGGCGGCTATTGCTGCCACAGACAGTGCTGTGTGATGGATAGGTCTGTGCTCAGCTTTTGGTAGCTGTGCCATGTAACGTGATGCTATAACGTCTATAGCCGCATTGTCATTGGTAATGATGACGTGTTGTTTTATTCAGGGCTATGCTATGTATAATGATGCTATGCTATGTGTAGCAATTTGGCCTATATAACGTAGTCATGCTATAATGGGGCGGCTGTCTTTTCTCTTTTAACGATACGCTGTTCCATACCATACGATGCTATGCTCTTGTTATATTAAACGCTATGCTATACGATTCAAAATGTGCGGTTGTAGATGCGGTGTAATAATATGGATCTGTATTATAGAAGCAAATGCTGTTCAATGCTGGGGAGGGATGCTATGCGATTCTGTTCTATGCAATGTGCGATGCTATGTGAATGGCTGTCATCGTGAGAGACGGCTCGTGAGTGCTATGTGTGCTATGTCTGCTACGCGAAGCTGCATTGTCCTAAAGAACGCCACGCTGCGTAGCTGTGCCCGAGCTGCGCTGCGCTACTGGGAGGCAGGAGGGGAGGGGGCGAGGGGGGGGAGCTGCCTCGGCTCATCAGCGCTGACGGGAGCTGCGCTCGGGGCCGCGTGTGGGCGGGGGGGGGGGGGCGACTGACGGATTAGGACGCTAATCAGCGCGGCTAATCGCGCTACCCGCTAATTGCTAAATGGCACCCCGCCTAATTGAATCGCGAGCCGTGCGCGCGCACACACGCGCGCGCGCACACACGCACACACGCACACACGCGCGTGCACACCACGTACACAGCACACCACGTACACTGCACACCACTTAACAACAACAACAATGCTTGGTGCACCACACCACATACACCACACACACACGCACGCCTTTAAAAATGCACTATCTAACATACTAATTCACAATTTACACGCTCTCACACACAAGATAAAGGTCCCCTATAGCCTTCACGGACGTTTGGGGCAAGAAGACTGGCACGGTACACGAGTGGGCGAGTGGTCAGCCCTACGTCCATCCCCGTTTATCTCGGGAATGGCCACATTACACCAGGTACTCATTTGAGGCTGAGTCGACCTAGGAACGGTTAAAATTATTGTCACTGGTATTGGCCTTGATGGGGAATCGAACTCGTAGCGCAGCGCACTGTGCACTGCGCCACAAAGACAAAGATCCCCCATATAGCCATAACAGACTGTTGGAGCAAGTGCTGTTAGCGAGCACCTATGAAAGCCGGAACGGCACACGAGGGGGTGGGTGGCCAGCACCACGCCCGGCCGCCTTTGTCGCCCCAGTGGCGATGTTTACACACCGGACCAGGTACTCATTTCAGGCTGAGTCTATCTAGGGCAGGCCTCGGACCGGTTCAGATAATCGTCACTGGTGTTGGCCGTCAGCGGGAATCGAGCCCGGGTCGCCGTGTTCATAGCACAGTGCGCTAACTACTACACTACCGCTCCCCACACACAGTGACACACACGCTGACTCACACACACGTGCCGTCCAGTTCTCTCCGCGTCTCCCATCACCAGCCCTCCCTCTGTTCGCGTCTCTGTCTCCTGTCCCCACATCTCGCCGTCTGCTGGCGCCCCCTTCCACCCCCCCCCCTCACCCATCCACTCTTGTCTCCCCACGCCATCACCGCCTCCCCCCCATCAATGTCCCTCCACTGCCCCCCCACCCTCAACCCCCGCGTTGCGTCAATACCAGCCCGACCGGCGGCTCCTAAAGTGACCGCTCTGCGCTATCGATCCACGCCGCTCGCACCGCCACCTGTCCTGATCAGCGTCTCTGCGTGTGTCTACGCGTGTATGTGGGGAGCGGTGGTGCAGTGGTTAGCGCGCTGCACTGTGAACCCTGGCAAGCCCGAGTTCGATTGCCCACTCACGACCAGTCGCAGTGACCAATATAGCAAACCGGCCGGGGCCTTTCCCTAGACCGACTCCGTCTTATTTGAGAACCCGGCGCGGTGTGAAAGCATCAGCATTGGGGAGACAAAGGCGACCGGACGTGGGTTGGCCAACCACCCCCTCGTTTACTGTGCCGGCCTCCATGTAAGTGCTCGCTAACAACACTTGCCCACTACAGTATGTTAAGGCTATACGGGGGATCTTTGTCTGTTTTTGTGTGCGTGCGTATCTAAGTGCGTTTAAGTGTATCGACTTGTATCTGAGTGTCTGTCTGTGCCTGATCGGAAATTTAGTCACTCGGCAGATATACAAACAGGCACCCAGTCAGACACTCAGTCAGGTGCTCACCCAGACACATAAACAAAACATTCAGGCTCAGTCATGTACTCAACCAGGCATCTCAAAAACTCAGTCAGGCACACAAGCACTCGCGCAGGAACACAGCCATGAATGAAGGAACTCTCTCAATCTCTCAGTCGGACACTCACTCGATCAGACACTCAGTCGCTCAGTCGAACATTCAGTCAGGCATTCATTCGCCCAGTCAAACACTCAGTCGGGTACTTAGTCGCCAAATCAGACACTCAGTCGCTCAGTCACTCGCTCAGACACTCGGTCGCCCAGTCAGGCGGCTCAGCTGAGCGTATGGGTCGATGAGTGCGGTCAGGCGCGCGGTGATGGCGAGGACTGTGGGTCCCACGGAGAGACAGATCCATCCCCCATCCCCAAAGCCCCCCCCAATGCCACGCATATACAGATCACCCGCCCCCAATACCACACCCCCCCAGGTGCCCGCTAGAGAGAGTGGGCGGAGGAGCCACGCCCCTTACCAGGACCCCTGCCATGCACGCGGGCCCAGAGGCTGCCGGGCTCCAGAAATGGAGCAGTTCACAAATGTCACCGACTTCGTGATTATAATCAACACCGCCACAGTTTCACACAGCGGTCACGTGACGACGCTATTTATTGTGGCCGTGTCGGGTGGAGGAGGGTTTACGACGCAACATTTTACTCGCGAAGCGTGCTGAACCCAAAAATCTATTCTGAATGCTAAATATACATTGGTCGCTAAAACCCTTCGTAAACACCGTTAACGTTTACTGCGCTTAAATGGGACTGAGCAAGAGCGACATCGCCGCCCTGCTGGCAGACGAATGCAGGCCGGTGCTGCTGCGCTCGCCTCGTAACGCACACTGGGCCAGGCATCGGCCGCATCTACGGCTCTGTGCGGTAGATGCGTTCCGAATGGAAAGGCTCACAGAGCGAAAACCCGCACGAGGAGACCGCGCACAGTACACACACAGGACACACACAGGACACACACAGGACACACACAGGACACACACAGTACACACACAGGACACACACAGGACACACACAGTACACACACAGGACATACACAGGACACACACAGTACACACACAGGACACACACAGTACACACACAGGACACACACAGTACACACACAGGACACACACAGGACACACACAGGACAGACACAGGACACACACAGTACACACACAGGACACACACAGGACACACACAGGACACACAAATTACACACACAGGACACACACAGGACACACACAGTACACACACAGTACACACACAGGACACACACAGGACACACACAGGACAGACACAGGACACACACAGTACACACACAGGACACACACAGTACACACACAGGACACACACAGGACAGACACAGGACACACACAGGACACACACAGTACACACACAGGACACACACAGGACACACACAGTACACACACAGGACACACACAGAACAGACACAGGACACACACAGGACACACACAGTACACACACGATACTATCCCACGTCACAACCGCGTTGCCGCATCTGAGTGAATTCCAACCGCATGAAGCCAATTTGGGTCGAAATTGGTTCGTCGCATATCCGCGAAATATAACAAAGCGACCCGCAATAAAGCGAGGGCAACGTGTCGGGATGCCAGCGTTGTAATACCCAGGGTCACTGTTGCCATTGAGACTATACCCCTGGTCCCTGGCGTTCTCCTCTGGTTGAAACGAAATCATCTTTGCAACGTATTGCATCAACATTGCGCCCCACAGGCTCGGGGCCCGTTGATGAACGATTCACCACCACATCCTAGATCTTCAGTAGCGGTTCGATTCAAGAATTGCTTCTTGTTGTTGTTGTCTTCTATCGCGATGCGCATGATTCGAACCGTGCAAGTTTTCCGCGCGCGACCCGATGTGAATTTTCTTGGCATCACCGTATTAGGAACAACCAATTGTCACGCTTGACTCGACGCATCGACAACGCGTGCGGGTTCCCCCTTGCTTTTAGCACGAAAAGCATTCTCCCATCTCTGCTAATATTGTTCTATGAATGGATCTCTTTCTCTCTCTCTCCATCCACGTAAATCACATTCCACGAACCCCCCCCAGCCCCGCCCCTTCACCGCCCCGTCTCCCCCAGCTTCGCGTTTTTCCACCGCCTCCCCCCTCTTATCCCTAACACCCCCACCCCGCCCCCCATCCCCCCTAGCCCCCCGCCCCCTGCCCCCCACTGCCCAGCTGTCGATTTCTCCATCTCGCGGCCTCACGCGTTCTCTCCTCCCGTGGCGACGCGATCGATACCATTTTCGGACCGTCTCTCTCCTCTCTCTCTCCCCTCTCTCTTTCTCTCTGCACTCTCCCCTGGCACTCTCTCCCCGCTCTCTCTCCACACTGTGTATTCTCCATTTTCTCTCTGTCTTCATGCACTCTCTGTCCTGTCTCTCTGCTCTCCCTCTGCCTAATTATCGCTCTCCTGTCTCTCCTCTGTGTCGACGCTCTCTCCTTTCCATGCACTCTCCTCTCTGTCTCTCGCCACCTCTTTATTCTTCCACTCCCCGTGACCTGGCCTCCATCTCCAATCTCCCCCTCTCTTCCCTGGGCCATGCATCTCTCTCTCTCCACTCTATTCCATATCTGTCCTCACCCCTCTCTCTTCATGCAAGCTTTTTCCCATTCGTCACCCGGTGTGTTTCGTTTGTTGTCCTTCCCTGCACCTCCGATTAGCACGGTTGGCTACGTACGGTGCGAAAGAATTTCATTCCTTACGCTCTCTCATCGTTCTCTCCCAACTCTCCATTACCACTAGCACCACCAAAGACAAAGATCCCCCGTATAGCCTTAGCAGACGTTTGGGCAAGTGCCGTCACGGCACACGAGGGGGTGGGTGGCCAGCATCACGCACGCCGACCTTTGTCTCCCCAGTGACGAGGTTCACTACGCACCGCACCAAGTGCTCAGTTGAGGCTGAGTTGACCGAGGGGACGCCCAGGACCGGTTCAGATCATCGTCACTGGTGCTGTCCGTGAGCGGGAATATAACTCGCAGCTCACCACCAAAAACAACAACCACCACCGCCACCGCCATTCGCCACTTCGTTGCGGTGACGTCACCATGGCGCTTGTGCCAGGCTAGGTGCACCTTAAGGCCACGTGAAGTGTCGAATGCTCGCTGGCAGGAGGTCACGGGACAGGCCCAGGTGCCAATGGGATGACTGACTGAGATGGCTGGCGGATGCACCACCTCCAGCACCACCACCAGAACCACCACCAACACCACCACTAGCACCACCATCACCAACACCACCAGCGCAAGCGCCAGGAGCACGAGTCCGCTGTCTCGCGGTAGTTGACGCTGGTGATGAATCACCGGTACAGTGCAGCAGCAGCAGCAGCCTTCACTGCCGACTGCTGCTGCTGCTGCCCGGTGTCGACGGGGCTCGAGGCTGCTGCCCGCACCCCGCTCCGTCTCGCTCGCCCCCTCTTCCCTCGCTCTCTTCCCTTTCCGCTCTCTCTCTCTGCTCTATTTATCTCACCTTGCTCGCTCTCCCCTTTCTCTCTCCCCTCTCACGCTTGTCTTCCCCTCTATCCCCTTTCTCTCTCTACCCTTTCTCTCTCTCCCCTTTCTCTCTCCCCTCTTTCAATTTTCTCTCTCCCCGAGCTCTCACCTTTCACCCCTCTCTCCCCGCTCTCCTATCGCTCCTTCATTTTCCCCTCTCTCCCTCATCTCCCCCCCCCCCTCTTTGAACCCACACCAGCCCTCGTCCCCCCAGCCCACCCCGACACCTGCCGGTCTCTCCGCAGAGCGCGTCCGCTCGCTACTCACGCGACATCGCAGGTAATTGGTCTCCCGCGGTCATTAACGCCTCACAACGCCTCGCGCGCGTTCATTTCCGCCACCCGGATCTCCGCTAACCCCCCCACACCACCTCCTATTCAGCCCCCCAACCAACCACCCCCATCCCCACTCCTCTCTCTGTGCGTACGACCCCCGTGGAGTCCACAACCCAACCACCCCCCTGCGCCCACCCCCCTCTGCAAGGTAGAGAGACCCCTACTGACCTCCCGGAGGCTCCTGGCGGAGAGACCCCTTCTGACCCCCCCCCCCTGACCTCTGGGGGTCACGGAGAACGGCCTGCGTAGGAGAGGAGACATCTGCGTGGTGCGGGGCTCAGAGTTAATGGACGCCCGCGACAATAATTACCCCACGCCTGCGCGTGGGGTCTCCCGGGACCTTAATGACTGCGTCGGGGTCTCTTTAGCAGGGGAGACCTGGGAGGGAGCAAGAGCGTTGTACGAACCAATGAATAATGAATGCGTGAATCGATCGCTCGTTATGGTCAGCGGATAGCGCCCTGGCAAGCGCTTTGAACCAGAGGCCATCCAGAGTTGGATTCTTGGCCGCGGCGCGCGGCGTCAGTGGTGAGTGATGTCTGAAACGGCCCCCTCCCCCCCACCGCCACCCCGACGACACCAACCAGCACTGACGATTGTGGTGAAGTATGGGCAAACATCCCGCGTGGGGACGCCGTTACCCATCAGCAGATTGGCAACGCGATGCAAATTACGATTCGTTATGAATATAAAATATACAGTATATTCACGAACAAATACCCTCTGTTGTAGGCCGAGAGATGGCAGTACAGACAGGCATTCGTGAATCAAGCTGTACGGCGCTTTTAACGTGATCCGCCACTTGCCCGCCTGCCCTCCTCCCACTCCTCGTCATCTGCGTTTTGGGTTTTCTCTGGGCTCTCTGGCTTTCCTCCCACACGGGGCAAAGCAAATGATTTATGGAACTGACCAAACAGGACCCTCCTAAAGGGGAGACTTGAGACTCAGAGAGGCTTTCCTGGGCAAATAAAAGGCACAAAGAAACCCGCTAGGCCTGTCGGCAGGGCGTGAAGTGGGCCATCATCCAGCAGGGGATTGCTGCAGGGATGCACTTGATTTTGTAATGTATTATATATTATACAGTTGGATTCCGGAAGCAGTCAAATGCACGCGTGTCGGGCAACGAAGTGGCGGTGACGAGACCACGGCGCTTGTGCCAGGCTAGGTGCACGTTGAGGGTCATCGCGTGAAGTGTTGAAGTCTCTTGCTGCTGGCACGAGGTGACGGGACAGACCCAGGTGCCATGGGTTGACGGGCTGAGATGACTGGCCGATGCACCACCTGTGCCCCCAACTGTGACAAATAGTACAAATTTACACCCATAGAGAGACTCAGGACTGGCCTAACATGTAAGCCGATCTTGTTATAGCCGTGGCAGGGAATTAAACCCAGGTGGCAGGGTTCGCAGTGCATAAGCGCTAACCACTGCGCCACTGCTACCCACAGCTCACTCACTACACACAAAACAACACAACACAGCACACACAACACACACAACACACAGCACACACAACACACACAACACACAGCACACACAACACACAGCAAACACAACACACAGCACACACAACACACAGCACACACCACACACACAACACACAGCACACACAACACACACAGCACACACAACACACACAACACACAGCACACACAGCACACACAACACACAGCACACACAGCATACACAACACACAGCACACACAGCACACACAACACACACAACACACAGCACACACAACACACACAACACACAGCACACACAACACACAGCACACACACAGCACACACACAACACACAGCACACACAACACACACAACACACAGCACACACACACAACACACACAACACACACAGCACACACAACACACACACACAGCACACACAACACAACACACACAACACACACACAACACACACAGCACACACAACACACACAACACACACAACACAGCACACACAACACAACACACACAACACACACAACACACACACGCGAGCTTCACGCCGCGATACAATCTGCCAAATGCGGATTTTGGCCAGCATCACGCCTGACCGCCTTTGTCTCCCTGTGCCGATGTTCACACGCGCTGTGCATGCGTCACGGAGCCTCTGCGCTAATGCCGTTCCGCGCTGATTTTAAACGTGTTTATTTCCTTTATCTTTTGTCAGTTTATCGTACAATCATTATTTCGGCAACAACAGTAACATAAAAACAACAACACCAACAACTGCGATGACAGCAACAAGAGAGCCACAACAACGAGCACGGCATAACAAGCACACACGAACACACACACAAGGTACGGGGGAGGATCGGTGTCTTTCTACAACAAATATCACAACAACAACAACACCAACAAGGCCCTTGCTCTATGAGATGGGAGTTTATGCGCGCAGTAGCTAACAGCGGTGGACGGACGGACCAACGGGAGTGAGAGGGGGGGGGGGCATGGGTCGTGGTGTGTGTGGTGGAGCGGGGGGGGTCACATTTCACGGGCTCCCCGGGGGGTCCGGCCTAACCCCGTCTGCCAACCCCGCTCTCATCCCCCCCCACCGCGCTCTCGGTCCACTCCGCGCTCTCCGCTCTCCCGCGCTCTCCCCTCGTGCTCAAATTGCGTGGCTGCGGCTCGGGTTCGGATTCCACCGCTCGCCCCGCCCCTCCACCCCCCTTCCCCCGGTCAGCCCCGCCCCTCTCCATCCATCCACTCCATCCCCTGCGCCCCCCCCCCCCGACTGCTTCCTCCCCGTCGGGCCGCCCATTCATCATCGCGACGCACGCAGCGCGGCGCGCACGGATGGAGCGAGAGGAACGCAGCACACACGAAGACAAAGCTCCCCCGTATAGCCTGCAACAGACTGTTGGGGCAAGTGCTGTTAGCGAGCACCGCCGATGAAAGCCAGACCGGCACACGAGGGGGGTATAGCCAACACCACGACCGGTCTCCTTTGTCTCCCGAGTGCCGATGTTCGGCACACCGCGCCAGCTGGTCACTTAAGACACACGCAACAGCAACACCCGCCGTTCGCCGCTAAATAGCGGTGACGTCACCGCGACGCCTGTGCCAGGCTAGGTGCACGTTGAGGCCACGTGAAGTGTTGAAGGCTCGCTGGCAGGAGGCCACGGAACAGACCCAGGTTTCATTGGATGACTTACTCAGATGACTGAAAGATGCACCAACTGTGCTCCCCACTGTGCCAACTCTACGCTTTATCCGCACGGCGCTCCGCTCATTGGTGTGAGCTTCGCTCCACTGCCCTCCGCTGTTGTTGCTGGAGGGTGGCTGCTTCCTCTTCAGCAGCGTCCTTCACGAACCTCCTGCACAGACGCCGATCTTGACACTGCTGGTCATCGGCAAGTCCACTCACCTCCACATCCTCCTGTATGACATCACTCCATATCTTCTCTAGCTCGTGCCGTGGCCGTTTAGCACCCTCTCTACGGCCAAACAGAAGCTACTTGGGCATGCGGTGGCTGAGCATGCGGGCTACATACACAAGCACACACACACACGCACATATCCACGCACAATCGCACGCACACACGCACAAGCACAGACTTGCACGCGTATGCCCACTCGTATACACGTAAATACACACGTACGTGCATACAAAGGAACACACACACTGAGTGCTCACGCTCACAGCCATTCTGACCTTACCCCAAACCCTACTATAGCGCAAACCCTACACCAACCCTACCATTACAGCTAACCCCATGCACTATGCCTAACCCTCGACTTCTCACTGTAACCCTAACCCTGACATTAACCCTACCCCTAAACCATGCCCATCACCCTGACCTCCGGCTTTAACCCCAAGCACACTCACCTCCAACCACGAACCCTCACCTCCAACCACGAACCCTCACCTCTAGCCACGAACCCTCACCTCTAGCCAGGAACCCTCACCTCTAGCCACGAACCCTCACCTCCAGCCAGGAACCCTCACCTCTAGCCAGGAACCCTCACCTCTAGCCAGGAACCCTCACCTCTAGCCACGAACCCTCACCTCTAGCCAGGAACCCTTACCTCTAGCCAGGAACCCTCACCTCTAGCCACGAACCCTCACCTCTAGCCACGAACCCTCACCTCTAGCCACGAACCCTCACCTCTAGCCACGAACCCTCACCTCCAACCACGAACCCTCACCTCTAGCCACGAACCCTCACCTCTAGCCACGAACCCTCACCTCCAACCACGAACCCTCACCTCTAGCCACGAACCCTCACCTCTAGCCACGAACCCTCACCTCCAACCACGAACCCTCACCTCTAGCCACGAACCCTCACCTCTAGCCAGGAACCCTCACCTCTAGCCACGAACCCTCACCTCTAGCCAGGAACCCTCACCTCCAACCACGAACCCTCACCTCTAGCCACGAACCCTCACCTCCAACCACGAACCCTCACCTCTAGCCACGAACCCTCACCTCCAACCACGAACCCTCACCTCTAGCCACGAACCCTCACCTCCAGCCAGGAACCCTCACCTCTAGCCAGGAACCCTCACCTCTAGCCACGAACCCTCACCTCTAGCCAGGAACCCTCACCTCTAGCCACGAACCCTCACCTCCAACCACGAACCCTCACCTCTAGCCAGGAACCCTCACCTCTAGCCACGAACCCTCACCTCCAACCACGAACCCTCACCTCTAGCCACGAACCCTCACCTCTAGCCAGGAACCCTTACCTCTAGCCAGGAACCCTCACCTCTAGCCACGAACCCTCACCTCTAGCCACGAACCCTCACCTCCAACCACGAACCCTCACCTCTAGCCACGAACCCTCACCTCTAGCCACGAACCCTCACCTCCAACCACGAACCCTCACCTCTAGCCACGAACCCTCACCTCTAGCCAGGAACCCTCACCTCTAGCCACGAACCCTCACCTCTAGCCAGGAACCCTCACCTCCAACCACGAACCCTCACCTCTAGCCACGAACCCTCACCTCCAACCACGAACCCTCACCTCTAGCCACGAACCCTCACCTCCAACCACGAACCCTCACCTCTAGCCACGAACCCTCACCTCCAGCCAGGAACCCTCACCTCTAGCCAGGAACCCTCACCTCTAGCCACGAACCCTCACCTCTAGCCAGGAACCCTCACCTCTAGCCACGAACCCTCACCTCCAACCACGAACCCTCACCTCTAGCCAGGAACCCTCACCTCTAGCCACGAACCCTCACCTCCAACCACGAACCCTCACCTCCAACCACGAACCCTCACCTCTAGCCACGAACCCTCACCTCCAACCACGAACCCTCACCTCCAACCACGAACCCTCACCTCTAGCCAGGAACCCTCACCTCTAGCCAGGAACCCTCACCTCTAGCCAGGAACCCTCACCTCCAACCACGAACCCTCACCTCTAGCCACGAACCCTCACCTCCAACCACGAACCCTCACCTCTAGCCACGAACCCTCACCTCTAGCCAGGAACCCTCACCTCTAGCCACGAACCCTCACCTCCAACCACGAACCCTCACCTCTAGCCACGAACCCTCACCTCCAACCACGAACCCTCACCTCTAGCCAGGAACCCTCACCTCCAACCACGAACCCTCACCTCTAGCCACGAACCCTCACCTCCAACCACGAACCCTCACCTCTAGCCACGAACCCTCACCTCCAACCACGAACCCTCACCTCCAACCACGAACCCTCACCTCTAGCCAGGAACCCTCACCTCTAGCCACGAACCCTCACCTCCAACCACGAACCCTCACCTCTAGCCACGAACCCTCACCTCTAGCCAGGAACCCTCACCTCTAGCCACGAACCCTCACCTCTAGCCAGGAACCCTCACCTCTAGCCACGAACCCTCACCTCCAACCACGAACCCTCACCTCTAGCCACGAACCCTCACCTCTAGCCAGGAACCCTCACCTCTAGCCACGAACCCTCACCTCCAACCACGAACCCTCACCTCTAGCCACGAACCCTCACCTCCAACCACGAACCCTCACCTCTAGCCACGAACCCTCACCTCTAGCCAGGAACCCTCACCTCTAGCCACGAACCCTCACCTCCAACCACGAACCCTCACCTCTAGCCACGAACCCTCACCTCCAACCACGAACCCTCACCTCTAGCCACGAACCCTCACCTCTAGCCACGAACCCTCACCTCTAGCCAGGAACCCTCACCTCTAGCCACGAACCCTCACCTCTAGCCAGGAACCCTCACCTCTAGCCACGAACCCTCACCTCCAACCACGAACCCTCACCTCTAGCCAGGAACCCTCACCTCTAGCCACGAACCCTCACCTCCAACCACGAACCCTCACCTCCAACCACGAACCCTCACCTCTAGCCACGAACCCTCACCTCCAACCACGAACCCTCACCTCCAACCACGAACCCTCACCTCTAGCCAGGAACCCTCACCTCTAGCCAGGAACCCTCACCTCTAGCCAGGAACCCTCACCTCCAACCACGAACCCTCACCTCTAGCCACGAACCCTCACCTCCAACCACGAACCCTCACCTCTAGCCACGAACCCTCACCTCTAGCCAGGAACCCTCACCTCTAGCCACGAACCCTCACCTCCAACCACGAACCCTCACCTCTAGCCACGAACCCTCACCTCCAACCACGAACCCTCACCTCTAGCCAGGAACCCTCACCTCCAACCACGAACCCTCACCTCTAGCCACGAACCCTCACCTCCAACCACGAACCCTCACCTCTAGCCACGAACCCTCACCTCCAACCACGAACCCTCACCTCCAACCACGAACCCTCACCTCTAGCCAGGAACCCTCACCTCTAGCCACGAACCCTCACCTCCAACCACGAACCCTCACCTCTAGCCACGAACCCTCACCTCTAGCCAGGAACCCTCACCTCTAGCCACGAACCCTCACCTCTAGCCAGGAACCCTCACCTCTAGCCACGAACCCTCACCTCCAACCACGAACCCTCACCTCTAGCCACGAACCCTCACCTCTAGCCAGGAACCCTCACCTCTAGCCACGAACCCTCACCTCCAACCACGAACCCTCACCTCTAGCCACGAACCCTCACCTCCAACCACGAACCCTCACCTCTAGCCACGAACCCTCACCTCTAGCCAGGAACCCTCACCTCTAGCCACGAACCCTCACCTCCAACCACGAACCCTCACCTCTAGCCACGAACCCTCACCTCTAGCCAGGAACCCTCACCTCTAGCCACGAACCCTCACCTCCAACCACGAACCCTCACCTCTAGCCACGAACCCTCACCTCCAACCACGAACCCTCACCTCCAGCCCTCTCCCCAATCCTCGCGCCCGTCTGGGACCTCCAGTGGGTTGTGGCGGTCTCCCCAAGGTCCACTCGGCCTAAAATCGTCGCTAGCCTGGGGGGGGGGGGGGGGGGCTTGGCGGCGAGTGGCGGGAGGGGAAGTGGCGGGGAGGAGGAGGGGGGCGGAGTGTGAAGGGGGGATAACAGAAGAAGGGGAAATTAACATGGCCAAATATTAAAATAAATAAATGTATAGGTGAGACTACAAATATAAATCATTATTATTATTGCTTCAGTCCGATGACCAAAATAAAAACTTGTTTATGCGTCACCGACCAATCAACGTTTCCTCAGACCAAAGATGTCAATCAACATTTGTTTACGTTGGAAGTTTCGTTCATAATAATAGAGGGGAAAAAATACTTTAAAGTTTATTTCAAACGCGTGCCGTCATTTCGATGAGCATAACGAAGGCAAAGGTCCCCAGTGGTCGCCGACACAGTTGGGGCAAGTGCTGTGAGCCAGCACTTGTAAAGCTCATTATTGGGCAGTGTACACATCGCACCAGGTGCTCATTTAAGGTTGAGTCACATCCAACGTCGTTGGATGTGAGCCGGAATCGAAATCGTCTCGCCGGGTTCGTGGCGCAATGCGCTAATCACCACACCACCACTCTCCCCGAAAATATATACCGAAACACGGACTCACACACTCACGCACTCACTTACACACTCACACACTCGCACTCACACACTCACGAACTCACACACTCACTCACACACACTCTCACACTCACGCACTCACACATTCACACACTCGCACTCACACACTCACGAACTCACACACTCACTCACACACACACTCTCACACTCACGCACTCACACACTCACGAACTCACACACTCACACACTCACGCACTCACACACTCACACACACACTCTCACACTCACACACTCACGCACTCACACACACACTCTTACACTCACGCACTCACATTCACGCACTCACACTCACGCACTCACGCACTCACACACTCACACACTACCGAACTCACGCACTCACACACGCACACACTCACACACACTCACACACACACTCACGCACTCACACTCACGCACTCACACACTCACTAACGAACTCACGCACTCACACACTCACGCACTCACTTACACACTCACACACTCGCCTCACACACACTCACGAACTCACACACTCACTCACACTCACGCACTCACACACTCACGCACTCACGCACTCACACACTACCGAACTTACGGACTCACACACGCACACACTCACACACACTCACACACACACTCACGCACTCACACACTAACGAACTCACGCACTCACACACGCACACACTCACACACGAACTCACGCACTCACGCACTCACTTACACACTCACACCCTCGCCTCACACGCTCACGAACTCACACACTCACTCACACACAATCCAGCTCAGGTCGCTGAGTTCATAGACAGTGCGATCATCATTGAACCACTACATCCCCACGAACACAAAAAGACAAAGATGCCATGCATAGTCGTAATTGACTTTTGGAGCAAGTACAGTTAGCAATAACCTATGTGAGCCGGCCCGGCACACGAGGGAGTGAGTGACCACCACCACGCCCGGCCGCCTTTGTATGCCCAGTGGCGATATTTACACATCGCACCAGGTATACATTTGGGGCTGATTCGACCTAGGGGAGGCGAGGGACCGGTTCTGTGAGCGGGAATCGAACTCTTGTCGACGAGTTCGTAGAGCAGCGCAGCACTAACCGTTGCACAACGGCACTCACTCACTCACACGCATACACACACTCACACGCATACACACACTCATACACTCACACGCATACACACACGCACTCACTCACACGCATACACACACTCACACACACGCATACACACAACAACAACCGCCATTCGCCACTAAGTGGCGGTGACGTCACCACGACGCTTGTGCCAGGCTATGTGCACCCTGAGGCCACGTGAGGTGTCGAACGCCCGCTGGCAGGTCACGGGGCAGACCCAGCTGCCACGGGTCGACTGACTGAGATGACTGGCTGATGCACCACCTGTGCCCCCTACTGTGCCAACCTGCTGTGCTTTAGCCACCCGGCGCTCCGCTCGTTGTTGTGAGCGTCGCTCCTCCGCCCTCCGTTGTTGTTGGAGGGCGACTGCCTCCAACTGCCCAGTAGCATCCTTCACGAGCCTCCTCCACAGAGGGCGATCTTGACACCGCTGGTACCAGTCATCGGCAAGTCCACTCAGCTCCACGTCCTCCTGTACCAAATCACTCCATCTCTTCTCTAGCCCGTGCCGCGCCCGCTTAGCCCCCTCAATCCGGCCGAACAAAAGCTGTTTCGGCATGCGGTGGCTGGGCATGCGGGCTACATGACCCAGCCATCGCAGCCTTGCCTGCGGGAGGAGCTCACCGATGGGACCTTGCCCAAATCTTTCAAGTATTTGTGAGTTCCTCACACAATCCAGTCTGGTTAAACCCAGGATGGATCGTAGGCAGGCCAGCCTAAATGTTTCTAACCGGTGAAGATGTTCCATTAGGGGGGTCCACGTTTTGCAAGCGTAGAGAAGGGAGAGAATGACTGTGGCCGAGAAGACCTGAAGCTTAGTGCGGAGCGACAGACCAGGTAGCTTCCACACAGCGTTACGCAACCGATGAAAAGATATTGCCGCTCGACTGATTCGGAGTGAGACCTCTGCTGTTAAACTGGAGCCGGTCAAAAGCACACTGCCCAGGTATGGGAAACTCTCCACTCTCTCCACAACTGCCCCATCACCGATTGGGAGTTGTGGGGGTGGAGTGTCCGATGGTACAAAATACCCAGTCAGGTGCTTAGTTTTGGTGGGGCTGATGGTAAGGCCCCACCTCTTAGTGGCACGCTCCAGTCTCAGCAGCAGCGTCTCCAACTCCTCCTCTGACTGAGCAGCTATTACCAAATAATCAGCATACATAACGTGGTTGAGCAATAGGGAGCCATCCCTTGACCGCACCCGGGCATCGATCAGACTCCTATTATATCTGTACCATATGGAGATTCCCCCGGTACAGCTATTGAAGGCTTCACGGACTACGTGGTCAAAATAGATGTTAAATAATGTGGGAGCCAGAGGACATCCCTGTCGCACCCCAAGGTGTACAGGGAATGGCTCTGACTCCCGGCCACGTAGTTTTACCCGGGCCCGCTCACCATCATGACGGTCCTTAATGATCGTGAGCAGAGGATCAGGTACTCCAAAAGCACGAAGAACGACCCAGAGCCCAGGCCTACTGATGGTATCATAGGCCTTGACCAGGTCAATAAAGCAGAGATGTAGGTCTTGTTGGAATTCCCTACACCTCTGCTGTAGCAGACGGACACACACACACGCGCTGACACACACACACGCTGACACACACACACACGCTGACACCCGCACACACACACGCTGACACACACACACACGCTGACACACACACACACGCTGACACACACACACACGCTGACACACACACACGCTGACACACACACACACGCTGACACACACACCCACACACACACGCTGACACACACACATACGCTGACACACACACGCTGACACACACACGCTGACACACACACGCTGACACACGCACTCAGCACCGGAGGCCGCGCTCTCCCGGCCTCTCGCTTCATTACCGCGTCCTCGGCGTTCCGCGCGCCATCCCTCCTCCCTCTTCCATTAAAACCCTCGGCTCACTCCCTCCCCTCCGCCTCCCACCTAATCCCTCCCCCTCCCATACCCCCCCCCCCCCAGCCGCGGTCTAATTCACAATCCGCGTTCGGCTCGGGACGAGGGGAGTAGGGGCGCGCGCGAGCAATTAGCCCGGTGATTCCTGCCAGATATCGACGCCGTCGATGATGGTACAATTTTAACCAACGTTTGTTTATATTAATACCACCACTAACCAACACCACTAACAACAGCAACTTGAATAACACTGCCAATAATGAAAACAACCATGGCCATCGTATCTTCACATGCGGCGAGAGAATGCTTTAGGGTTTAGGCCGAGCTATACCAGAGAATCGAGAAAAGGCATAGCCAGGCGTGGACCCTGAGAGAGGGGGGGGGGGGGGTCGTGGTAGGGGGTAGGGAGATAGAGGTGGTGGTGGTGGTGGAGGGGGGGTCTCTTTAAAGAGGGGTTCTGGGTGCCTGGAGTTGCTTTGAATTCGCGGCGCTCGTTTGAAAGCGGGGGGATGGAGGGCCACGCGCAGCTTCACTTCAAAGGACGAGAGCGCGCGCTGGAGAGGACGTGTGTGTGTGGGTGTGTGTGTGAGTGTGTGTGTGGGTGTGTGTGAGAGTGTGTGTGTGGGTGTGTGTGAGTGTGTGTGTGAGTGTGTGTGTGGGTGTGTGTGTGAGTGTGTGTGTGGGTGTGTGTGAGAGTGTGTGTGTGGGTGTGTGTGAGTGTGTGTGTGAGTGTGTGTGTGGGTGTGTGTGAGAGTGTGTGTGTGGGTGTGTGTGAGAGTGTGTGTGTGAGTGTGTGAGTGAGTGTGTGTGTGGGTGTGTGTGAGAGTGTGTGTGTGGGTGTGTGTGAGAGTGTGTGTGTGGGTGTGTGTGAGAGTGTGTGTGTGGGTGTGTGTGAGAGTGTGTGTGTGGGTGTGTGTGAGAGTGTGTGTGTGAGTCTGTGAGTGAGAGTGTGTGTGAGTGTGTGTGTGAGTGTGTGTGAGAGTGTGGGGAGCGATAATGTAACGGTTAGCGCGCTGCGCTATGAACCTGGCGACCCGGGTTCGATTCCTGCTCACAGCCAAGACCAGTGACGATTATCTGAACCGGTTATGGGCCTCTCCTATATCGACTCAGCCTCAATGAGTACTTGGTGCGGTGTGTAAACATCGCCACTAGGGAGACAAAGGCGGCCGGGCGTGGTGTTGGCCACCCACCCCCTCGTGTGCCGTACTGGCCTTTAAAAGTGCTGATTAACATCAGTCCATCTCAACAGCATGTCAATAATATACGGTGGAACTTCGTCTTTCTGTATGTGAAGCCGTCAATCAGTCGAGCGGCATTACCTTAATGCTGTGTTGAAGCTACCTGCTTTGTCGCTTCACACGAAGTTTTGGGTCTTCTCAGTCCTCCTGTTACGAAACGTGGAAAGGAAAATTTGCGCTGGCTTGTGATCCATTCTGGGTTTAACCAGACTGGATTGTGTGAGGAGCTCACAAATCCCATAGGTGAACTCTTCCGACAGGCGAGGCTACGTTGGCTGGATCATGCAGCCCCCAAGTCCAACCACCCCATGCCCAAGCAGTTTCTGTTTGGTGGGGTAGAGGTGGCTAAATGCACGACCCAGGTTAGAAAAGAGATGGACTGATTCGATACATATGGATCTGGATCTGAGTGAACTTGTCCATGACTGCTAGGAGCAGTGTCAAGATCGGCCTCCGTGGAGGAGGCTCGTCTTTAACGCTGCTACTGGGCAGTTGGAGGCAGTCGCCCTCCAGCAACGGCGCAGGGCAGAGGAGCGACGCTCACAACAACGAGAGGAGCGCCGGGCGGCTGAAAACGCAGCCAGTTGGCACAGTGGGGAGCACAGGTGGTGCATCGGTCAGTCAAAAAATGGCACCTGGGTTTTTTTTCCCGTGACCTGCTAGCGAGCCTTCGACACTTCACGTGGCCTCAATGTACACCTCGCCTGGCGCAAGAGCCGTGATGACGTTACCGCCACTTCGTGGAAAACGGCAGCTGCTGTTGTTGTGTGCGTCAGGAGTCGTGCGGAGCGGGAAGTAACACATCAACTTGCCTGCGTGTGGACCATCAACGAGAGAGAGAGGGTGGGTGGCCAACGCCACGCCCGACCGCCTTCGTCTCTCCAGTGGCGATCTCTTTTTAACACACCGCACCAGTGACTCATTTGACGCCGAATCGAACTAGGGGAGGTGTTGCCTGGTGAGCGCGGAATCGAACTCGGCTCGCCGGGTTCGCAGCGCAGCGCGCAAACCGCTTCCACTCCCGCTCAGACCCCCCTCCACTCCACACACGCGGGCGGGCGGTAGCTCCGTTCTCTTCCTCCTCCACTGCCGCCGCCGCCGCTATCTCTCTTGACAAAGCGGAGCACCGCGCGGGGGCCCCGTGCGGGTGTCACCGAGGGTAAGCGGCCGGCGCGAGATCATTTTACGTCTAGACAATGCATTATTTATCAACCCGCCCGCCCCCGTGCGCGCGCGCGCCTTCTTAACCCCTCCCGCCTCGCATTTGCTGATTACAACAAATCGGACCCCTCCCCCCTCCACCTTCACGGGCCGGCCCAGAGGCGACGCGCCCGTGGACACTGCGACCTGCACGGAGCTCGCCACGTCCACCCCCTCCCGTGCCACCCCCATAGTGGACCACCACCACCCTGAAGGAATTGACTCCGCAAATGACGAGGGTCATTAGGGTGAGGGTGATAATGTTCCGGTAGATATAATGGGGAGTGATGATGGTGAGTGAGGTTGATGATGGGGTGATGATGGTGGTGGGGATGATGATGTTCCGGTAGAAAATAATGTGGAGTGATGATGGTGAGTGAGGTTGATGATGGGATGATGATGGTGGTGGGGATGATGATGTGATGGTAGAGATAATGGGGAGTGATGATGGTGAGTGAGGTTGATGATGGGGTGATGATGGTGGTGGGGATGATGATGGGATGGTAGAGCTAATGTGGAGTGATGATGGTGAGTGAGGTTGATGATGGGATGATGATGGTGGTGGGGTTGATGATGTTAGAGATAATGTGGAGTGATGATGGTGAGTGAGGTTGATGATGGGGTGATGGTGGTGGTGGGGATGATGATGATGTTATGGTAGAGATAATGTGGAGTGATGATGGTGAGTGAGGTTGATGATGGGGTGATGATGGTGGTGGGGATGATGATGGGATGGTAGAGATAATGGGGAGTGATGATGGTGAGTGAGGTTGATTTTGGGGTGATGATGGTGGTGGGGATGATGATGGGATGGTAGAGATAATGGGGAGTGATGATGGTGAGTGAGGTTGATGATGGGGTGATGATGGTGGTGGTGGGGATGATGTGATGGTAGAGATAGTGGGGAGTGATGATGGTGAGTGAGGTTGATGATGGGCTGATGATGGTGGTGGGGATGATGATGTGATGGTAGAGATAATGCGAAATTATGACGCTGAGTGAGGTTGATGATGGGATGATGATTATGCTGCTGCTGATGACGATTATGCTGCTGATGATGCTGCTGGGTCGGCGTTACGCCCAGGCTGCTGATGATGATGTTGATGCTTATGATTTTAATATGCATAATGATTCTGATGATGATGGTCATGCTGATGATGCTCCTGCTGCTGCTGCTGATGATGATGATGATAATATTTCTGATGATGATGGCACTGCCTGGGCCCTAGACCTTCGTTTCTTTTTCGCGCGAATGAGCGGAGCACTCAGCACGCGGAGAGAGGGGGGTGGGAGGGAGGGGTGGGGGGGAGCAAAGCCTCTGGCTGAGACGAGGCGGGTGGGTGAGGAGGAGGGGTGAGCGGGGTCGCTCTCGCGCCGTAACGGCTCGCGCCACGCACCGACGCGTCCCCGATGATTGACGCACGCGCGCGGCGTGTGTGTGTGTGCGTGTGTGTGTCTGTGTGTGTCTGTGAGCGAGAGAGTGTGAGTGCGTGTGAGTGTGTGTGCGTGTGTGCGTGTGCGTGTATGTGTGTCTGTGAGAGAGAGAGTGAGTGCGTGTGAGTATGTGTGTGTGTCTGAGAGAGAGTGTGCGTGCGTTTGAGTGTATGTGCTTGTATGCGCGCGCGTGCTAGAGTGTTTGAGGCTGGCTGTGCTAGTTGGTGTGTGTGTCTGCGTGTGTGTGCGTGTGTGCGTATGTGTGTGTGCGCGCGCGGGCATTCAAGTGCTCGTGTGGGGAGCGGTTGTGAAAGTGGTTAGCGCACTCGCGATAAGAACCCAGCCACCAAAGTTCGAATCCCGATCACGACCAACATTTAGTGACGATTATCTGAACCCGTCCTGGGCCTCCTCTTCTGGGTCGACCCAACCTCGAATGAGTAGCTGGTGTGGGCTGTGAATATCAGCACTGGGGAGGCAAAGGCGACTGGCCATTCCGAGCTTCATAGGTACTCGCTTACAACATTTGTCCCAACAGTCTGTTAGAGGCCAGACGGAGGATCTTTGTCTTTATTTTGGGTGAACGAGTCCGATTCCGCACCCGCGTAACGAGCGATTCTGCTGCTGCCGATGATGATGATGATGATTACGAAGCTGCTGATGATTCTGCTGTTATTTCAGGAGCTGCTGCTGATGATGATTTTGTTGCTGATGATATACTGACTATTCGTTATTCTGCTGCTGATGATATTAGTTCTGTAATTTTAGAGATATTGATGCTGTCGATGCTGCTGCTACTGATGCAGATTTTGCTCTTGCCAATACCTCTGCTGCTACTGCTGAAGATGATGGCTCTGCAGTTGAATGCTGCTGCTGATGGCGATGGTGATGATGCTGATTCCCACCCTCTCACCCAACCCAATCCTCTCCTTTTGTTGGAAGCCCTTGACGAGCAACGAGTGAGAGGAGGAACCGTGGGGAGAGTTGGGGGTGATGTCGATAATTGGACGATCTCGCGACCGACGCTGGGCGGCTCCCGACTCCCAAACCCCGCGGCGATGATGGCGCCAATGTTGCAGTGGTGATGGATGATGGTGGTGGTGATGGATGATGGTGGTGATGGATGATGGTGGTGATGGCCTTGATGGTGGTGGTGATGGATGATGGTGGTGGTGATGGATGATGGTGGTGATGGATGATGGTGGTGGTGATGGCCTTGATGGTGGTGGTGATGGATGATGGTGGTGGTGATGGCCTTGATGGTGGTGGTGATGGATGATGGTGGTGGTGATGGATGATGGTGGTGGTGATGGCCTTGATGGTGGTGGTGATGGATGATGGTGGTGGTGATGGCCTTTATGGTGGTGGTGATGGATGATGGTGGTGGTGATGGTGATGGATGATGGTGGTGGTGATGGCCTTGATGGTGGTGGTGATGGATGATGGTGGTGGTGATGTATGATGGTGGTAATGGATGATGGCGGTGGTGATGGCCTTGATGGGGGTGGTGATGAATGATGGTGGTGGTGGTGATGGATAATGGTGGTGGTATTGGCCTTGATGGTGGTGGTGATGGCCTTGATGGTGGTGGTGATGGCCATGATGGTGGTGGTGATGGATGATGGTGGTGGTGATGGATGATGGTGGTGGTGATGGCCTTGATGGTGTAGTGATAGATGATGATGGTGGTGGTGATGGATGATGGTGGTGGTGATGGCCTTGATGGGGAGCTGTCGATCAGCGGTTTGCGTGCTGTGCTATAGACCCGGCGACCTGAGTTCGATTCCCGCTAACGACCAACACAAGTGATGATTATCTGATCAGGTCTTGGATATCCCCTAGGTCGACTTAGCCTCACATTAGTACCCAGGACGTTGTGTAAGCATCGCCAATGGGGAGACAAAGGCGATCGGGCGTGGAACTGGCCACCACCCCATCGTGTGCCGTGCCGGCCTTCATTTGTGCTCGCTAATAGCACTTGCCCCGAAAGTCTGTTAAGGTTATAAGGGGTTTTTGTCTTTGGTGGTGGTAGAGGTGATCATTGTGATGCTGGTGGTGTGTGTGGTGATAGTGATGGCGTGGTTTTGATCATTTTGGTGGTGGTGGTGGTGATGGCGCTGGTGGTGGTGTGTGTTGACGGTTGTGGTGGTGGAAGAGATACTCATTGTGGTGGTGGTGGTGGTGGTAATGGGGTGTGTTGGTGGCGGTGGTGTGTGGGGTGAATACAGTGAGGAGTTGTGTGACTGTGTGAACATGTGCACGCACGTGTTTGTGTGCGTGTGTGTGTTTGCGTGCAGTGACATCCTGAACCGGCCCTGGGCCTATCTTCCTTAGGTTTACTCAGCTGGTGCGGTGTGTAAATATCACCACTGGGGAGACAAAGGCGTCCGGGCGTAAGATTGGTAGTGTGGCCACCCACCCTGTCGTGTGCCGCTCCGGTCGTTATAGGTGCTCCCTAACAGCACTTGCCCTAACGGTCCGTCGAAGGCTACACGGGAGATCTTTGTCTTTGTGCGGCACGCGCTCACGCGCGGGCATGTCGGTATGCGTCTGGGTTGGCTGACGCGCACGCGAACCCAGAAACGGACGCCCGCGTTCACGCGCGGCCGTTAGAACGCTGGACGGACGCCAGCCCCCCCGCCTCACTCCACTCATCCCCCAGCTCTCCCTCCCCCACCACCCACGACCTCCTCCCTGCCCCCGCGCGTGATTAATCCCTCCCGCCGCAAGCTTTATCGCCTCTCCAAGGTGCGCCTTTCCGTTCTCCGCTCCGCTGGGGCCGGCTCGCCTAATCCCCCACCCCCTAACTCCCTCCTCCCTCCGTCCCCCTACCCACCTCCCCGTCCCGTGGCATCACCCCCTGCCCCTTCATCGCCCGCCCCAGCGCCCGCTGTCACCGTCTCCCTCGACTCCTGGCCGCTCCCTCCGCATCTCACGACTGCAGCCCGATTGTTGTGATGCTGATGATGATGGCGGTTGTTGTGGTGATGATGATGATGATGGCGGTTGTTGTGGTGATGATGGTGGTTTTTGTGATGATGATGATGGTGGTTTATGTGGTGATGATGATTGTGATTGGTCACAAACCCATGGGTTCAATGCCAAGTGGCCAGCAACAAACGCGCGATTGAAAGCCTGGTACTGCAACATGAGAGTTATTTACGTTTCTTGAATGATAAAGATTGTATGAACTTGGAAAACAGACAATGGAAGGTTGCGATGGTTGTGATGGTGATTGTTGTGATGGTGATGGTTGTGATGGTGATTGTTGTGATGGTGATGGTTGTGATGGTGATTGTTGTGATGACGGCTGTGATAATGATTGTTGTGATGACGGCTGTGATGAGGATCACGATGACGGTTGTTGAAGATTCGTCCTGCACTTATTACGAAAGAGTTCAAGCGAGTTGCCATAGAGAATTGACCGCATTGCAATCGCTAACCCCAGAGGCCAGGTCACCTATGTCCAAATCCAGGCCACGGCTAACATCAGTGGCGATCTTCTGAATTGATTCGAAGCCTCCCTCAATCAATACGTACCTGATTCGATGTGTTGATAAACACACTGGAGAGACAAAGGCGACCGGGGGTGGTTCCAGCCACACAACGTAAGTCAGTTCCCGCCCCAACAGCCTTGCGTGTTATAATGTTCAGCAGTGCACTGAACTTGCAACCCAGAGGTTGCCACTTCGATTCAATCTCCAGGCGCGGCAGCTGAAACGATGGGGAAAGCTTCTGGTATCGCCCTCCTCTCTCGTCACGACCTCTCCATTGAGCCAGCGATGTAGAACCACCGCAATGGGTCGACCGGCAGGTCGCGTGTGGTGGGGTGAAGTGTGGGTACATCGGCGCTCGCTAACAGCACATGTACCCAACAGTCTGTTCAGGCTATAGGGGGAATCTTTTTTTATGTGTATACACAAGAGTCGACTCAGACTTAAAAGAGTACCTATTGTGGTATTTAAATATTAGCACTGGCGAGACAAAGGCGGTCGGGCGTGGTGCTGACCAACCCCTTTCGTGTGCCGTGCCGGCCTTCGTGGGTGTTCGCGAACAGCACTTGCCCCAACAGTCTGTTCAATGCTATACGGGGGATCTTTGTCTTTGTGTGCGCAGTTTCGCGCGCGGCTCCGTCTCCCCCCCGCCCCCTCCCCTCCCCCCGCCCCCCTCGCCCGTGTCGCTGCACGCTCGCATTCCCGTCCCTCGCACGCCGGTCCCACGTAATTCATCTCTGATGGGATTCTCTCCAACGCTCCTCCTCCCTCCCACCACTGCCACCCCACCCACCTCCCCAGGGCCCACCCACGGCGGCTCCCCTCTCCCCCCGCTTCCTTCACACTCCCCCATTCCCTCATCCCCCCGCCCTCTCTCCCCACCCCCGCCCCCACCAGCCGCCCCCCCCCCCCTTCTCGAATCCCCCCACACGCCCCGTCAACTCGTCCCCACCGTCACATCTGTACCACGCGTCCTCTGCGTGAGTTATCCCCTCGCTCTTCCCGGGTTAATAAGAGAGATTAATTTCAGCAGCGGGAGCTGTCTGGGACTGTGTCCGGAAAATATTACCCCATACTCGATGGTGGTGAGAGGGGGGATGTAGGAGGTTGGGGGTCTGAGGGATTTCAGGGGATTGGGGCCACTGAATATATTCCATCAGAAATTAAACCCTGGTTAATATTCACCATCAGCCGTGATCTATCCACCGCTGGATGAAGAACTCCCAAATCCGTGGTCATCTCCCACGATTCTGCGATGTAACAATAATCCATCGAGCAGCTGCACACCGGGTTAATGATAGAGCTCATGAATGATAATTATCAGCACTTGTTCAATCCACTACCAGATTATGGCCTCTACACGTGTCTCACTGTCCCTCTGTGTCTCTCGTCTGTCTGTCTAACTCTGCGCATCTCTCCACGCGGTGTCGGTCAATGGATATCGATTGACCATACTTCCACCACGCTGGTCAGTGCGAGCTGGTGAAGGTCGCGGGTTGGAGGGGCGGGGCGGGGGGGGGGTAGCACCCAGGGAGTGGTTCAGATGCGAGTGGCGCGACATTCGCGACGTTGTTTGCCGTACGCGGGGATTCAACTCGGGGCGCAGGCGGCTCTCGCGAACCGCTCCTCGTCTCCTACATTCTCTGCCACGACGGCTCCCTCTGCTCGCGGTGTCCAGGATGAGTGGTGATGCCGAGTCCAGGATGAGTGGTGATGCTGAGCGCGCGCGGGGAGAGAGTTGCCTCTAGCTCCAGGCTCCTCCTTTCCTGCAGATCTCTCCGCAAAATATTTCAAAATTCTTAGCAACATCGTTTCCCCCCCCCCCCCCACCCTTTATCTCAGCGCCTTCCACATGCGGACAAGCAGTGCAGAAAAAAAACACATTGTTGTACTGCACTATGCTGCCACGGCTATGCTCCTCCGCCTTTTAGCAACCCCACACTGAGTAGCGATTCTAGGCGGCCACCTATGGGGTACAGGTGTGCGTGATGCAGAGCGGATATCTCTTGAGGATCAACTCTGTCTGTGTGTATGTGCGTGCGCACGCGTGATAATGAGGGACGGCGGCCCAGTTTTTAACGCAATTCGCTACGAACAAACTGTTGGAACAAAGGCCAGACGCGAGGGGGTGGGTGGCCACCACCACGCTCGGCCGCCTTTGTCTCCCCAGTGGCGATGCTTACACATCGCATTAAGTACTCATTTGAGGCTGAGTCGAGCTGGGGGAGGCCCAGTACGCGTTCAGATAATGGTCACTCGTGTTGACGACCGTGAGAGGGAATCGAATTCGGGTCGCCTGCCGGGTTCACAGCGCAGCTGCAGATCCCAATGACCGTGCTCGCCCGCACCATTCGCGGCCATTCCCTCGTGTCACCCACACGCGCGTCCCGCACACGGAGCCCACCAGTCATAAGGTCACCGCAGCACGTACATTACAGACCACGCCACGAGCTCTATGCTTGTGTAGTGGCCTTATCGACGTCGGAGACTGTTCTATTTTATTATAAACACTTCTGTTACAGTATCGAATCTCTAATACTTGAAGAGATAACGGTCTCTTCACCCGTACTCTACAGAGGGAACGGTCCCCGAGTTTTACCCTCGCTAGCTCCCTGGTTCCCTCTATCCTGGTCCTCTCTCCCGAGCTCTCTGACCTGGCCCAGCTTCGGCGCAGGTCCCGACCACCAGCCACACGAGTCCGGCCCTTAGAAGGACATCGCCCCTCGTGGCTCTGGTGTCGCACCCTGGCTTGCCTTGCCCGGCCCTCAAAAGGACAGCGGATCAAGGGAGTTCCAGGGCCTAGCTAGTCGATCTTATTTCTTCACTGGTTCTTCATCTTGCTTGAGTCGAACTCCCCCTCAGCTCTCCGGGTCCCACCTTTTATACTGTC
This sequence comes from Petromyzon marinus, assembly GCF_048934315.1. Classification (NCBI taxonomy): domain Eukaryota; kingdom Metazoa; phylum Chordata; class Hyperoartia; order Petromyzontiformes; family Petromyzontidae; genus Petromyzon; species Petromyzon marinus. The sequence continues at coordinate 20,496,827 of NC_133674.1, forward strand.
CCTCTCTGAGGGGTGGAGCTGGGAGGGATCCCAGCATCCCCCACAGCCCCCCCAGGGTGGTGGCCGTAGCGGACGTGGTTGTAGCCACCGCCCTACAACCGCGTGTCCCCGTCCCATAACACCTCTACACTTGTGTACAGTGACAGCGGCAGCAGCAATGTAGTTCAGGAGCCAGATGCCAATGTCGAGGTCTCATAGCCACGAGCAGAGGGCCTCAGCAGAGAGAGTTGGTCAGGTTTTACTTTTGCTCCTTCACGAGCCTCCTCCTCCACAGAGACCGATCTTGACACCGCTGGTGCCGGTCAACGGCAAGTCCACTCAGCTCCACGTCCTCCTGTACCGCATCAGCTCCATCTCTCTCCAACCCATGCCGCGCTCGTTTAGTCCCCTCTATCCGGCCAATCAAAAGTTGCAACCGCTCTATATGTATAGCAACAAAGTTACCAAACATGCCACTGTATAGCCCCGATGTAAAGCCACTGCTGGATAAATACTTCCCTCCCCACACCGTGTTGGTCTTTGCAGAGTATTTGACCATACTTCACAGCGCTGGTCAGTGCGGGGTTGGCTAAGGGGGCGGTCGTGGGAAGGGGGATGGGAGGGATGGGAGCCACGACCGGGACAGATATGAGAACTCTGCCACTGTTCGCCGTGGCCAGGAATCTAAACCCAGGTCCCAGGTCCCCAGGTTCCCGGGTTCACGGCGCATGAAGCTGACGTCACCAATGTGCCACCGCTCTGCTCGCGACCACTCAAACCACCATCACAACGACGTCCAAAGTATTAGACACAGCGTCTCCTTCACGATCCGTCTTCACATTAAACCAAACACAAAAACACCACGCAAGAGCGACATCGACTTCTGGGAGGGAATTCTTCGTGTCGTTTCAAGGCAAGAAAAACTCTGGACCCGTTTCGACACGCGGTGCCTCATCAGCAGTGTAAGTTCACTACCTTCAAACCCGTGGCCCGCCTCCCATGCCCGCCCTATCTCACAACAGCGCCCACGTAGAATTCACTTCGCGGATGCCATTTGTGAGTGAGGAACAAAGCGGGAAGGAGGGGGGGGGAATTGGGTAGAGGTCGAGGGGGGTCACGCGAGGTATGGGGGGGGGGGGAGTTGTAGGTGAGGAGGGGAGGTGTCCGGGGAGTCACGTGCCCCCCACAATTTCCCGGCAGTGCTGGGACCGCGACTCACGCTTCACTGCCCCAGGGTGATCGGTTCGGGTCAGAGGCCACGGCGAGGAGCGTTCGTGGCTACTGGTCAGCAGCGCCGGGCCGCCGTCAATTAATCACGTGACTCGATCGCTTAGTTGACCCCCCCGGCCCCCTCCCCCCACCCGGCGCGATCACGTGTGTCGCTGCTGCTGTTGTGATTGCTGTGGTTGCCTTTGTTGAAACAATTTTCTGACAACCAGACATCTTGATCAGCAGCAGCATCGTCATCAGCAGCAGCATCATCAGCAGTAGCATCATCAGCAGTAGCATCATCAGCCCGATTTGCTTCACTCTTCAAGAACAAACCCCCTTAGGAGCACGGTGAGTTCACCTAGTGGATGTGTGTGAGAGTGGGGAGCGGCAGTCGACTCAGCCTCAAATGAGTACCCGGTTAGACGTGTAAAATACATCAGCACTGAGGAGATAACAGCACTTGGCCCAGAAGTCTGTTCGAGGCTATACGGGGGACCTTTGACTGTGTCTGAGCGGTGGAGGCCTCTGCGCGCGCAGTCTCAGGGGTCCGCGTCGCGCGGAGACTTCCGCACGCGCGGAGCCGAGGCCTCGCGACTCGTGATTACACGCGCCCCCTCCCTCCCTCCCACTCTCCCACTCCCCCCTCCCTCCCACCCTCCCACTCCCCCCCCTACTCCTCCCCTCCTTCCCTCCCCCTCCCTCCCTCCCCCTCCCTCCCTCCCACTTTCCCTCCCTCCCACTCTCCCTCCCTCCTACTCTCCCCCTCCCTCCCTCCCACTCTCCCTCCCCCTCCCTCCCTCCCACTTTCCCTCCCTCTCCCTCCCACTCTCCCCCTCCCTCCCACTCTCCCTCCCTCTCTCTTCCTCCCACTCTCCCCTCCCTTCCACTCTCCCTCCTCCTCCCTCCCCCTCCCTCCCTCCCCCTCCCTCGCACTCTCCCTCCCTCCTCCTTCCCTCCCTCGCACGCTCCCTCCCTCCCACTCTCCCCCTCCCTCCCTCCCACTTTCCCTCCCTCCCTCCAACTCTCCCTCCCACTCTCCCCCTCCCTCCCTCTCACTTTCCCTCCCTCCCACTCTCCCTCCTTCCCTCTCCCTCCCACTCTCCCTCTCCCTCCCACTCTCCCCTTCCTTCCACTCTCCCTCTCTCCCTCTCCCTCCCTCCCACTCTCCCTCCCCCTCCCTACCACTCTCCCTCCCTCCCCCTCCCTCCTACTCTCTCTCCCCCTCCCTCCCACTCTCCCCCTCCCTCCCACTCTCCATCCCTCCCTCCCTCCCACTCTCCCTCCCCCTCCCTACCACTCTCCCTCCCTCCCCCTCCCTCCTACTCTCTCTCCCCCTCCCTCCCACTCTCCCCCTCCCTCCCACTCTCCATCCCTCCCTCCCTCCCACTTTCCCTCCTCCTCCCTCCCAATCTCCCTCCCTCCCACTCTCCCTCCCTCCCTCTCCCTCCCCCTCCCTCCCACTCTCCCTCCCCCTCCCTCCCACCCTCCCTCCCTCCACCTCCCTCGCACTTTCCCTCCCCCTCCCTCCCACTCTCCCTCCCCCTCCCTCCCACTCTCCCTCCCTCCACCTCCCTCCCACCCTCCCACTCTCCCTCCCCCTCCCTCCCACTCTCCCTCCCTCCAACTCTCCCTCCCTCCCAATTTCCGTCCCTCCCTCTCACCCGCTTTCTCTCTCTCCGCTTTAATCTCTCTCTCTCTTATTCTCTACCGATTTCATCCCCCCCTCTCTCCCGCTTGCCCACTCTCCCCTAATTTCTCCAACCCTCTTGTGCTTCCTCTTTCATTTCTCCGTCTCTTTCTCACTCACTCTCTCTGAATCTGTGTTCCTCTCTCTCTTCCTTCCTCCCGCTCTGCCTCGAACACACTCTTTGACTCTCCCACTCACTTTCCGTCTGCCTTTCCATCTCTTCCACCCCCGTAGTTCACTCTCCCCGTCTCGCTCTCCCTTGCTCTGTCCGCTCTCTCCACTTCTTCCCGCTATTTATTGTCGTCCCTCTCTCTCTCTCTCTTTGTCTCTCTCCGCAATGTCGCCATATTTTCCCCTCTTCGCATCCCTCTGTCGTCAAAAGTCTCTCTGAGCTCTCCCTCCCTTCCCCTATCCCCTCCCTCCCTGCCTCTCTCGCTCGCACGGAACGCGTCCACGCGTCGTCTGCGTGCACGCGCGCACTCCTCACGCGCGCACTCCCGGGGGGGGGGGGGGCGGCGGGGGCTGGCGGAGCGCGGGGGGATTCAAGGAGAGGGATGGGGGGGGGTTCTCACGGCTCCAGTGGGAGCGGAGCGGGGGGTGGGGGGATGGATGGGAGGGCTCGGGGGAGACTCGCTGAGTGCGTCTGGGGAGCGGTAGTGTAGCGGTTAGCGCGTTGCGCTACGAACTCGGCGACCCGAGCTCGTGACCATTATCTGACCCGGTTATGGGCCTCCCCTAGGTCGACTCATCCTCAAATGAGGACCCGGTGCGGTGTGTAAACATCGCCTCTTCGGAGACAAAGACGTCCTGACGTAGTGCTGGCCACCCACCCCCTCGTGTGCCGTCCCAGCCTTCATAGGTGCTGCTCGCTAACAGCACTTTCCTCATTAGTCTGCTCAGGCTACACGGGGGATCTTTGTCTTTGTGTGATTGGGAGCGGCACTGTGGATGGTTAGAGCACTGCATTGCGGCGGCCGTCCGAGTTGGATTCCTGCTCAGGGTTCAATAACGGTGGCGTTTATTTTAACCGCTCCTCGGTGTTTAAAGAGCAGCACTCTGCGGGAGACAAAGGCGGCGTGGCAGTGGTCACCCATCCCGCCTCGTGTGCCGCTCCGGCCTGAACAGGTGCTCGCTAACATTGCCTGTGTCGGCCGCACGGGGACCTGTGTGTATATCTCTCCGTGTATTGAGTGTGTCCCTCTGTCTTAAAGACTGTCTGTATACTCCTGTCTTTGTATAAGACAGTGCACGTGTGTGTCTCCCTCTCTCGGTGTATGTGAGCGTGCGAGTGTGTGTGGGGGGGGGGTCAGGGTCTCTCTGCGTGTCAAGGCGGTAGGGGGCGTGGGGAGCCGGGGGTGGTGGTGCTGGTGTTGGGGTCTGGGTGATGGTGACTTGTTGTGACTCCTTAAGTGGAGAGGGGATCTGGGGGGAGGCAGCGGGCAGCCTGCGCTGAAGCGATGGAGGGTGGGGGACGGGAGCCAGTTAGGGACATTGGTGCGGGAAGAGTGAGAGAGAGAGAGACGTGGAAAGTGACTCGGGGGAAGAAGGAGGAGGGGAGAGGAAAAATACGTGGGAAGTGAGGGGAGCGAGAGAGACGGAGAGATATACAGGAGGAGGCTCGTGGTGAGAGACGGGAAAGAGGAGGTGTCGAGAAAGACGCGGGGAGAGGCGGAGAGATACACTGCGAGAGCCAGGGACAAAGAGAGACAGGGAGAGACAAATACGAAACGCCAGGACAAGAGCGAGAGATGTACAGAGAAGCTGAGAGAAAAGAAAGAGAGGTGGCGAGGAAGACGGGAGAAATGGAGGGGACGTGGAGAGAGACGGGGAGATCGCGACACGGAGGGAGAGGCGTGCAGATACGTAGACAAAGAAACGTGAACCGAGAGAGCGACGTGGAGAGTGACTGAGCAAAGTGAGGGCGAGACGGGGAGAGAGAGCACGAGACGAAACACAAACACGGCCGAGTGAGTGAGGGAGAGCGAGCGAGAGACGCAAGGGGAGAGACGCAGAGAGAGCCCCGGAGAGAGACAGGGATAGCAATAGGGAGTGTTTTGAGAGTGAGAAGGGAGAGTGCGGAGAGAGACGGGGATAGCAAGAGGGAGTGTTTTGAGAGTGAGAATGGAGAGTGCGGAGAGAGACAGGGATAGCAAGAGGGAGTGTTTTGAGAGTGAGAAGGAAGAGTGCGGAAAGAGACGGGGAAAGCAAGAGGGAGTGTTTTGAGAGTGAGAAGGGAGAGTCCGGAGAGAGACAGGGATAGCAAGAGGGAGTGTTTTGAGAGTGAGAATGGAGAGTGCGGAGAGAGACAGGGATAGCAAGAGGGAGTGTTTTGAGAGTGAGAAGGGAGAGTGCGGAGAGAGATATGGATAGCAAGAGGGAGTGTTTTGAGAGTGAGAATGGAGAGTGCGGAAAGAGACGGGGAAAGCAAGAGGGAGTGTTTTGAGAGTGAGAAGGGAGAGTGCGGAGAGAGACAGGGATAGCAAGAGGGAATGTTTTGAGGGAAGGGAGAGTCCGGAGAGAGACAGGGATAGCAAGAGGGAGTGTTTTGAGAGTGAGAAGGGAGAGTGCGGAGAGAGACAGGGATAGCAAGAGGGAGTGTTTTGAGAGTGAGAAGGGAGAGCCCCGGAGAGAGACAGGAATAGCAAGAGGGAGTGTTTTGAGAATGAGAAGGGAGAGTGCGGAGAGAGACAGGGATAGCATGAGGGAGTGTTTTGAGAGTGAGAAGGGAGAGTGCGGAGAGAGACGGGGATAGCAAGAGGGAGTGTTTTGAGAGTGAGAAGGGAGAGTGCGGAGAGAGACAGGGATAGCAAGAGGGAGTGTTTTGAGAGTGAGAATGGAGAGTGCGGAGAGAGACGGGGATAGCAAGAGGGAGTGTTTTGAGAGTGAGAAGGGAGAGTGCGGAGAGAGAAAGGGATAGCAAGAGGGAGTGTTTTGAGAGTGAGAAGGGAGAGTGTGGAGAGAGACAGGGATAGCAAGAGAGAGTGTTTTGAGAGTGAGAAGGGAGAGTGCGGAGAGAGACAGGGATAGCAAGAGGGAGTGTTTTGAGAGTGAGAAGGGAGAGTGCGGAGAGAGACGGGGATAGCAAGAGGGAGTGTTTTGAGAGTGAGAATGGAGAGCCCCGGAGAGAGACAGGGATAGCAAGAGGGAGTGTTTTGAGAGTGAGAAGAGAGAGTGCGGAGAGGGACGGGGATAGCAAGAGGGAGTGTTTTGAGAGTGAGAATGGAGAGTGCGGAAAGAGACGGGGAAAGCAAGAGGGAGTGTTTTGAGAGTGAGAAGGGAGAGTGCGGAGAGAGACAGGGATAGCAAGAGGGAATGTTTTGAGGGAAGGGAGAGTCCGGAGAGAGACAGGGATAGCAAGAGGGAGTGTTTTGAGAGTGAGAAGGGAGAGTGCGGAGAGAGACAGGGATAGCAAGAGGGAGTGTTTTGAGAGTGAGAAGGGAGAGCCCCGGAGAGAGACAGGAATAGCAAGAGGGAGTGTTTTGAGAATGAGAAGGGAGAGTGCGGAGAGAGACAGGGATAGCATGAGGGAGTGTTTTGAGAGTGAGAAGGGAGAGTGCGGAGAGAGACGGGGATAGCAAGAGGGAGTGTTTTGAGAGTGAGAAGGGAGAGTGCGGAGAGAGACAGGGATAGCAAGAGGGAGTGTTTTGAGAGTGAGAATGGAGAGTGCGGAGAGAGACGGGGATAGCAAGAGGGAGTGTTTTGAGAGTGAGAAGGGAGAGTGCGGAGAGAGAAAGGGATAGCAAGAGGGAGTGTTTTGAGAGTGAGAAGGGAGAGTGTGGAGAGAGACAGGGATAGCAAGAGAGAGTGTTTTGAGAGTGAGAAGGGAGAGTGCGGAGAGAGACAGGGATAGCAAGAGGGAGTGTTTTGAGAGTGAGAAGGGAGAGTGCGGAGAGAGACGGGGATAGCAAGAGGGAGTGTTTTGAGAGTGAGAATGGAGAGCCCCGGAGAGAGACAGGGATAGCAAGAGGGAGTGTTTTGAGAGTGAGAAGAGAGAGTGCGGAGAGGGACGGGGATAGCAAGAGGGAGTGTTTTGAGAGTGAGAATGGAGAGCCCCGGAGAGAGACAGGGATAGAAAGAGGGAGTGTTTTGAGAGTGAGAAGGGAGAGTGTGTAGAGAGACGGGGTTAGCAAGAGGGAGTGTTTTGAGAGTGAGAAGGGAGAGTGCGGAGAGAGACAGGGACAGCAAGAGGGAGTGTTTTGAGAGTGAGAAGGGAGAGTGCGGAGAGAGACAGGGATAGCAAGAGGGAGTGTTTTGAGAGTGAGAATGGAGAGTGTGGAGAGAGACAGGGATAGCAAGAGAGAGTGTTTTGAGAGTGAGAAGGGAGAGTGCGGAGAGAGACAGGGACAGCAAGAAGGAGTGTTTTGAGAGTGAGAAGGGAGAGTGCGGAGAGAGACGGGGATAGCAAGAGGGAGTGTTTTGAGAGTGAGAAGGGAGAGTGTGGAGAGGGACAGGGATAGCAAGAGGGAGTGTTTTGAGAGTGAGAAGGGAGAGTGTGGAGAGAGACAGGGATAGCAAGAGGGAGTGTTTTGAGAGTGAGAAGGGAGAGTGCGGAGAGAGACAGGGATAACAAGAGGGAGTGTTTTGAGAGTGAGAAGGGAGAGTGCGGAGAGGGACAGGGATATCAAGAGGGAGTGTTTTGAGAGTGAGAAGGGAGAGTGCGGAGAGAGACAGGGATAGCAAGAGGGAGTGTTTTGAGAGTGAGAAGGGAGAGTGCGGAGAGAGACAGGGATAGCAAGAGGGAGTGTTTTGAGAGTGAGAAGGGAGAGTGCGGAGAGAGGGGGGGGGGGAGAGACACGGGAGGCAGCGAAGAGCAAATCTCCCGTGACGGCTCCAGATTACCCGATCCCCGTTGCCGTGACAACCCGTCGCTGAGAACGGCTCCGTGGCAGCTGCGAAATTTGTGAGAGAGCGAGGGGGGGGCGGCGGGGGAGGGGCGGGGTGGGGGGAGGGGCGGTGGGACTGTGGTGGGGGTGAATTAAGTGTGGATCAGAAAAGTTGGACGAACAACAACAACTCAACACATCCGTCAACAACACTGCGGCCTTAAAAGAAAACAAATAAAAACAATTATATAATCGGCGACGTTCCGAGCAATGGCTCGTGCTGTGAGGGGGTGGGGGGAGCGGTGGCGCAGTGGTTAGCGCGCCGCACTGCGAATCTCGGTGCACTCCAGTTCCAATCCAGAAAATATGAACCGGATCTCGGCCTCCCCTAGATCTTCTCAACCTTCGTATCGCTACCTTGTTTGCTGTGTAAACATCAGCACTTGCGAGACAAAGGCGGCCGGGCGTGGTCGTGGCCAGCCCAGTATCTCGTGCGCCGTGCCGGCATTCCCCGCGACCGCTCGCTCACAGCGGCTCGTGCGCACCGCTAACAACGCAGCAGCAGCAGCAGCAGCTCGTCTGCTTAGTAACCACACGAGTTAGTGTCGACAGTCCCTTTGTCTAACCACTGCTGTTGTCGATCATAGCGGTTCCTTGGCCATACTTCACCACGCTGGTCACAGCGGATTAATGGTGATGACGGTGATGATACCGATGTTGGCGCTGGCGATGATGATGGTGTTGGTGGTGATTGCGGTCATGAGCATGGTGGTGATGGTGATGCTAATCGTGGTAATGATGACGTTGGTAATGATGGTGTTGATGATAAAAATGATGATGGTGATAGTGATGTTGGTGATGATGATAATAAGATAATGGTGAGAGCCACGTTAGTGATGATGATTATTATAATAATGATGATGGTAATAGTGATGTTGGTGATGATGATGATGGTGATGATGATGGTGGTGATGATGATGTTGGTAGTGGTGATGACGATGGTGATGATGGTGGTGGTGATGATGATGTTGGTGATGATAATGTTGATGGTGGTGATGATGGTGGTGGTGGTGGTGATGGTGGTGATGAACAAGTTGGTGATGTTGATGTTGGTGATGATTATGGTGGTGATGATGATGTTGATGATGATGGTGGTGATGATGTTGGTGATGATAATGTTGATGGTGGTGATGATGATGATGGTGGTGGTGATGATGATGGTGATGATGTTGATGATGGTGGTGATGATCTTGGTGGTGGTGATGATGATGGTGATGGTGGTGATGAACAAGTTGGTGATGTTGATGTTGGTGATGTTTATGGTGGTGATGATGATGTTGATGATGATGGTGGTGATGATGTTGGTGATGATAATGTTGATGGTGGTGATGATGATGGTGGTGGTGATGATGATGGTGATGATGTTGATGATGGTGGTGATGATCTTGGTGGTGGTGATGATGATGGTGGTGATGAACAAGTTGGTGATGTTGATGTTGGTGATGATTATGGTGGTGATGATGATGTTTGTGGTGGTGATGATGACGATGGTGGTGATGATAAAGTTGGTGATGATGATGTTGATGTTGGTGGTGATTTTGATGGTGGTGATGATGATGTTGGTAATGATGATGTTGATGGTGATGATGTTGGTGATGATTATGGTGGTGCTGATGATGGTGGTGCTGATGATGGTGGTGATGATGATGATGGTGGTGATGATGATGATGGTGGTGATGATGTTGATAGTGGTGATGATGTTGATAGTGGTGATGATGATAATGATGGTGGTGATGATGATTTTGACGGTGGTGATGAAGATGTTGGTGATGATGATGTTGATGGTGATGATGATGTTGATGATGATGTTGATTATGATGATCGTGGTGATGATGGTGCTGATGATGATGTTGGTGATGATGATGTTGATGGTGATGATGTTGGTGATGATGATGGTGGTGCTGATGATGGTGGTGATGATGATGATGGTGGTGATGATGATGATGATGATGTTGGTGATGATGATGATGGTGGTGTTGATGATAGTGGTGATGATGATGATGGTGGTGATGATGATGATGGTGATGATGTTGATAGTGGTAATGATGATGATGGTGGTGATGATGATGATGGTGATGATGATGTTAATGATCATGATGGTGCTGATGATGTTGGTGATGATGATGGTGGTGGTGGTGATGATAGTGGTGATGATGATGATGATGTTGGTGATGATGATGGTGATGATGATGATGGTGGTGATGATGTTGATGGTGGTGATGATGTTGATGATGATGATGTTGGTGCTGATGATGATGATGATAGTGGTGATGATGATGATGTTGGTGATGATAATGGTGGTGATGATGATGTTGATGATGATAGTGGTGACGATGATGGTGGTGATGATGATGTTGATGATGATGATGTTGATGATCATGATGTTGGTGATGATGATGGTGATGATGATGGTGGTGATGATGATGGTGGTGCTGATGATGTTGATGATGATGGTGGTGCTGATGATGTTGATGATGATGTTGATGATCATGTTGATGATGATGATGTTGGTGATGATGGTGGTGATGATGGTGATGATGATGATGGTGGTGATGATGATGGTGCTGATGATGGTGGTGATGATGGTGATGGTAGTGATGATGGTGGTGATGATGATGATGGTGGTGGTGGTGATGATGATGGTGATGATGATGGTGGTGCTGATGATGGTGGTGATGATGATGGTGGTGATGATGATGGTGGTGATGATGATGATGGTGGTGATGATGATGGTGATGATGATGGTGGTGATGATGATGGTGGTGCTGATGATGGTGGTGATGATGGTGATGATGATGGTGCTGATGATGATTTTGATGTTGGTGATGATGATGGTGGTGATGATGATGGTGGTGATGATGGCGGTGATGATGATGATGATGTTGGTGATGATGATGATGATGACGATGATAACGTGCGCAGAACTCACAACGGCTCCTGACGCCGCTTAAATCCATTGGCGTTGTCACGGCGCGCCGCCCCCTCATCCCCCACAACTTCGCCCGTGATATATTAATATTAATTAGCGCAGGTCGCGTGCATTAATTGCCTCGTTTAGCGCGTACGGAGAGAATTAGCGGGAGTGTTAATGAGGCCGTCTGAGTGGACTTGGCAACGTCGTCATCATCATCATCATCACCATCATCATCATCGTCGTCAGAACTTCCATCATCATCTTGATAATGATGACTCCGTTCATAATATTGTTGTCTCGTTAACATCATCGACGTCAATTACATAATCTCATCATCACCATATCAGTCATCACCACTCCTCCCAAAGTAGAATCATCTTCACTACCACCAACATCATCATCTGAGACGAGGTTTCATTTAGACGCCGTATGAATTCAGATATATAGCTACTTTCTTCATCGTCATCATTACCATGATCACCATGATAAAACATCACTATCATCATCACCATTGCATATATAATAATGATTCCAAAAATCATCATGACTTACTTTCACCATCATCATAATCACCCATCAGAACCTTAACAATCATCACTTTCATCACGAGCGCGAATTGATCAAAATCATAATCATCGTCACTGTCATCATCATCATGATCATCGTTCCCGTCTTCACGCACGGAAGGTTTGGCATCACGGAAGCGGCCAGAATGTATTACTCACGGATCGTCGGACAGGGCCACACAGAAACACAACAAAATAAATAAACAGGGCCACACAGAAACACAACAAAATAAATAAACAGGGCCACACAGAAACACAACAAATAAATAAACAGGGCCACACAGAAACACAACACAAAATAAATAAACAGGGCCACAGAGAAACACAACAAAATAAATAAACAGGGCCACACAGAAAGACAACAAAATAAATAAACAGGGCCACACAGAAAGACAACACAATAAATAAACAGGGCCACACAGAAACACAACACAAAATAAATTTCACCCTCTCCCCCCATTCCGCCCCCCTCGTCGGGGCGTGCCTAATCAGCGAGCTCGTTAGGAGCGTAATGGTCTGTCGCGTGTGTTTACACGCTTTGTGTTTACACGCTTTGTGTTTACACGCTTGGTGTTTACACGCTTTGTGTTTACACGTTTTGTGTTTGTTTACACGTGACGGTAGTGACGGGACCGCGCCCTGCCTCGCTCCACTGGTGGACACGGGGGCGGTTGGGGGCATCCCCCTCATCTCCCCCTCTCCCACATTTCCCTCCCCCTGCCCTCTCACCCTCATCATCACTCTCACCTCGTTACGGATGAAGAAGAGTCACGAGAGTCAGTCAGCTCTCCCCCCCTCCCCCAACTTTTATGTTTACTTTTTTTGTGAGTGTGTGTTGGAGTGTGTAATCCGTGAGTGTGTGTATGTATTTGGGTCTGTATATGTGTGTGGGTCTGTATGTGCCTATGGATGTGTGTATTTGGGTCTGTATATGTGTGTGGGTCTGGATGTGTGTGTGGGTCTGGATGTGTGGGTGGGTGTGTTTTTGTGCGTCTCTGTGTGTGTGTGTGTGGGTCTGTATGTACCTATGGGTGTGTGTATTTGGGTCTGTATATGTGTGTGAGTCTGGATGTGTGGGTGGGTCTGGATGTGTGGGTGTGTTTTTGTGCGTCTCTGTGTGTGTGTGGGTCTGTATGTGCCTATGGGTGTGTGTATTTGGGTCTGGATGTGTGTGTGGGTCTGGATGTGTGTGTGGGTCTGGATGTGTGGGTGGGTGTGTTTTTGTGCGTCTCTGTGTGTGTGTGTGGGTCTGTATGTACCTATGGGTGTGTGTATTTGGGTCTGTATATGTGTGTGTGTCTGGATGTGTGGGTGGGTGTGTTTTTGTGCGTCTCTGTGTGTGTGTGTGTGTCTGTATGTGCCTATGGGTGTGTGTATTTGGGTCTGTATATGTGTGTGTGTGTCTGGATGTGTGGGTGGGTGTGTTTTTGTGCGTCTCTGTGTGTGTGTCTGTATGTGCCTATGGGTGTGTGTATTTGGGTCTGGATGTGTGTGTGGGTCTGGATGTGTGGGTGGGTCTGGATGTGTGGGTGGGTGTGTTTTTGTGCGTCTCTGTGTGTGTGTGTGGGTCTGTATGTACCTATGGGTGTGTGTATTTGGGTCTGTATATGTGTGTGGGTCTGGATGTGTGGGTGGGTCTGGATGTGTGGGTGGGTGTGTTTTTGTGCGTCTCTGTGTGTGTGTGTGCAGGTGGGGAGCGGTAGTGTTGCGGTTCACGCGCCGCGCTGCGAACTTGCCCACCCGAGTTCGATTCCCGCTCACGGCGCAAACCAGTGACATTTATCTGAACCGGTCCTGGGCCTCGCCTAGGTCGACTAAGCTTCAAATGAGTACCTGGTGCGGTGTGTAAACATCACCAATGGGGAGACAAAGGCGGCCGAGCGTGGTGCTGGCCCCCCACCCCTACATAGGTGCTCGCTAACACTACTTGCCCCAACAAGTAGTGGCTCTTTGTGTGTGCGTGTGTATGCAGACTGCCCTATCTGGCATCATTACCACAGTCTGGACCACGGGAGGACTTCCGCAGGATTGCAAGGATGCCCTGATGCCCACGCACAGATTGTAACAACTACAGGGGCATCTCTCGCCTCAGGAAATGGTCCTGGCAAGGATTATTCAACAACGCATTGCCAGGCACGCTGTGGGGAGGCTTGCGCAGCCCCAATGTGGTTTCAGGCCAGAGCGATCCTAAATAAATGCTATATTCTATCTCCGTGGAATTTTAAAAGGCCCTACATCTCTGGTTTACTGACCTCGTCAAGACCTATGATACAATCAGTGTGTTGTTCGTACTTTCGGGGTCCCTGACTCTCAATCATGAAGGACCTTCATGATGGTAGGGAGGTTGCGTGGCCGGGAGTTAGAGACATTCCCTGTTCACGTTGGTTCCCACATTATTTAACATCATATTCGACCACGTAGTTCGAGTCTATATGTGTGAGTGTGTGTTTGTTAAATTGTGCGTTCGTGTGAGTCTGTGTGTCGTGGTTTTGAATGTGTGCGTGTTCATTCATACGTGTGTTCACGTTTCACAGTATCTGTGACGGTCCGTGTCCATATCCATATTTTTTTGGCTGTACCAGTGTAATTTATAACGGGTATAGGTATAATGAGAGCCTAATCGATACCCGGGTCAAGGGATGGCGCCCTACTGGTTAACCATGACCTGGTGGTTGCTGCTCACTCTGAGAGAGGTTGGCCCTTACCATCAGCCCAATACTCTACCCCCTCAACTCCTCATGAGTGATAGGGCAGTTGTGGAGAGAGTGGAGAAATGAACGTTCCTGGGAAGTGTGCTTATGACCAACTCTGGTTTGGCAGCAGAGGTCTCATTCGTCAGCTACGTCGTAACGCTGCTGTGTGGAAACTACCTGGTCTGTCGCTCCGCACAAAGCCCGGCCCTCCGCCTTCGTCACGAGGGAGACAAAGACGGATGGCGAGGTGCTGGCCTTGGGTTCGTGTTGCCCTTCGTGTGAGGCTGTGAGTCGTGGGTTGTGTCGCCCTTCGTGTGTGGCTGTGAGTCGTGGGTTGTGTCGCCCTTCGTGTGTGGCTGTGAGTCGTGGGTTGTGTCGCCCTTCGTGAGGCTGTGAGTCGTGGGTTGTGTCGCCCTTCGTGTGTGGCTGTGAGTCGTGGGTTGTGTCGCCCTTCGTGAGGCTGTGAGTCGTGGGTTGTGTCGCCCTTCGTGTGTGGCTGTGTCGTGGGTTGTGTCGCCCTTCGTGAGGCTGTGAGTCGTGGGTTGTGTCGCCCTTCGTGTGTGGCTGTGAGTCGTGGGTTGTGTCGCCCTTCGTGAGGCTGTGAGTCGTGGGTTGTGTCGCCCTTCGTGAGGCTGTGAGTCGTGGGTTGTGTCGCCCTTCGTGTGTGGCTGTGAGTCGTGGGTTGTGTCGCCCTTCGTGAGGCTGTGAGTCGTGGGTTGTGTCGCCCTTCGTGTGTGGCTGTGTCGTGGGTTGTGTCGCCCTTCGTGTGAGGCTGTGTCGTGGGTTGTGTCGCCCTTCGTGTGAGGCTGTGAGTCGTGGGTTGTGCGCCCTTCGTGTGAGGCTGTGAGTCGTGGGTTGTGTCGCCCTTCGTGTGAGGCTGTGTGTTGTGGTTTTGAGTGTTCACGTTTCACGGTATCTGTGTGCGTCCGTGTACATGTACATATTTCTGTATCTGTCCGTGTGTGTCCGTGTGTCCCTTTCCTCCCGTGCAGTGCTGTTAGCGAGCACAAATCAAGGCCGGCACGGCACACGAGGGTGTGGGTGGCCAGCACCACGCCCGACCGCTTTTGTCTCCCAAGTGGCGATGTTTACACACCGCACCTGGTACTCATTTGAGGCTGAGTCGACCTAGGGGAGGCCCACGACCGATTCATATCATCGTCACCGGTGGTGGCCGTGAGCGAAAATCGGACTCGGGTCGCCGGGTCCGTAGCGCAGCGTAGCGCTAACCACTACACTACCGCTTCGCCCACACACACTACACACACACGCTACACACACACACTACACACACACGCACACGTTACACACACACACACGCTACACACACACGTTACACATACACACACGCTACACACACACGCACACGCTACACACACACACTACACACACGCACACGTTACACACACGCACTACACACGCACACGTTACACACACACGCACACGTTACACACACGCACACGTTACACACACGCACACGTTACACACACACGCTACACACACACGTTACACACACACTACACACGCTACACACACACACACACGCTACACACACACTACACACGCTACACACACACGTTACACACACACTACACACGCTACACACACACACGCTACACACACACACGCTACACACACACACGCTACACACACACACGCTACACACACACACGCTACACACACACTACACACGTTACACACACACTACACACGCTACACTACACACGCTACACACACACGTTACACACACACTACACACGCTACACACACACGCTACACACACACACGCTACACACACACGTTACACACACACACACTACACAAGCTACACACTACACACGCTACACACACACACGTTACACACACACTACACACGCTACACACACACACGCTACACACACACGCTACACACACACACTACACACACACACGCTACACACACACGCTACACACACACGTTACACACACACTACACACGCTACACACACACACACGCTACACACACACACGCTACACACACACGCTACACACACACACGCGTGTGTAACGTGCAGGCGAGGGTGCTGTGTTATTGCGCCGCGCTCCGCTGCACGAGGCGTGACGCGGGGCCGGCGGCGCTGATTGCGGCGTGGGGAGGGGTGGCGGTGGTGGGGGGGGAGTTGGGGGCTGGGAGAGTAGAGGGTGGGGGGGTAATTAGGGCCTCGGTAATTGGCTGCTGCGTCTTTTAATTGCGCTGGGACGCGCGTGCGGAGCCTCGCGTCTCGAGCTGTCACGTGGGCGCGACGGCGACTCTCGCGAGGAGGGGAGGGGGTGGGATGGGGGGTTTCCTGGGTGAGTGGTTACAGTGGTGAGTGGTTATGGTGAGTGAGTGGTAACAGTGGTGAGTGGTTATGGTGAGTGAGTGGTTATGGTGAGTGAGTGGTTACACTGGTGAGTGGTTATGGTGAGTGAGTGAGTGGTAACAGTGGTGAGTGGTTATGGTGAGTGAGTGAGTGGTTACAGTGGTGAGTGGTTATGGTGAGTGAGTGAGTGGTTACAGTGGTGAGTGGTTATGGTGAGTGAGTGGTAACAGTGGTGAGTGGTTATGGTGAGTGAGTGGTTATGGTGAGTGAGTGGTTACACTGGTGAGTGGTTATGGTGAGTGAGTGAGTGGTAACAGTGGTGAGTGGTTATGGTGAGTGAGTGAGTGGTTACAGTGGTGAGTGGTTATGGTGAGTGAGTGAGTGGTTACAGTGGTGAGTGGTTATGGTGAGTGAGTGGTTACAGTGGTGAGTGGTTATGGTGAGTGAGTGGTAACAGTGGTGAGTGGTTATGGTGAGTGAGTGAGTGGTTACAGTGGTGAGTGGTTATGGTGAGTGAGTGGTTACAGTGGTGAGTGGTTATGGTGAGTGAGTGGTAACAGTGGTGAGTGGTTATGGTGAGTGAGTGGTTACAGTGGTGAGTGGTTATGGTGAGTGAGTGGTTACAATGGTGAGTGGTTATGGTGATTGAGTGAGTGGTTACGGTATTGAGTGGTTATGGTGATTGGGTGAGTGATTACAGTGGTGAGTGGTTATGGTGAGTGAGTGGTTACACTGGTGAGTGGTTATGGTGATTGAGTGAGTGGTTACAGTGGTGAGTGGTTATGGTGATAGAGTGAGTGGTTACAGTGGTGAGTGGTTATGGTGAGTGAGTGATTGAGTGGGTGGTTACAGTGGTGAGTGGTTATGGTGATTGAGTGAGTGATTACAGTGGTGAGTGGTTATGGTGAGTGAGTGAGTGGTTACAGTGGTTAGTGGTTATGGTGATTGAGTGAGTGGTTACAGTGGTGAGTGGTTATGGTGATTGAGTGAGTGATTGAGTGAGTGGTTACAGTGGTGAGTGGTTATGGTGAGTGAGTGATTACAGTGGTGAGTGGTTATGGTGATTCAGTGAGTGGTAACAGTGGTGAGTGGTTATGGTGATTGAGTGGTTACAGTGGTGAGTGGTTATGGGTATTGAGTGAGTAGTTACAGTGGTGAGTGGTTATGGTGATTGAGTGGTTACAGTGGTGAGTGGTTATGGTGATTGAGTGAGTGGTTACGGTGGTGAGTGGTTATGGTGATTGAGTGAGTGGTTACAGTGGTAAAATGTTACGGTGGTGTGTATGTTGGTGGTGGGTTATTGAGTGGTCAGGGTGGTGAATTAATTAGCGGTGGATTATTGAGTGGTTAGTGTGGTGAGTGAGTGGTTAGTGTGGTGAGTGAGTGGTTAGGGTGGTGAATGAGTGGTGAGGGTGGTGGGTGAGTGGTTACTGTGTTGAGTGAGTGGGTAGTGTGGTGAGTGAATGGTTAGTGTGGTGAGTTGTTATTGTGGTGAGTGAGTGGTTAGTGTGGTGGGTGAGTGGTTAGTGTGGTGAGTGAGTGGTTAATGTGGTGAGTGAGTGGTTAGGGTCGCGAATGAGTGGATACGGTGGTGGGTGTGTGGTTAGTGTGGTGAGTGAGTGGTTAGTGCGGTGAGTGAGTGGTTAGTGTGGTGAGTGAGTGGTTAGTCTGATGAGTGAGTGGTTAGGGTGGTGGGTGAGTGGTTAGTGTGGTGAGTAAGTGGTTAGTGTGGTGAGTGAGTGGTTAGTGTGGTGAGTGAATGGTTAGTTTGGTGAGTGAGTGGTTAGGGTGGTGAATGAGTGGTTAGGGTGGTGAGTGAGTGGTTAGTGTGGTGAGAGAGTGGTTAGAGTGGCGGGTTAGTGGTTAGTGTGGTTTGTGAGTGGTTAGTGTGCTGAGTGAGTGGTTAGTGTAGTGAGTGAGTGGTTAGGGTGGTGAATGAGTGGTTAGGGCGGTGAGTGAGTGGTTAGTGTGGTGAGTGAGTGGTTAGTATGGTGAGTGAGTGGTTAGGGTAGTGAGTGAGTGGTTAGTATGGTGCGTGAGTAGTTAGTATGGTGAGTGAGTGGTTAGTATGCTGAGTGAGTGGTAAGTGTGGTGAGTGAGTGGTTAGGGTGGTGAGTGATTGGTTTGTGTGGTGAGTGAGTGGTTAGTGTCGTGAGTGAGTGGTTAGTTTGGTGAGTGATTGGTTAGGGAGGTGAGTGAGTGGTTAGTGTGGTGAGTGAGTGGTTAGTGTGGTGAGTGATTGGTTTGTGTGGTGAGTGAGTGGTTAGTGTGGTGAGTGAGTGGTTAGTGTGGTGAGTGAGTGGTTATTGTTTTGAGTGAGTAGTTAGTGTGGTGAGTGAATGGTTAGTGTGTTGAGTGAGTGGTTATTGTGGTGAGTGGTTAGTGTGGTGAGTGAGTGTTTAAGGTAGTGAGTGAGTGGTTAGGGTAGTGAGTGAGTGGTTAGTGTGGTGAATGAGTGGTTAGGGTAGTGAGTGAATGGTTAGTGTGGTGAGTGAGTGGTTAGTGTGGTGAGTGAGTGGTTAGTGTGGTGAGTGAGTGGTTAGGGTGGTGAGTGATTGGTTAGTGTGGTGTGTGAGTGGTTAGTGTGGTGAGTGAGTGGTTAGGGTTGTGAGTGATTGGTTTGTGTGGTGAGTGAGTGGTTAGTGTGGTTGAGTGAGTGGTTAGTGTGGTGAGTGAGTGGTTAGTATGGTGAGTGAGTGGTTAGGGTGGTGAGTGATTGGTTAGTGTGGTGAGTGAGTGGTTAGGGTGGTGAGTGAGTGGTTAGGGTGGTGAGTGAGTGGTCAGTGTGGTGAGTGACTGGTTATGGTAGTGAGTGAGTGGTTAGTGTGGTGAGTGTGTGGTTAGTGTGGTGAGTGAGTGGTTAGGGTGGTGAGTGAGTGGTTAGTATGGTGAGTGAGTGGTTAGTGTGGTGAGTGAGTGGTTAGGGTAGTGAGTGAGTGGTTAGTGTGGTGAGTGAGTGGTTAGTGTGGTGAGTGAGTGGTTTGTGTGGTGAGTGAGTGGTTAGTGTGGTGAGTGAGTGGTTAGTGTGGTGAGTGAGTGGTTAGGGTAGTGAGTGAGTGGTTATTGTCGTGAGTGAGTGGTTAGTTTGGTGAATGGTTAGTGTGGTGAGTGAGTGGTTAGTGTGGTGACTGAGTGGTAAGTGTGGTGAGTGAGTGGTTAGTATGGTGAGTGAGTGGTTAGGGTGGTGAGTGATTGGTTAGTGTGGTAAGTGATTGGTTAGGGTGGTGAGTGAGTGGTTAGGGGGGTGAGTGAGTGGTCAGTGTGGTGAGGGAGTGGTTAGGGTAGTGAGTGAGTGGTTAGTGTGGTGAGTGAGTGGTTAGTATGCTGAGTGAGTGGTTAGTGTGGTGAGTTAGTGGTTAGCGTAGTGAGTGAGTGGTTAGTGTGGTGAGTGAGTGGTTATTGTGGTGAGTGGTTAGTGTGGTGAGTGAGTGTTTAAGGTAGTGAGTGAGTGGTTAGGGTAGTGAGTGAGTGGTTAGTGTGGTGAATTAGTGGTTAGGGTAGTGAGTGAATGGTTAGTGTGGTGAGTGAGTGGTTAGTGTGGTGAGTGAGTGGTTAGTGTGGCGAGTGAGTGGTTAGAGTGGTGAGTGATTGGTTAGTGTGGTGAGTGAGTGGTTAGTGTGGTGAGTGAGTGGTTAGGGTTTTGAGTGATTGCTTTGTGTGGTGAGTGAGTGGTTAGTGTGGTGAGTGAGTGGTTTGTGTGGTGAGGGAGTGGTTAGGGTAGTGAGTGGTTAGTGTGGTGAGTGAGTGGTTAGTGTGGTGAGTGAGTGGTTAGGGTGGTGAGTGGTTAGTATGGTGAGTGAGTGGTTAGGGTAGTGATTGAGTGGTTATTGTGGTGAGTGAGTGGTTATTGTGGTGAGTGAGTGGTTAGTGTGGTGAGTGGTTAGTGTGGTGAGTGAGTGGTTAGGGTGGTGGGTGAGTGGGGGTGGTTGTTGTCACTGGGCGAGGCTGGCTGGCTGAGTACGCGGCAATCGCGAGTCTACGGCTCTGTGCCTGGCGTCTCGTCCAATTGCCCGAGCGCTCACCAACAATGCTCACCAACAATGCTCACCAACAAAGCTCACCAACAAAGCTCACCAACAATGCTCACCAACAAAGCTCACCAACAATGCTCACCAACAATGCTCACCAACAATGTAAAACAATTCCCGTTTCGTCCGTCGACGGCATTTGGCCTTCCCAACGTTTCCAACAGCGACTGGACTCTCCAATCTGACACCCAAAGCGTGCGATCGAAGCCCCAAGTCACTCCGTGAGCGGTGGTCGCTCTCTCTCCCCTGCTGCCTCCAACCCCGCAATTAGCCTGGACCCCCCCCCCCCCCATCCGTGCTGCCAACTCCATGCAACCCCCTTGTCCATGTCCAGGCTTCGTCACCGTTGCTTGATTTGCTTTGTCTGACGGCCTCTCTCTCTCGATATAAAGGACGCGGCTCCCACTGCTTCTGGACGGCGTCTTGTGCGGTCGCATTTAAACGCCGCATTTTGAATGAAAGCACCAAAGCGCTTCTCCGAGTTGTGTCTGCGTCTCCACGTCGTCAGCTGAGCCAGGGCGGCGGTGGCAACACGAGGTGCCACCCGGTGAGTTTGTCGCGTGCTTATCGCTGTGGCATTCGCGAATTTGAAAAAAAACAAACGCGACTGAATTTCACGACAGAAGTTGTTATGATGAAGAAGTATGTGAAACATTTCACGGACAGACACAAGACGGGTTACAGGAATGTATTGCGGATAGCAGCAGCGTACGCAATAAGAATATTAATTAACAAAAACAACATTAGAGAAAGGCAGAGTTAGATTTCTTGGACATGTAATTAAACAACAAGAGACCTGTACGTGAATTAGTTTTGACTGGGAAAATTACGGGTACAGAAAGGGGGCTGTGGAAAGACAGCGAATTAAGTTAAGCTGCATAAACAATTTTAACGATTGGATGCAACTGCGAGAATGCAATGCAAAGTTCTTGAATTAAAAGCTCACGGACGCAGCTCAATGGAAGGAAGTCCATAACCACCGGCGTCTTTGTGCACGGACTCGGCTCACATCGAGAGACAAAACAAAATGATATCACGCAAAATACCGCTTCCTCATTTGCCGAAACGGTGATCGATTCTTGGAACCAGTTACAGGTTCAGGGGGCGTTGTAACGTTGCACGCGGAACCTCCTCCCCCTCCTCCCTCTCCTCCCCCTCCCCCCCCCCTCCTCCCCCCCCCTCCTCCCCCTCCCCCCCCTCCCTCCTCCTCCCCCTCCTCCTCCTCCCCCCTCCTCCCCCCCTCCCCCCCTCCTCCTCCCCCCTCCTCCCCCTCCCTCTCCTCCCTTTCCTCCCTCTCCTCCCCCTCCTCCCCCCCCTCCTCCCCCCCTCGTCCCCCCCCCTCCTTCCCCCCCTCCTCCTCCTCTCCCCCCCCCTCCTCCTCTCCATGTTGGTGGGGCCGCGCGCTGCGCGCTGTTTACTTGCGAGGCGCAGGCGACGTCCGCCGCGATGTTTTCTGTGCTCGGTTTGGGGGGCGGGTGAGGAGTTGGGGTGGGGGGCGGCCGAGGTGGGCGGGTGGGTGAGGGGATGTGTGTGTGTGTGTGCGTGTGTCTGTGTGTGTGTCTGTGTGTGTGTGTCTCTGTGTGTGTCTCTGTGTGTGTGCGTGTGTGTGTGTCTCTGTGTGTGTCTCTGTGTATGTGCGTGTCTCTGTGTGTGTGCGTGTGTCTGCGTGTGCGTGTGTCTCCGCGTGTGTGTTGTGTGTGTGTGTCTGTGTGTGTGTCTCTGCGTGTGCGTGTGTCTCTGTGTGCGTGTGTGTCTGTGTTTGTGTGCGTGTGTCTCTGTGTGTGTGCGTGTGTCTGTGTGTGTGTGCGTGTGTCTGTGTGTGCGTGTGTCTCTGTGTGTGTGTCTCTGTGTGTGTGCGTGTGTCTCTGCGTGTGCGTGTGTCTCCGCGTGTGTCTCTGCGTGTGCTTGTGTCTGTGTGTGTGTTGTGTGTGTCTCTGTGTGTGTCTGCGTGTGCGTGTGTCTCTGTGTGTGTGCGTGTGTCTGTGTGTGTGTTGTATGTGTCTCTGTGTGTGTGCGTGTGTCTCTGCGTGTGCGTGTGTCTCTGTGTGTGTGGGGAGCGGTAGTGGCCACACGAGTTCGATTCCCGCTCGCGGCCAATATTAGTGACGATTTTGATTAACTGGTCCTGGGCCTCCCCTAGGTCGACTCAGCCTCAAATGAGTACCTGGTGCGATGTGTAAACATCGCCACTGGGGAGACAAAGGCGACCTGCTGTGTCGGCCTTCATAGGTGCTACTCGCTAGCAGCACTTGCCCCAACAGTCTGTTAAGGCTATAGGGGAGATCTTTGTGCATGGGGTCGGAAAACCAAAATAACAAGAAGAGACTTTTGTTATAAATCGGTAAACCCCTCCCCCCCCCCCCCCTTCAGTATTTCAAGAGCCACAACGCAGTGTGTGGTGAACACGAGACGGCGGTGGTCCTTGACAGTGAACGTGAAGACGCAGCAGCAGCGAGAGGCGCGCGCTGACCTCTGCGTTAACGCTGCGCTGCCCGACGAACACGGAAGGCCGAGTTCGAGTCTCGCTCACGGCCCCACCGACACCAGGGACGATTCTCGGAACCGGTCCTGGGCCTCCCTTACATGTCGGCATCAAATGAGTACCCGGTGTAGTGCTGTGTAATAAACATCGCCACTGGGGAGACAAAGGCGGCCGGGCGTGGTGTTGGCACACCCCACCCCCATGTGTGCCGTGCCAGCCTTCATAGGAGCTTGCAAACAGCTTCCCCCCCCCCAAAAGTCTGTTAAGGCTCTACGGTGGATCTTTGTATAGGAGTGAGTGGGGGGTGGGTAATGTTTTTAATCAAATAGAAATCCACGCACACAGCAGCGAGCGCGTCGACGTTGGCGCGGTGTTGCCGCGCGTGATCACGCGTGTTTAGTCGTGGGGGTATTTAAGGAGTTAACGGTTGTTCCTTATTAATATTTATCAGTGACGGTCATCAATATTAAAGGTGTATTAAAATGGTGAGGCGTGCGTGGGTCTCCCCCCCCCACTCCCACCCCCGCTAAACCTCACCGGGGAGGGCGTGAATTAATCATGGGAGTGCGCACGGAGATCGAGAGCGTGGTTAGAGAGAGAGAGAGACGGGGGCGTGGAGAGTTGGTGTGTATATATATCGTGGAGATGCGTCAATCTAAGCGGAGAGAGATAGGAATTCGAGAGTGGGGATTTAAAGCTGGGATATGTGTGTTGAACTTCTTTCGCACCGTATGTTGCCAACCCTGCTAATCGGAGGTGCGAGATATATCTGAGATGAATGACAGGGATGGAGAGGGTCGGTGTCATGGAGAAATTGTGTGGAGACTTGGATTTGAGAGGTATGGTGGAATAACAAATGGGATAGTGGGAGGCGGTGGAGAGTTTGGAGGGAGAGCTGCAGTTACGAGCGGGGTGAAAGATGACGGTGATGGGAGGGAGAAGAGGGGGAGTTAGATTGGAGCACAGGAACCTAGAGAGAGATAAGATAAAGAGCTGGGATATAAAGGTGGAGTGAAGAGCTGGAGAGTGCAGTATGACAAAGATGGCGTATGGAGAGAGAGGGAGTGGAGAGTGGATATGGATCGAGTAGGAATGGATAATTAGTAGTAATAATAATGAGTGTTTATACAGCAGCATCATTGTGCAACTGCATTGGACAGATGGCGATTAGTCGACTTGTTGTGCCGCCTTCCCCTGGCCAGCCAAGGGAGCGGCGCCTCCTCGTCGACCACAGGAAGGAAGTTTTGCAACATTCGTGCGAAGATCCACCAACCCTCGCTGCCGCCTCCACAGTGCTGGCTTACAGACAGCCACGTGCCGCTGAGCCGCCACCACCACCACCGCCCGGCAGGAGTGGAGAGTGGGATGGAGACCTGGCGTTGTTGTTTAGAGCGGGGATGAGAGAGAGAGAGTGAAGGGATGTAGTGAGAGTGGGCATGGAGAGAGATAAACTTGCGTGGAGAGATGCAGGAGAGAAGAGTTGAGAGCACGGGGGGCTCGTCATTCCTGAGAGGGAGGGGGTTGGGACATCGTGAAGGTCCCAGCATCAGCAGCAGTGGCACCCACGGGGTCACGGCGCATGGAGCCCCCGGGGTCGCGAGGAAGGAGCATGTGGAGCGGGGGGAGGGCGACCGGAGACACGCGCACCGACTCAGCCACGAGTACACGTCGACAGGGACACCATTCAGCCGTTGGTGGTGCTAATGATGATGGTTGTAGCGTTGTTGGTTTTGTGGTGGTGATGGTGAAAGATCTGGACGCATTCCCATCAGTGATCTCCTCCGGCAGGCAAGGCTGCGTTGGCTGGGTCCTGTAACCCGCAAGCCCAGCCACCGCATGCCCAAGCAGCTTCTGTTTGGCCGCATAGAGGGAGGTTAACGTGCACAACATGGGCTGGAGAAGAGATTGAGTGATGCGGTACGGGAGAATGTGGAGCTGACTGGACTTCTCGAAGACTGGTACCAGCGGTGTTAAGATCGGCCTCTGTGGAGGAGGCTCGTGAAGGAGGACTCTGCTACTGGGCAGTTGGAGGCAGTCGCCCTCCAACAACAACGGAGGGCAGAGGAGCGACGCTCACAACAACGAGCAAAGCGCCGGGCGGATAAAATGGAGCAAGTTGGCATAGGTGCAGGTGCTGCATTTTACAGTCACCTCAGTCAGCCAACCCATGGCACCTGGGTCTGTCCCGTGACCTGTCGGCGAGCCTTCGACAGTTCACGTGGCCTCAAAGTGCATCTGGCCTGGCACAAGCGCCGTGATGACGTCACCAGAGGCTCCACTTAGTGGCGAATGGCGGCTGTTGGTATTGGTGGTGACCACGGCCACTCACCAGAGGCACCACCCACTAACCCGAGACCCCGCTCACTCACCAGAGACCCCGCCCACTAACCAGAGGCTCCACCCACTAACTCGAGACCCCGCCCACTCACCAGAGGCTCCACTTGCTCACCAGAGACCCTGCCCACTCACCAGAGACTCCACCCACTCACCCGAGACCTCGCCCACTCACCAGAGGCTCCACCTACTCACCAGAGACCCCGCCCACTCACCAGAGGCTCCACCCACTTACCCGAGACCTCGCCCACTCACCAGAGGCTCTACCTGCTCACCAGAGACCCCGCCCAATCACCAGAGGCGCCACCCAATCACCTGAGACCTGGCCCACTCACCAGAGACCCCCCCCTATTCACCAGAGACCCTTTCACTTACCCCTAATTTAGGGCCTAAATTAGGCGCATGGACCGCAGGTTCATAATGTTGGCTGAGTAATCAATCACGGGCGGATAATCCTCACGCGGGAGCCGAGACAGAGACACTGTGTCTTTAGCAAGGGGGAGCTATGAGTACCAGGGCACATAGACATGCAGACAACAGGTACATGGATAATTAGACAGGCACGTAGACAGACGGATAACGAGACTGTATGCTTGCCGAGAGAGAAACAGATTAACAGAAACACAGACAATAAGATAGACAAAATTACAAAAAGGCGTATAAAGACACGTGTTTATTAGATAGATAGACAAAAAGCAATACAGGACTCAGACGCACAGAAGGACACATTGATATGGACACATTGATAGACAATAATGCCGATGCATAGGTCATCGATGGAGAGCTTTATCGGTCAGATTTTGATAAATGCATTGGTAACGTATACATACATAAATAATAACTATAGTAGTAATATTGTATCTTCGTAAACGTGACGATCTTGTCGGGTGGTGGATGGTTGATGACGAGAATTTGGACATAAAAACGACCACGTGGCCTATCCTCCAAAAGGAGACGGATCATTGGCTACGAAACCCACGGGTCAAGCTCTCTCTACAGCTGGTGCATTTCCTATTATCTGCTTGTCTTTCTGAGTAAAAATACTTTCCTGATTTTATTACACGCACACATCGATATATCTCTAAACCAGCTCAAGCCTCCCGGATATCACGTGACCTCTGTGTGGCCACCCCCACTCTGAACCCCTCCTCCCCACTCCTCGTGCCGCCCCCTGTGAAAACAGCCGCTGCTCTCCCGCCTCCTGCATCCTCAACCCTCCTGGCCCTCTACTCCCGTTTCTCTATTTCTTGCCCATTATTTTTCTCTAATTTCCAATTATCCATCTCTCTCTCTTCTCCCTCTTACCTCTCCTGTTCCCTCCCGCCCTCTTTCTCCGTGCATTGTACACCCTTGACTCTATTGCCCCTTCACGCGGTGTCGCACGGGTACAGACAGGGTTGCGAGTATGTTAAGCAACATAGGCGCGTGGATGTCGAACTCAGTCATGAAAAGCCTCGAGTCACCGTTGAGGAGGTGGAATTTTTGGCATAGAAACTACCACGTGGCCTATACTCCAAAAAAATTCAACAAATATGCATCACATATAAAGGCAGATGCGTCGACAGAGACACAGACGGGCAGGCAGAGAGACACAACAGGGAAACAGAACAATCAGGAGACATACAGACACGTAGATGGAAAGACGGACAAATAAGGAAGCCGACTGGTGACCCCGAAGCATGCAGGGAGCGGCGACCCCACTGTGACCCCACTGTGACCCCACTGTGACCCCACTGTGGCCGCGCGCGAGACGCGGGGTCTCTGCTCGGAGCCGTGGTCGTGATCACGAGACGCGGGGCGCGCGTCGCTCCAGGCTCACGACTCATCCTCTGCTCTTCCTCTTCCCCCGCGCCACGCATTCCGGGAGGTGAGGTCCCACGTAGGGGGGGGGGGAGCTGTAGGAGGGGCGGAGGGGGAGGAAAGCAGCGGGGGAGGATGTTGGACGCCGTTTGGAAATTAGGAGCGTGCGCGTAAATCTAGCGAGACCATTTATTGCTGTGGCGGAAAAATCCGAGGGGTGAAAAGGAGAGCGAGAGAGCTAGGAGAGTGCAGGGAGAGAGAGCGCGCGAGGAGATGGTGGAGAGAGAGCGCGAGGAGGGGACAAAGAGGGTGGAGAGAAAGAGAGCGTGTGTGAGCGAGCGAGCGAGCGAGCTAGGAGCGAGAATGGAGAGGGGGAGAGAGAGAGGCAGAAGAATCTCTCGAGTGCAAGGGTGAAAGCCTCCACTTGACAATCGTGGATCGCGCGCAGCCTCTGCCGCACCTGAGCGCGCGCGTAAACGTGCTCGCGTTCCACTCATTCCTTCGCTCCCGCATCACCTCCTGCTCGTGGACTCACGACGGAGCCGCGTACAATCCAACGACGCGGCTCCTTGACAATCACAACAACCACCACCACCGCAAGAGCATCCATATTTAGATCCGATCCACACGAAGCCCTCCAACCCCGCACGTCCTTGGCGTAGGCAAGAGGGCGGGCGCGGTGGGGTAGGTTATGGGATGCGGGACGTTGCGTTTGTTTTTCCTAAACTCGCCACCGCGACGAGCGAGCCGCAGTCCACGGTGGCATGACTGCAGCATCGCGTGCGATCTGGAGATGAACCACCAAGGTCAGAGAAGAGACGAGGTGGGTGGAGGTGGGGTTGATGGCGGCGAGGGGGGCGGGGTGCGAGGGGGGGGATATCCGCGATGCTCATCATTAATTTAACGCGCTGCCTAAACGCAGGCGCTGTTCATCCTCGCGAGAGGGCTACGCGAGTTGTGGGCAGAATGTGACAATAAATAAGATTATATATGTATAAAACACAAATATTCTACCAAAAATCACGCGGAGAGACGGCATTCCAAACCAAGATTTAATGTTTAACAAAATTAAATGTAAATTTATATACAGTATAAACATCAGGGATTCCTTATCTCGACTTGCTGCTCCGCTCCTGCCGGAGGCCAGAGACCCGTGGGCCAGAGAGGAAACAACAACAACAACAACAAGCTGGCCAAGCCGCTACGTTAAAGGAGCCTCTCGTTTCGTCTCGGCTGAGACATCGTCTTCATAGATGGAAAATAAATAAAGTGATCAGGAGCAACGAAGGCAAAAGATGGAATGTTTATGGAATTTCGGCTGAAAATAAATAACTCTTGATACGTATAAACTAACGCCGAGAGAGTGATGGACGCGCTGGTCCCACCGAGTGTTCTTGCGCTCGTGCGGTAGCCGCGCTGGTACGCAAGATGCCAGTGGCACCTTTTAAATTTGTGTGCGGTTTTGTTTTAGAGTATTCCACGTTCCATTGTTGTGCAAAAATGCGCACACATCTGGATATCGCGTTGGTGATCTGTGGTGAGTTCAGTACCGGTGGTGGTGAGTTGCGTGGCGAGTCTCGTAGCGATTGGTTTAGAGGTTTGTAGTTACCGTCAACATATGAGAGGAGCATTCTCGGACGAATCGATACACAAAGACAAACAATCCCCCGTATAGCCTTGACCAGTGCAGGTAGCGAGCTTCTACGATAGCCCGGCACGGCACACGAGGGGTGAGGGGGTGGCAAGCACCACACCCGGCCGCCTTTGTCTCCCCAGACACACACGCACGCACACTTGCCCAACCAAAGCAATAATCAGCCTAGCGACTCCGACACGAACAAAAACAACAATTCTTCATCGTCTTCCCCAGCACTCTCATCCGAGGCGAGGTCTGTCTCTAGTCCACGCGGGGAGAGGCGACTCGCCTGGCGTGCTGCGGGGACGTGGGGGTGGGGGGCTCGCAGCGCTGCTGGGCCGGCTCGGCTCGAGTCCCCCACGTGGTCGTGAGGTCCCCCAGAGGGGCTGATTGGGCCAGGCGGCGTTCCAAGCGGCGCAGGTCCCTGATACTACCCCCTAACCCCCCCCCCACCCCAACGATAAATACATATATCGCTAATCCTGTAACCACGGCAGTAACCTCTATCCCGGAGACGTAAAGTTCATCCTAACACTGGCCCTAATATTAACCCGAGGTCTAACACTCGAAATAGAGACCTACATAAAACCGAACACTAACTACAAGCACCACGTCCTAACCCTATCGATAATCTTAAATTACCAAAGTTAACCCGAACCCTATCATAAAATCTAAGTATAACCCATAACACTAACTCCTAAACAGAACAGAAACCATCACCCCCGTCCTGACATTCAAACTAACCATTACCCCGAACACTCACCCCATAACCAAAACACTCACCCTCTCGCTAACAACACAAACCCGGAAAAGCTGAACAGACTGTAGGGGCAAGTGCTGTTAGCGAGCACCTTTGAATGCCGGCACGGCATACGAGGGGGTGGGTGGCCAACACCACGCCCGGCCGCTTTTGTTTCCCCAGTGGAGATGTTTACACATCGTATCAGGGTAGTCATTTGAGGCTGAGTCGACCTAAGGTAGGCCGATGATCGGTTCAAATAATAGTCACTGGTTTTGGCCGTGATACGGAATCTAACTCGGGTCGCCGGATTCGTAGAGCAGCTCTCGAAACGGCGCTCCCCGAACGCGCGTGACGCCGGGAGACCCTCGCCGCTCATGTCGGGAGTTAATGACCGGGACCCCCGTCGGATTGTTCTGCTTTAAGGATCTGTCTGGTCTGGAGGGAGACGGGTGGAGGGGCGGGGTGCGGGGGGAGGAGGGGGTGGGGGGAGGAGGGGGAGGAGGGGGGAGGAGACAGCGGGAGCGACGCCGTCACAGCGCAGTGGAAAACGCTGCCGGAATTAGAGCGACGCTGAGCGGGTGAAATGACTCATCAGGACGTCCCTGCTTCCTCCTCCAGCTCACACCCGCCCCTGATTCCACCTCCATCTCACACCCGTCCCTGCTTCCTCCTCCATCTCACACCCGCCCCTGCTTCCACCTCCTGCTTCAAGGCTATTTCCAATCACTGATTCGACCTCTTGTGTCCAAGCCGTGCCTCCGACTCGCCACATCCCTTCCTCTGCTTCCACCATCTGATTCCACCCACCACGCCACCCCCTGATTCCCCCCACCCCACGATTCCACCCACCCCTCCCCCTGATTCCACCCCTCCCCCTGATTCCACCCCCCCCCCCCCTGATTCCCGCCCCCAGCACAGCGCGCCCGCAGCGGCGCAGCGGGGGCGGCCGGGGCGAGGCGATCGCCTCCCGCGCCCGGAGCTCGAGAAATTAAAAATTCGCGGCGGCATTTTAACCACGGGCCCGTGCCGCGCGGTATCACGCGAGAGGGGAGAAGGGGAGAGAGAGGGGGGTAGGGAGAGGGGGAGAGAGAGGGGAGAAGGGGAGAGAGACAGAGAGGGGGGTAGGGAGAGGGGGAGAGAGAGGGGAGAAGGGGAGAGAGACAGAGAGGGGGGTAGGGAGAGGGGGAGAGGGAGGGGAGAAGGGGAGAGAGACAGAGAGGGGGGTAGGGAGAGGGGGAGAGAGAGGGGAGAAGGGGAGAGAGACAGAGAGGGGGGTAGGGAGAGGGGGAGAGAGAGGGGACAAGGGGAGAGAGACAGAGAGGGGGGTAGGGAGAGGGGGAGAGGGAGGGGAGAAAACTGGAGATGGAGATAAAGAGACAGGGCGAGAGAGAGAATTAGAAACGGAAAGAGAGAGGAGAGGGGAAGGAGAGCAGCAGAGAGAGATAAAAAAATATAGGGGATAAATAATTATTAAAACATAGAGATACGGAGAGAGGGAAAATGAGAGTTGGATGGAGGGAGGAGGCGAAGGAAGATCGAAAGACACGGCGAGAGAGAGGAGATAAATAGGAGAGGGCGAGAGTGGAGGATCTATAGGTGGAGTAGAGCAGGCGAGAGAGGAAATAGAAGATAGGGTAGAATGTAGAGGAGGGGAGAGATAAATAAGGGTAGAGATGGAGAAAGAGGAGAGGTGGAGAGTGATCAGGAGAGAGATAAATAAGGAGAGCGATCAGGAGAGAGATAAATAAGGAGAGGGAGGAGAGCGATCAGGAGAGAGATAAACAAGGAGAGGGAGGAGAGAGGGGGGGAGAAGAGAGAGATTGGCTCCGCGTTCCCAGAAAAAACAAGGACGCAGCGGCGAGCAGACCGCACCAGCCCCCCCTCCCTCCCGCCCTGCCCCCCACCGCTCCCAGGACCATGAATAAAGCATTCGGGCGGACGCGGCGGTAACGGCCTCGGGGCGGAACCCGAACGCAGCGCCATGAATCAGGGGCCGCGCGGGGAGCGGGCGCGCGATCAATTTACCCGCACGACGCGGCCGCCTCGAGCATCCAGCACACGCAGAGACACACAGACATGCATAGAGACACACACACAGACATGCATAGAGACACACACACAGACATGCATAGAGACACACACACAGACATGCATAGAGACACACACACAGACACACACAGACACACACAGACATGCATAGAGACACACACAGACACACACAGACATGCATAGAGACACACACACAGACATGCATAGAGACACACACACAGACATGCATAGAGACACACACAGACACACACAGACACACACAGACATGCATAGAGACACACACACAGACATGCATAGAGACACACAGACACACACAGACATGCATAGAGACACACACACAGACACACACAGACATGCATAGAGACACACACACAGACATGCATAGAGACACACACACAGACACACACAGACATGCATAGAGACACACACACAGACATGCATAGAGACACACACACAGACATGCATAGAGACACACACACAGACATGCATAGAGATACACACACAGACATGCATAGAGACACACACAGACACACACAGACATGCATAGAGACACACACACAGACATGCATAGAGACACACACAGACACACACAGACATGCATAGAGACACACACACAGACATGCATAGAGACACACACAGACACACACAGACATGCATAGAGACACACACACAGACATGCATAGAGACACACACAGACACACACAGACATGCATAGAGACACACACAGACACACACAGACATGCATAGAGACACACACAGACACACACAGACATGCATAGAGACACACACACAGACATGCATAGAGACACACACACAGACACACACAGACATGCATAGAGACACACACACAGACATGCATAGAGACACACACAGACATGCATAGAGACACACACAGACACACACAGACATGCATAGAGACACACACAGACATGCATAGAGACACACACACAGACATGCATAGAGACACACACACAGACATGCATAGAGACACACACAGACACACACAGACATGCATAGAGACACACACACAGACATGCATAGAGACACACACACAGACATGCATAGAGATACACACACAGACATGCATAGAGACACACACACAGACACACACAGACATGCATAGAGACACACACACAGAGACACACACAGACATGCATAGAGACACACACACAGACATGCATAGAGACACACACACAGACACACACAGACATGCATAGAGACACACACACAGACACACACAGAGACACACACAGACATGCATAGAGACACACACACAGACATGCATAGAGACACACACACAGACACACACAGACATGCATAGAGACACACACACAGACACACACAGACACACACAGACATGCATAGAGACACACACAGACATGCATAGAGACACACACACAGACATGCATAGAGACACACACACAGACATGCATAGAGACACACACACATACATGCATAGAGACACACACACAGACATGCATAGACACACACACACACAGACATGCATATAGACACACACACAGACATGCATAGAAACACACACATAGACACACACAGACATGCATAGAGACACACACATAGACACACACATACATGCATAGAGACACACACATAGACACACACACATACATGTATACACACATAAATGCATAGACACATAAAACTGTATAGTCACACATAGACATGCATAGAGACGAAATACAAAGACAAAAACCCCCGTATAGCCTTAGTAGACTGTTGAGGCAAGTACTGTTAGCGAGCACGTATGAGAGCCGGCACGGTACACAAGGGGGTGGGTAGCTGCTGAAAATACAATGCCGCTTGACTGATTCGAAGTGAAATATCGGCTCTAATCCAGAGGTAGTCATGAGCACACTGTCCAGTTATGGGAACTCCTCCACTCTAGCCACCACTGCTCCATTATTCATGAAAAGTGGAGGAGGGGGTGGAGTATTCGACGAACTAAAATACCCTGGC
This sequence comes from Petromyzon marinus, assembly GCF_048934315.1. NCBI lineage: Eukaryota > Metazoa > Chordata > Hyperoartia > Petromyzontiformes > Petromyzontidae > Petromyzon > Petromyzon marinus. The sequence continues at coordinate 20,530,151 of NC_133674.1, forward strand.
AGGTGCTTAGTTTTGGTGGGGCTGATGGTCAGACCCCCACCCTCATAGCGACACGCTCCAGATTCAGCAGCAGAGTCTCCGACTATTTCTCGGAGTGAGCAGCAAATAATACCAGATTATCGGAAAGTAAGCCTCCTCATTCATTCTCAGGTGTAAGGATTTATAGACGATGACATTGGGCCTGCCACCACCTCTAATTTCTGTGGCGGTCAGCACTGGGTGCCTAAGCCATCCATAGCAATATGAGCCACAGTCCTGAACCTCACCCAATTCCTTTCGACATCAGGAGGAGCGGTGGGGGAGGAAAGGAATGTGGGGTTTGGGGAAAATGCCACCCCATTTGTCATTGATCAAATTCCCACGACTTTCACAATGCAGCTGAGGCCAAGCTGTGGTGTGCGATGTGGCTCCTAGGTGGACCCCCACACCTGCAGCAGAGGAGAGGCATCACCACATTGGCGATAACAAACGGATGGCCGGTGGACAAACACATCCTCCACCGTAGGCCCTGGTGTCAAATATATGGGCCCACGTTCACTGTTCGGCTAGCACATAGTCCGGCCGATATTCTTGCTTGGGCGTGGCATGCGTCCAGGATGTTGTGTGGATGCGTCGATGGTGGAACAGCGCGTTTGGCAATTACATTCCCGTGGGTCGCACATGAACCTCTCGGCCTCCTATAGCCGCTATTGTTGAACGGATCTAAACAACTCCTACACAGGTGCTAGCCATTAACGCCAACCACAATAAGATGACCCTGTCTCGCAGGGCCAATTTAACTAACACCTGGGAACGGAGGTCGTGGAAGGCATCTGACTCATCAGCGCTCGCTGTGTTCCAACACAGCTGCTGATATTCAGTGGATGTGCACGCAACCACCACCAACTATTCAGTTCCTCCAGTCTAAATCAGGATTCGAATTCTCACCTCCTATCGACTGGGAGGCGAGCCCACGAAAGTGCGGGACTCATGACCTCCTACCTCTCACCGCCCTTGAAACCAGGGCCAGATCGAGGTTATGAGGGCCCGAAGGCTCACATGAGAGAAGGACCCCAGTATGTATTACATATTTCCAAAACAAAATCTAAAGTCATCAAACGTATGTCGTTATTCACCTATGTCAACAAATACTAATTTATACGACTCAAGGTAAATTCATGAAACATAAATCACTCCCGACACTCATTTCTTCAAACAAACATTGTTTACCCAGAAGCTTGAGCTGCCGTGGTAGAGTCAGGAACGATGTAAAATCGCATTTCGAAGACCCAAAAAAATAAAACCTTTCCGATGGCTGTGCCAACAGTCGCCCAGCTGCTCCTGCAACGCGGAACGGAGGGCCTAAAGGAGGGCCTACACAATATGAGAGCCTGTGGGTTCACCTGGCCCTGCATGCCACCATGATTTTGTTTGACATCGCCTTTCTCCAATCTAGGACTGTCCCACCCCTCGTGGTGGCAGGAGCCAACGACCAGCCCACTGCATCCCCAGGACTCGACAGAGGTCGGGGGGAACTCGCAGCCTCCCCTTGCCAGTAGGAACAATTGCCCTTTGTTTCTGGGGGCTCCATGAATTCCCGAGAGGGTGGTCGTGGGTGGGGGGAGGTTTCAGTGCCACGGCCCGGCCGGCACACCGGGTTTGGCCAGGGGGCATCAGGTACCCGTCCCTCTCCACTCTGACAATCCGCGAGGTCCGTGCGATGAGACACTGTACACGGTTCCCTCGCTGTATGCGATTTCGCGGAAATGCGGCACAATTTCTATCAAACTCACAATTCTCCGTACAGTATGCGATTTTAATGCACGCAGATGCGGCTATGCGGTCGTGGGGTCGATCCTGACGCCTGCTGTATTTTTGTAGTTTTCGTCTCTCTCTCTCCGTGGTTGCGTGGATTTTTCCCCGGTCCTGCGGTTTTTCCCTCCACATTCAGAAAGACGCGTCTAGAGTATTTGGCTGCTGTAGATTTCCACAGAATGAGAAGCCACATCTACTACATCTACGACTACATTTACTACTACTACATCTACTAATACATCTACTACTACATCTACTACTACATCTACTATTACTTCATCTACTACATCTACTACTACATCTACTACTACTACATCTACTATTACTTCATCTACTACTACTACATCTACTACTACTACATCTAATACTACTACATCTACTACTACATCTACTACTACATCTAATACTACTACATCTACTACTACTACATTTACTACTACTACATCTACTACATCTACTACTATTACTACTTCTACTACTACTACATTTACTACTACTACATCTACTACTACATCTACTACTACTACATCTACTACTACATCTACTACTACTACATCTACTCCTACTACATCTTCTACTACTACATCTACTACTACATCTACTACTTCTACATCTACTACTACATCTACTACTACATCTACTACTACATCTAATACTACTACATCTACTACTACATCTACTACTACATCTAATACTACTACATCTACTACTACTACATTTACTACTACTACATCTACTACATCTACTACTATTACTACTTCTACTACTACTACATCTACTACTACTACATCTACTACTACATCTAATACTACTACATCTACTACTACTACATCTACTACTACTACATCTACTACTACATCTACTACTACTACTACATCTACTATTACTACATCTACTACTACTATATCTACTACTACATCTACTACTACTACATCTACTACTACTACTACATCTACTACTACATTTACTACTACTACATCTACTACTACTACATCTACTACTACTACATCTACCACTACATCTACTACTACATCTACTACTACATCTACTACTACTACATCTACTACTACTACATCTACTACTACTACATCTACTACTACATCTACTACTACTACATCTACTATTACATCTACTACTACATCTAATACTACTACATCTACTACTACGTCTACTACTACTACATCTACTACTACATCTACTACTACTACATCTACTACTACATCTACTACTACATCTACTACTACTACATCTACTACTACATCTACTACTACATCAACTACTACATCTACTACTTCTACATCAACTACTACTACATCTACTACTACATCTACTACTACATCTACTATTACTACCGCATAGAGCGAGGGACATCTGTACTCGTCGTGATCTTTTTGGTGGTTACATTTGAGGGGGATGGAGCTAATAAACGCTTTGACCCGGACTTTTGCGCTGGATGTGAGAGATAAGCCAAGCGATGTGATTGGTCGACGAACGTCGTCAGCTGTTACACTTTCATTAAGTACTCAAATTAAAATATTTCATACAGAACCCATCAGCTGCACGGATTTCTGTTAGCGAGCACCTATGAAGGCCGGCACGGCACACGAGGGCGTGGGTGGACACACACATTACATGCACGACACCACCCATCACGCGCACACAGGAGACAATAGATTACACATACAAATCACACACACAGTACACACACGAGAACGCGTGAACACACGACCAGCACAACGCACACTATGCAAAAGACAAAGATCCCCCATTTAGATTTTGACTTAAAACTTTCGTGACTGCAGAAATTCATATTCTTTGGTTCTTTCGGTAAAATCACGTAGGTAGAAGAAAAATTATAATAAAAATAAAGTGAATAAAAATAATAAAAATAAAATAATCATGAATTAAAAACCACTGATGTAGACTGTAGCCTGGTTCTTAATCGGAGTGAGTGTACTGGCAGTCTATAAAGTAGACTGTAGCCTGCTTTTTAAGCTGGTGAACGTATTGGCAGTCTATTATGTATACTGTAGCAATGGTTATTAAACTGACTGAGCGTACTGGCAGTCTATAATTTAGACTTATTCTGGTTCTTTCAGTAATAAAAAAATATTATTCACTTTTTGATTATTATTTTTCTATCTACGTGACTTTACCGGAAGAACCAAAGAATATCCCCCATTTAGCATTGCACAGACTGATGGGGCAATTGTTGTTTGCGAGCACCAATGAAACCCGACACGGCACACGACTAGAAGGGGTGGGTGGTCAACACCACGCCCGGTCACATTTGTATCCCCAGTGCTGATGTTTTATACATGCCGTACCAAGTACAATTTTAGGCTGAGTCGACCTAGGGGAGGCCCAGGACCAGTACACTACCGCTCCCCACTGATACATACACAGGTACATAAAAATGAAGATAAAGATCCCCCATATAGCCTTAACAGACTGTAGAGGCAGGTGCTGTTAGCGAGCACCTATAAAGGCCGGAACGGTACACGAGGGGGTGGGTGGCCAAAACCACGCCCGACCGCCTTTGTCTCCCTAGTGGCAATGTTTACACACCGCACCAGGTACTCATTTGAGGCTTAGTCGACCTAGAGGAGGCCCGGGACTGGTTCAGATAATCGTCACTGGTGTTGGCCGTGAGCGGGAATCGAACCCGGGTCGCCAGGTTCATAGCGCAGCGCGCTAACCGCTCCACTACCGCTCCCCACAACACAGGTACATACACAACACAGGTACATACACACAGAGACACATACATACACACATGTACACACTAACACACGGCTCCCCTTTGTCCCTCGCCTCTTCTCCTGCCCGTGCCTTGCCCCCCTCGTCTCTCGCCTGTAAATGATCTCCGGGGCTCGCGGTGGGGTCTGTTCTACGGGGAGAGGGTAGGAGGAGGGGGTAGGGACCCCCGTACTTGCCCGGGACCCCCGAGAGCTCGGGGTTGTGTGGGGTTCGCGGCTCGGGCTCGACACAGCGGGGGTCCCTGGCGCTGGGTTTTACAAAATGTCTCGCGTCGACAGCCGCGGCGCGGAGGTGCCCGACCAGGAATTTATAAAACCAGGAGAGAGGAGAGACGCACGCGTACGCGCGTGTGAGTGTAGGTGTGTGTAAGTGTGAGTGTAGGTGAGTGTAAGTGTGAGTGTAGGTGTGTGTGTGCGCGCGTGTGAGTGTAGGTGTGTGTAGGTGAGTGTAAGTATGAGGGTAGGTGTGTGTGTGCGCGCGTGTGAGTGTAGGTGTGCGTGTAGGTGTGTGTGTAGGTGTGTGTGTTCGCGCGTGTGAGTGTAGGTGTGTGTGTAGGTGTGTGTGCGCGCGCGTGTGAGTGTAGGTGTGTGTGCGCGCGCGTGTGAGTGTAGGTGTGTGCGTGTAGGTGTGTGTGTAGGTGTGTGTGTTCGCGCGTGTGACTGTAGATGTGTGTGTATGTGTGCCTGGGTAAGTGTTGTTAGCGAGCACCTATGAAGGCCGGCACGGCACACGAGGGGGTGGCCAGCACCACGCCCGACCGCCTTTGTCTCCCCAGGGGCGATTTTTTCATATCACACCAGGTACTAATTTGATGCTCAGTCGACCTAAGGGAGGTCCCATGACCGGTTCAGACAATCGTCACTGGTGTTGGCCGTGAGCGGGATTAGAACTCGGGTCGCTGGGTTCGTAGCGCAGCGTAGCGCTAACCGCTACACCACACACCCAGTATACAGCACACGCGTGTTCATTCACGCGTATATACTGCGTCCACACGCGTAGGAACATGTGTGTGTGTGTACGTGGTAGTGCACAAGTACAACATTTTCACGGCGCCTTTGGCTGGCTGGCTGAGTTTCGGGCTTGCGAGCGCTGCCGCCGCCGCTGCCGTGCCGCGGTGTAACGAGGGGTTAAATTAATCAGCGCGCCGCCACGCACAGCAATAACGCGCGCCGCGCCGTAATAAAGAATTCACGCGGGAAGGCGTCAGTGAAGGTGGGGGCGGTGGTGGAGGGGTGGAGGGGCTTGTGGCGGCGAGGGGGAAAGAAAGAGAGGGGGGGTGGTAGGGGGTGGCGGATGCGGAGGTTGCGGCGGCGGTGGCGAGAGGGAAGGACGAGGCGGAGGGGGTGATGGAGGGGGGGGTGATGGAGAGAGAGAGAGGGGTGATGGGCAGAAGGGGTGATGGGGAGAAGGGTTGTTGGGGGCGCGGGATTTCAATCGTTTGGAAAATGGCTCAAGGGGGTGGTTTGGTTTGGGTTCGTGCGGAGGGGGAATGGGGGGAGGGAGGGAGAGCGGGAGGAGGGGGGAGGGGCTGCACGTAGATAAGTGAAGCGGCGTGCGTGTAAATCTGCCGTGTGATTAGGGTGCCGCCAGAGCGTGCGGCGAGGTTCCGCTGTGAAAAAGCGCAGCCCATCTCCCTCTCTCTCTCACGCGCGCGCGCTCTCCCTCGCGCTCTTTCTGTCTCTCTTCTCGCTCTCCCCTCTCCGCTCCCCTTTATCCTCTCTATCGTCCTCTCGCTCTCCTATTCCTCTCTCCCTTCTCTCGCTCTCTGCTCTCCTCTTTCCCAGCTCCGGCGTGTTCTTGAACTCTCCTCTTTTCCGGCCTTTTGTGTTCTCTCGCTCTCTCCGCGCGCGCTCATCTCGCTCAACGTTTATTAATTCGCCAGCTCCCACGTGTCCGCGATCTCCACCCCCGCCGCCCTCCATCTCGCACCCCCCCCTCTCGCGCTCTCGCATCTGCTCCCCCTGCGCTCTCTCTCTCCTTCTCGGCCGATTTCACGAACGCTTCCTCTCCTCGCGTCTCCTCCTCCTCCTCTCACCTCTCATTCTGCCTTCCCCCGTCCCACGCCGTTGTCACTTCTCTCCCTCTCGTCTCTCTCCCGCCTCTACCTTTCTCTCTGCCTCCCCCGTCACTCATCGCCGAAAACAGACACGACCATTCACACGGCATCAACACCGGAACGTCGACATTCAAGGAAGACTCGACACGCACGCACACACACGTGGGACATTCGACGCCTGTGATTTCGCTGTGAGCCCGACGAAGTGGCTCATGCGGGCTATAATGACCGTGTGGGAGCGCGCAGGCTGTATCAATCAGCCATCAGCATTGTCCCAGGCATTCGTACTGCCCCGCCACTCGCACTATCCAGTCACTAAAACTGCCCAGCTACCAACACGGGGTGCCGCTGTGCCGAGATTGGAACTCCCTCGCTTGGCATGCAGGAGGTCGCAGGATCGATCCATGTATATTTGGAGTTTGTAGATCTCGCTCCCCGTGGTCGTGTGGATTTTTTTTCCGGGTCCTCCGGTTTTTCGCTCCATATTAAGAATCAAAACGCGTTTAGAGTGTGTGGCTTCTGCTATACATTTAATTTGTGGCCAGGTCGCTTCTAAAAAAGAGCTACATAGCTCAGCGGGTCTTACCTGGTAAAATAAAAAAACTAACATTACCCAGCTACATATCATTGCCCAGCTACGAGCATTGCCCATCCACACGAATCACGCGGTGACTCTCACTGCCCAGTCACGCGCGCTCTCGCGGTCGCAGGCGCCTTTGTATCGCGACCTCGCCTGGGGTCAAACCCGTGGCCACTGACAGCCCGAGCAGCAGGAGGGGGGAAAAAAGCGCTCCCATTTCAGAGTGGCGCGGCCTCGTTTTGATCCCCGCATTCACAAAGTCCCCACTCGGGGGGAGGTGGGGGGCATAAGACCGGAGCGCCGTGACCTGGCCGTGAGAGAGCGACTCTTTTACACCCCCCGGCCCCCCCGCCCCAGTCCCCCTAGCCCCCACCCCAGTCACCCCCGACCCCCGCCCCCTGCCACAGAAGAGGCGACTGACTCCGTGAACTGCTGGGATCGCAGGCAGCACAGGTGAAGGATGGAGACTCTGAGCCGGTAACGCTGAACCGTCTCGGTTCGACTCCCTGCTCGGTTCCGAACGCCAGCCTCTTCATGATTAATTACGTAGTTGGTTACATCGACATATATATAAAGATTAAAACGCAACCTTCGCGCTAATCCAGAGTGGTGAAGTATGGTCAAATTCACGTCCAGGACCGGCACGCCTCGGGGAACCCTTCATCCAGCAGAGGTGAACAGCACGTGACTGAGAGGTTCAAAGTTGGTGCCATTGAACCAGGCGAACATCCCAGGGTATCAAAAGTAATCCGAGTCCCTAAAATCACAACAACATTTTTTTTAAATACCACAATTCGGCAAACAGCAATCAATGCAAAAAAAACAACAACTACGTCACATGACACATTGAGTATACAGTCAAATAGATCTGCAGATACTGTAGACATATCTATTATTTGCATATACTAAGGGACGTAATCCTACTCTGTATAGTATGTACCCATACAAGGACAACAGTTTAATCGCCGTACAGTCTAACGAGGTGCTCATTCAAGGCTGAGTCCACCTGGGGGAGGCCCAGGAACGGTTCAGAATGTTCCTCACTGATGTTGGCCGTGAGCCGGAATCGGACTCAAGAACAGTGCGCTAACCGCTGCGCCACCGCTCCCCCACTCGTGTGCACTCACCGACCAATCACGGACCACACCTGTGCACTTGTCCGCCCCTCTGGAGAAAGAGGTGTGATGAGGGTGGGGGCAGGGAGCGTGGGGGGTGGGGGTCAGAGAGAGGTCAGACGGGCGGGGGAGGGGCTGGATGGTTAGGGGCTTCGCCAGTTAACCGAGCATCAGCACAGATTTTTTTAAAATCCCCGTGACCTCCGTATGCCTCTGTCAATCATCGATCGCCCATCCACACTCATTCACCCCTAGTCTGATGATGCCCCCCCCCCCCGCAGTGCCCCTCCCCCAGGCACCTCCAACGCCCAAAGACAAAACTAAAGATGAACCGTATAGACCTAACACACTGTTGGGCAAGTGCTGTTAGTATGCTGAACTTCTTTTGTACCGTACGTAGCCAACCAAAGGCCGGAGCCACATCCCCACTCCCCCTCTCGACCTGGGTTTAATTGGATCTGACTACGAGAGACCCAGCTATTCCAACTATCTCTCCACAGGGGGACACATTATACAGTAACAGGTGACGTTTCGGACAATGTTCCTTCATCAGAGCAGAACATGGACCAATGTCCTAAACGGCGGCTATAACCGTCAGGGCCAGAGTGTTATTGACGAGCTTTTCTTCAATGTTGACTGTGCCTGTGCACCACTGCGAACGCAGCAGCAGCAGCATCACAGAGCAATGTGGTGTCAATTTATTTCACCCAGAGGAGGTACACGTGGAACCGCAGAGCACACGCCAGTTCGAGGCGTCGAATCATTGCGCCACCACTCGCTTCAGGGGGGTGGGGTGTGCATGAAATTATTGTGATTAGCGACTTCAGTAATCGCGGCTCTTGTCGCTTAGCTGCCCCTTCGAAGCTCCGGTTCAGTTCGCTGCCACTTTCAGGGCCGCGCGCCGTCAAGAAGCCATCGTGACGTCACTATCAGTGACGTATAGAGTCACGCCGCGGTGACGTCACTGGAGTGCGTAGTTGACCCTGACGCTGGTTTTTGATGTTGTTGTTGCTGTTGTTTCACCCCCCCCAAGGGTTGGGTAAACCGTGACCACCTCCCCCTCTAACTCCAACCCGATCCCCGACCAACAAGCAACTCCCTTCATACGCCGTAGCAAAACCTTGGCCAAATATATCGGAAGCAGGAGTTTCTTCAGTAAAGCGTCTTGGGACTCGGTAAGTTGTTGTTGTATTCCGAATAAAGGGCAGTGTTTGATTGCAATCATGATTACCGCTGCTGATATGCAATCGTGAGCAGGGGTGGTGGGGAGGAGTGTGCAGACGGGGAAGAGGAGAGTGGGATGAGAGGTGAGCGGAGTCGAGAGAGAGGAGGGATGCAGAGGGCAGAGAGAGTATCATGGGGAAGAGAGTTGGGAGTGTGGAGGAGAGGTAAGAGTGGGGGAGAGTGTAGAGTGGGGGGGGGGGGGGGGTGAGAGCCCCAGGGGTAACGGTGATAAGTTTGAGGGGTGACAGGGGTCGTTGGGAGGAGAGGCGGAGGAGGAACGGGAGCGTGAGAGAAGAGTAGCAGCAGGAGGAGGGAAGAGAAACGAAGAGGTGCAGAGGATGAAGAATGTGACGATCGGGGGAGGGGTGGGGGAGATAAGAGGACGCGCGGAGCGTGCGGTAGAAATCGTGACGAGGAGAAGGAGTGATTCCATAAACGAGGAAGGAGCGGACAGCTCTCAGCGGGAGACGCAGGGAAGAGGTACGCGGGCGACGAGTGAGAAGAACGCGAGCAGCGCGTGGAGGAGGAGGAGGAGGGAGACAGCTCGGGGAATGTCGGAGCGATACACAGCGAGGGGGAAGGAGGCGAACAGAAAAAATGTGCGGGCGGCTTGGCAGCGCTCCAAACCTCGCCACAGCCATTCCTCGCTCGATTAAAAAAAAAGAGAGAGAGTTGGGTGGAGGGGAGCGAGAGAGTGGAGAGAGGAGGGAGGGAGGGGAAAGAGGAGAATTTTTTTGCTAAGGCGGAGCGTGCAGCGCGAACCCCCGCGGGGGAAACACAATCCCAGGCCGGCCAAACGCGATTATTTTTAAAGCTTCCAAAAGCCTTTCATCCCGCCCGGGCGCTTCATCACGCGTCGGAGCCGCCGCGCCAATGCCACGACCCGGCGGCGTACGCCCCCCCCCCCCCCCACACGCCCCCCGCCCACTCATCCACCCCCACCACCCCCCCACTAAAAAAACCCAGCCAACGAGTCACACACAGCCAGTCGTACACAGAGCCAGCGAGTCACACACAGCCAGTCGTACACAGAGCCAGCGAGTCACACACAGCCAGTCGTACACAGAGCCAGCGAGTCACACACAGCCAGTCGTACACAGAGCCAGCGAGTCACACACAGCCAGTCGTACACAGAGCCAGCGAGTCACACACAGCCAGTCGTACAGAGACCCAGCGAGACGCGGAGCTAGCCACTCAGACCAGCAGGCACACGGACAGCAGGAGAGACGCGGAGATCGCCACACGAACCGATCACACAGCGGTTCAATAGAGCTCACAAGGGAGACACGGACCTAGCCAGGTCGCACGGCCAGTCAGTCTCACAGCCAGCCAGCAAAAATCCCAGAGCCAGCCAGGTAGACAGTGAGAGCTAACCCGCCAGCGAGTCACCGTGCCAAGCAGTCACACGAATCCTGAATAAAAAAGAATATACAAAGATAAAGATACTCCCTATAGCCTTAACAGACTGTTGGGGTAAGTGCTGTTAGCGACGTTGATGGCCAGCACCGCGCCCGGCCGCCTTTGTCTCCCCAGTGGCGATGTTTATACACCCGCACCAGGTACTAATTTGAGGCTGAGTCGACCTAGGAGATACCCAGGACCGAATCAGATGATCGTCAATTCCCAGGACCACTGAGTAGGCCACACAGTCAGTAGGCCAGAGAGCCATTCAGCCAGTTACACAGAGTTAGCCAATCACACAGGGTTAGCCAGTTACACAGGGTTAGCCAGTTACACAGGGTTAGCCAGTCACACAGGGTTAGCCAGTCACACAGGGTTAGCCAGTTACACAGGGTTAGTCAATCTCACAGGGTTAGCCAGTCACACAGGGTTAGCTAGTTACACAGGGTTAGCCAGTCACAGGGTTAGCCAGTCACACAGGGTTAGCCAGTTACACAGGGTTAGCCAGTTTCACAGGGTTAGCGAGTCACATAAGGTTAGCCAGTTACACAGGGTTAGCCAGTCACACAGGGTTAGCCAGTTACACAGGGTTAGCCAGTTACACATGGTTAGCCAGTCACACAGGGTTAGCCAGTTACACAGAGTTAGCCAGTCACACAGGGTTAGCCAGTAACACAGGGTTAGCCAGTTACACAGGGTTAACCAGTCACACAGGGTTAGCCAGTTTCACAGGGTTAGCGAGTCACATAAGGTTAGCCAGTTACACAGGGTTAGCCAGTTACATAGGGTTAGACAGTCACACAGGGTTAGCCAGTTACACAGGGTTAGCCAGTCACATAGGGTTAGCCAATCACACAGAGTTAGCCAGTCACACAGGGTTAGCCAGTTACACAGGGTTAGCCAGTCACATAGGGTTAGCCAATCACACAGAGTTAGCCAGTCACACAGGGTTAGCCAGTTACACAGGGTTAGCCAGTCACACAGGGTTAGCCAATCACACAGAGTTAGCCAGTCACACAGGGTTAGCCAGTTACACAGGGTTAGCCAGTCACACAGGGTTAACCAGTCATATAGGGTTAGCCAGTCACACAGGGTTAGCCAGTCACACAGGGTTAGCCAGTCACAGAGGGTTAGCCAGTCACAAAGGGTTAGCCAGTTTAATTCGCCAGTCACACTGATCAACTCAAAACCGGTCCAGAGTTTTGCTTGCACTGAATGAATGCTGCTGAGATTATGCACTCCCAGAAGGCCGTGGGGCGGCTGGGAGGTTCAGTGAAATGAAAGACGTATTTTTTTACGTGGAGATAACAGATAGGTGAAGTAGACGTATTGCCATGCATCTTTCCAACCAGTCACACAGCTAGCCAGTGACACAGCCAGTCAATAACACAGCCAGTAGGTAAAAGAGCAGCAGGGATATGCAGTGGTGGAACTTGAGCCGCACAGTAAGATGCACCCTGAGTTCGACTCCCGACTCGGGCACCATGCTCTGTGGAGTTTGTATATTCTCCCTCTGTGTTGCATCGTTTCCTGGCTACCTCCCATAGATAATATAACGACTTGTATTGGTAAACACATTCCAAATGCTGAAAAAAATACTCGCTAATTATTAAATTGGTATCACACACAGCAGCAAAAGTGTCAGGATCCTCCTGAAAAATATCCGTGAGACTCAATGAGGCTTTCAAGCGTAATAATAATACTACTACTCACACAAGTCGTGACAGCAAGTTAATAGCCAACGAGACAGGCAGCCAACCAGACAGTCACACGGCCAGGAAGCCAAACGGCTCAACTGGCCACACAAGCACAGTCACACACACAGCCAGCCAGACGTCACACACACACACAAAAATAAAAAAAGACAAATATCCCCCATATAGCCTTAACAGACTGTAGGGGCAAGTGCTGTTAGCGAGCACCTATGAAGGCCGGAACGGTACGCGAGGGGGTGGGTGGCCAGCACCACGCCCGACCGCCTTTGTCTCCCTAGTGGCAATGTTTACATACCGCACCAGGTACCCATTTGAGGTTGAGTCGACCTAGGGGAGGCCCGGGAGCGGTTCAGATAATCGTCACTGGTGTTGGCCGTGAGCGGGAATCGAAGCCGGGTCGCCAGGTTCATAGCGTAGCGCGCTAACCGCTACGCTATCGCTCCCCACACACACACGCACACACACACGCACGCACACACACGCACACACACACGCACCCCGCCAGAAATCCCAGCTGCGCAGCTCACAACCCAAACCACAAATCCAACCAAGCACAGAGCCAGACACACACGCACACACTCACACACACGCACACACACACGCACACACACATACTCACCCAGCCACTGAACCAAGGAGCTACAGAACCACCCACCCAGCTCCCACACCGCTACCCCCCCCAGCCCCCCCGCCCCCCGGCTCACGCGAGACTCCCTCGCGTCTCTTTTCGCCCTGAAGCGAAATTCGCGCGCAAACGCGGAACTCGCGGATTTTGGCAGCGGAGGGGAGGGCAAGGGCAGCAGAGGGGCCCGCGCGCGCGGATACTGCACGCGGATTCACACACACACGCCTACCGATACAAAACAACAACCGCCATTCGCCACTAAGTGGGGGTGACGTTACCACGACGCTTGTGCCAGGCCATGTGCACCTTAAGGCTACGTGAAGTGTCGAACGCCCGCTGGCAGGAGGTCACGGGGTAGACCCAGCAGGTGCCACGGGTCGACTGACTGAGATGACTGGCTGATGCACCACTTGTGCCCCCTACTGTGCCAACCTGCTGTGCTTTAGCCACCCGGCGCTCTGCTCGTTGTTGTGAGCGTCGCTCCTCCGCCCTCCGTTGTTGTTGAAGGGCGACTGCCTCCAACTGCCCAGTAGCGTCCTTCACGAGCCTCCTCCACAAAGGCCGATCTTGACACCGCTGGTACCAGTCATCGGCAAGTCCACTCAGCTCCACGTCCTTCTGTAACACATCACTCCATCTCTTCTCTAGCCCATGCCGCGCCCGTTTATCCCCCTCGATCCGGCCGAACAAAAGCTGGTTGGGCATGCGGTGGCTGGGCATGCGGGGTACATGACCCAGCCAACGCAGCCTTGCCTGCCGGAGGAGCTCACCGATGGGACCTTGCCCAGATCTTTCAAGGTCCACACACACTTACCGATACACACACACACACACCTACCGATACACACACACCTACGGATACACACACTACCGATGCACACACACCTACCGATACACACACATTACCGATAGACATACACCTACCGATACACATACACTTACCGATACACATACACACATCTACCAATACACCCGATACGCCAATACCAATACCCGCTATTCGCCACTAAGTGGTGGTAACGTCACCACGGCGCTTGTACCAGGCTAGGTGCGCCTTGAGGCCGCCTGATCTATCGAAGAATCGGTGGCAGCTTGTCAGCGGACAGACCCAAGTGACATCGGTGCGTGACCGGGATGACCGGCAGATGCACCACATGTGATCCCCACTGTGCCAACTTGATGCGTTTTAACCGCCCGTTTCTCCGCACGTTGTTGTGAGCGTCGCTCGTCCTAGTTCTATTGTTTCGAGAGGGCGACTGCTACCAAATGCCCAGTAGCAGCGTCCTTTACGAACCTCCTTCATTGAGGCCGATCTTGACACCACTGGTACCAGTCATCGGAAGTCCACTCAGCTCCACATCCTCCTGTACTACACAACTCTATCTCTTCTCTATCCCGTGCCGCGCCCGCTTAGCCCCCTCGATCCGACCAAACAAGCTGCTTGGGCATGCGGTGGCTGGGTATGCAGGCTACATGATTAAGCCAATGCAGCCTTGACCGCCGGAGGAGCTCACTGATGGGAATGTGTCCAGATCTTTCAAGTATCTGTGAGCTCCTCACACAATCCAGCCGAGTTAAACCCAGGATGGATCATAGGCAGGCTAGTCTGAATGTTTCTAACCGGAGCAGATGTTCCATTAGAGGGGTCCATGTTTCGCAAGCATAGAGAAGGGAGGGCAAGACTGTAGGAGCGTAGTGATGAGCGACAGATCAGGTAGCTTCCACATATAATACTGCCCGATTGATACAGAGTGAGACCTATGCTGGTCATAAGCACACTGCCCAGGTATGGTAACCTATCCACTCTCTCCACAACTGCCCCATCAACAATGGAGACTTGAGGGCGTGGAGCGTTTAATGACACAACATTTCTCAGACAGGTGCTTAGTTTTGGTGGGGCTGATGGTAAGGCCCCACCTCGTAGTTGCACGCTCCAGGTCAAGCAGCCGGGCCTCCAACTCTTTCTGTGAGTGAGCAGCAATTACCAGACCATCAGCATACATAACATGGTTGCCCAAAATTGAGTCATCCCTCGACTGCACCGGGCATCGATCAGCCTCCCATTATATCTGTACCAGATGGAAATTAATTCGGTGCAGACATGGAAAGCTTCTCGAACTACGTGATCAAAATATATGATTATAGATTTTTCACCTTTTTTCTGGCAGGAAAAAGGTGAAAAACCTATTATCACATTTCGGGACTGGCAAAGGAGATCCCATCAAAATAGACGTTAAATAATGTGGGAGCCAGAGGACATCCCTGTTGCACCCGAAGGTGAAAAGGATATGGCTCCGACTCCTGTCCACGTAGTTGTACCCGGGCCTGCTCACAATCTTGAAGGTCGTTAAATATCGGGAGCAGAGTCAGGGACCTCGAAAGCACAAATACCCAGAGCTCTGGCCTTGACCAGGTCAATAAAGCAGAGATGTAGGTCCTATTATAATTCCCTACTCCCTCTGCTGTCGCAGACGGACAGATAACAACATTGCGTCTGTGCAGGATCGCCCTGGCCTGAAACCACATTGTGGCTCCGCAAGCCTCTCCTCAGCGTGCCTGGTAAGGCGGTGTTGAATAATCTTTATCAGGACGTTACCTGGAACACTGAGGAGAGAGATACCCCGGTAGTTGGTACAGTCTGTGCGGTCCCATTTTTAATATAAATGGGCATCAATCCTGCGGAACCCGTCCTGTCGACCACAAAGACAAAGAGACCTACATACACACACCCCTACATATATACACACACACCGACAGATATACAGACACCTACAACAACAACCGCTATTCGCCACTAAGTGGCGGTGACGTCACCACGACGCTTGTGCCAGGCTATGTGCACGTTGAGGCCACGTGAAGTGTCGAACGCCCGCTGGCAGGAAGTCACGGGGCAGACCCAGGTACCACGGGTCGACTGACTGAGATGACTGCGCTAACTTGATGTGCTTTAGACCCCCGGCGCTCCGCTCGTTGTTGTGAGCGTCGCTCCTCTCCCCTCCGTTGTTGTTGGAGGGCGACTGCCTCCAACTGCCCAGTAGCAGCGTCCTTCACGTGCCGGGGCTCATCATCATCTTACACCTGCATCTCCTCCTTACATCTCCCACCCCTCTTCCCCTTTTAAAACGTATCATCATCTCCCACCTGCGCCTCCCTTTCCCCTCCCTCCCACCCCCTGACCCCTCTCTCCTTCCTTCACTCCTCCCTTCACCCCCCGGCTAACGTCTCAAGTGTTGGGGTCACGTGGCGCTTCGTCTGTCCGCACCGTTGGGGAAGCCTGGGTTGGATTCTCTGTCGGGAAAGTGGGAGTGGGGAGGGTAGAGCGATCTCACCCCTTGCCCACATCACGCAACTAAGTTCCCACGGCTATACTCACACGAGACACAACACACATATACATATACAAATTTCACCTGCATAGCCTTAACAGACTGCTGGGGCAAGTACTATGAGCGGACAACTATGAAGGCCAGAACGGCACACGAGGGGGTGGGTGGTCAGGACCACATCCAGCCGCCTTTGTGTCCCTGGTGGCGATGTTTATACACCACACTAGGCACTCACTTGGGGCTGAGTCGACCTAGGGAATGCCCAGGGCCGGTTCAAATAATCGTCACTGGTGTTGGCCATGAGTGGGAATCGATC
Source organism: Petromyzon marinus (assembly GCF_048934315.1). Classification (NCBI taxonomy): domain Eukaryota; kingdom Metazoa; phylum Chordata; class Hyperoartia; order Petromyzontiformes; family Petromyzontidae; genus Petromyzon; species Petromyzon marinus. The sequence goes on from NC_133674.1 coordinate 20,547,063, forward strand.
TCGGGTGGCCTGGTTCGTAGCATAGCGCGCTAACCCCTGCACTACCGCTCCCCACTCCCTTGCACACAGCACCACACACACGCTTACGCGCGCACGTACGCCATCGTTACACCGCATTAGGCGTATCCCACCCGTGGTGAATCTACCCTGGCTCCCAGCCATGCACAGTAGACGCACGCACGCACAGCTACAGAAACACACACAAACATTCACACAAAGATCTCCGTGTAGCCTTCAACAGACTTTTGGGGCAAGTGCTGTTAGCGACGTTGATGGCCAGCACCGCGCCCGGCCGCCTTTGTCTCCCCAGTGGCGATGTTTATACACCCGCACCAGGTACTCATTTGAGGCTGAGTCGACCTAGGAGATACCCAGGACCGAATCAGATGATGGTCAATTCCCAGGACCACTGAGTAGGCCACACAGTCAGTAGGCCAGAGAGCCATTCAGCCAGTTACACAGAGTTAGCCAATCACACAGGGTTAGCCAGTTACACAGGGTTAGCCAGTTACACAGGGTTAGCCAGTTACACAGGGTTAGCCAGTCACACAGGGTTAGCCAGTCACACAGGGTTAGCCAGTTACACAGGGTTAGTCAGTCTCACAGGGTTAGCCAGTCACACAGGGTTAGCCAGTTACACAGGGTTAGCCAGTTACACAGGGTTAGCCAGTTACACAGGGTTAGCCAGTCACACAGGGTTAGCCAGTTTCACAGGGTTAGCGAGTCACATAAGGTTAGCCAGTTACACAGGGTTAGCCAGTTACATAGGGTTAGCCAGTCACACAGGGTTAGCCAGTTACACAGGGTTAGCCAGTTACATAGGGTTAGCCAGTCACACAGGGTTAGCCAGTTACACAGGGTTAGCCAGTTACACAGGGTTAGCCAGTCACACAGGGTTAGCCAGTCAAACAGGGTTAGCCAGTTACACAGAGTTAGCCAGTCACACAGGGTTAGCCAGTTACACAGGGTTAGTCAGTCACACAGGGTTAGCCAGTCACATAGGGTTAGCCAGTTACACAGGGTTAGCCAGTCACACAGGGTTAGCCAGTTACACAGGGTTAGCCAGTCACATAGGGTTAGCCAATCACACAGAGTTAGCCAGTCACACAGGGTTAGCCAATCACACAGAGTTAGCCAGTCACACAGGGTTAACCAGTCACACAGGGTTAACCAGTCACACAGGATTAGCCAGTCACACAGGGTTAGCCAGTCACACAGGGTTAGCCAGTCACAGAGGGTTAGCCAGTCACAGAGGGTTAGCCAGTTTTATTCGCCAGTCACACTGATCAACTCGAAACCGGTCCAGAGTTTTGCTTGCACTGAATGAATGCTGCTGAGATTATGCACTCCCAGAAGGCCGTGGGGCGGCTGGGAGGTTCAGTGAAATGAAAGACGTATTTTTTTACGTGGAGATAACAGATAGGTGATGTAGACGTATTGCCATGGATCTTTCCAACCAGTCGCACAGCTAGCCAGTGACACAGCCAGTCAATAACACAGCCAGTAGGTAAAAGAGCAGCAGGGATATGCAGTGGTGGAACTTGAGCCGCACAGTAAGATGCACCCTGAGTTCGACTCCCGACTCGGGCACCATGCTCTGTGGAGTTTGTATATTCTCCCTCTGTGTTGCATCGTTTCCTGGCTACCTCCCATAGATAATATAACGACTTGTATTGGTAAACACATTCCAAATGAGTGTAGGTGTCTGCGTGTAGATGTGTGTGTAGGTGTGTGTGTTCGCGCGTGTGACTGTAGATGTGTGTGTATGTGTGTCTGGGTAAGTGCTGTTAGCGAGCACCTATGAAGGCCGGCACGGCACACGAGGGGGTGGGTGGCCAGTACCACGCCCGACCGCCTTTGTTTCCCCAGTGGTGATGATTTTACACACCGCATCAGGTACTCATTTGAGGCTGAGTCGACCTAAGAGAGGCCCAGGACCGGTTCAGATAATCGTCACTGGTCTTGGCCATGAACGGGAATCGAACTCGGCACGCCGGGTTCGTAGCGCAGCGCCCTAACCTCTCCACTACCGCTCCCCACCCTCATGTACACACGGACACACTCGCACACTGGCTCACACTCGTACACACTAACGCACATCCGTTCACACACACGCACACACACTGTGACACACACTCTCACACACACTCTTACAACAACAACAACAACCGCCATTCGCCACTAAGTGGCGGTGACGTCACCACGACGCTTGTGCCAGGCCATGTGCACCTTGAGGCCACGTGAAGTGTCGAACGCCCGCTGGCAGGAGGTCACGGGGCAGACCCAGGTGCCACGGGTCGACTGACTGAGATGACTGGCTGATGCACCCCCTGTGCCCCCTACTGTGCCAACCTGCTGTGCCCAAGTCACCCGGCGCTCCACTCGTTGTTGTGAGCGTCGCTCCTCCGCCCTCCGTTGTTGTTGGAGGGCGACTGCCTTCAACTGCCAGTAGCGTCCTTCACGAGCCTCCTCCACAGAGGCCGATCTCGGCACCGCTGGTACCAGTCATCGGCAAGTCCACTCAGCTCCACGTCCTCCTGTACCACATCACTCGATCTCTTCTCTAGCCCGTGCCGCGCCCGCTTAGCCCCCTCGATCCGGCCGAACAAAAGCTATTTCGGCATGCGGTGGCTGGGCATGCTGGCTACATGACACAGCCAACGCAGCCTTGCCTGCCCGGAGGAGCTCACCGATGGGACCTTGCCCATATCTTTCAAGGATTTGTGAGCTCCTCACACAATCCAGTCTGGTTAAACCCAGGAGGGATCGTAGGCAGGCCAGCCTAAATGTTTCTAACCGGCGAAGATGTTCCATTAGAGGGGTCCACGTTTCGCAAGCGTAGAGAAGGGAGGGAATGACCGTGGCCGAGAAGACCTGAAGATTAGTGCGGAGCGACACACCAGGTAGCTTCCACACAGCGTTACGCAACCGATGAAAATATATTGCCGCTCGACTGATTTGGAGTGAGACCTCTGCTGTTAAACTGGAGCCGGCCATTAGCACACTGCCCAGGTATGGGAAACTCTCCACTCTCTCCACAACTACCCCATCACCGATTGGGAGTTGTGATGGTGGAGTGTCCGATGGTACAAAATACCCAGGCAGGTGCTTAGTTTTGGTGGGGCTGATGGTAAGGCCCCATCTCTTAGTGGCACACTCCAGTCTCAGCAGCAGCGTCTCCAACTCCTCCTCTGAATGAGCAGCTATTACAAAATCATCGGCATACATAACGTGGTTGAGCAATAGGGAGCCATCCCTTCACCGCACCCGGGCATCCATCAGCCTTCCATTATATCTGTACCATATGGAGATTCCCCCGGTACAGCTATTGAAGACTTCCTGAACTACGTGGTCAAAATAGATGCTAAATAATGTGGGAGCCAGAGGACATCCCTGTCGCACCCCAAGGTGTGCAGGGAATGGCTCTGACTGCCGGCCACGTAGTTTTACCCGGGCCCGCTCACCATCATGAAGGTCCTTAATGATCGTGAGCAGAGGGTCAGGGACTCCAAAAGCACGAAGAACAACCCAGAGTCCAGGCCTACTGATGGTATCATAGGCCTTGACCAGGTCAATAAAGCAGAGATGTAGGTCTTGTTGGAATTCCCTACACCTCTGCTGTAGCAGATGGACAGAAAATATGGCATCTGTGCAGGACCGCCCTTTCCTGAAACCGCATTGGGGCTCCGCAAGCCTCTCCTCAGCGTGCCTGGCAAGGCGATGTGGAATAATCCTTGCCAGGACCTTTCCCGGCACACTGAGGAGGGAAATCCCCCTGTAGTTGTTACAGTTTGTGCAGTCCCCCTTCTTAAAGAGGGGGAAACCAGGGCATCCTTCCAATCCTGCGGAACCCGTCCAGTGGTCCAGACTGTTGTTATGATGTCATATAGGGCAGTCTGTGCACAAACGCCACCCTCTCTCAGCATTTCGCTTGGGAAATCGCCTCTACCCGGTGCCTTTCCTGGTCTCAGACTCCGGATCGCCCTCAGTACTTCCTCAACAGATGGCACCTCAGCCAGCCACTCACAGGGGGTGACTTCTTCCAATATTTGAGGCACCGCAGACTCAAATGGGTCATCCCCACTTTGTGCCACGATGTTTTCCTGGCTGAGGGATTTCCCCTCCCCCAAGACCTCACAGAAATACTCAGCAAATCTGCAAACCTGTTCCTGGGGGTCGCAGATTGGATCACCGTTTTTTCCCCTAATGATGGTAATAGGTGTGGCGCTGCATGTTACTTTTTTGATGGAGTTAAATAGAGATTTGTGATCACGGGCCACTGAGGCAGACTTCATCTCCTTAGCAACCCGTGACAACCACCCATCCTTGCAGCGCCTCACGGCTCTCCGAACCTCCGAGCGAAGGCTGCGGTAAGCCTCCTCATTCTCTGACGTGGGATTCTGTAGCCGATGACAGTGGGCCTGTCGCTTTTTCTCAACCATCCTGAACACCTCCTCTGTCAGCCAGGGTCTCTGGGGAGGTCTGGACCGCGTACCCAAAGCAGCCATTGCACCTGCATGAGTCACAGTCCTAAACCTCGCCCATTTACCCTCGACATCAGGAGGAGTGGGTGACGATGCCAACCCCAGCCGCAAGCGATGATGAAATTCTCGTTTGCAACTTTCATCAGATAACTAAGACCAGGCCACTTTAGGTTGGAATGGGGTCCTGGGTGTACACCCACCACCGGAGTGGAAGAATGGCAGGCGCATCTTACAGATGACTAGTCGATGGTCAGAGGGCAGATCAGCTGCACAGTAGGTCCTGGTGTCAAGGACATGGGCTCGCATCCGCTGGTCCGTCACCATATATTCCAGCGGATGTTCCTGCTTGGACCCGGCATGCATCCATGATGTTGTGTGGATGCACCGATCACAGTGTGTGTGACACACACACACACTCTCAACAACAACAACCGCCATTCGCCACTAAGTGGCGGTGACGTCACCACGACGCTTGTGCCAGGACATGTGCACCTTGAGGCCACGTGGAGTGTCGAACGCCCGCTGGCAGGAGGTCACGGGACAGACCCAGGTTCCATGGGTCGACTGACTGAGATGACTGGCTGATGCACCACCTGTGCCCCCTACTGTGCCAACCTGCTGTGCTTTAGTCACCCGGCGTTCCGCTCGTTGTTGTGAGCGTCGCTCCTCCGCCCTCCGTTGTTGTTGGAGGGCGACTACCTCCAACTGCCCAGTAGCGTCCTTCACGAGCCTCCTCCACAGAGGCCGATCTTGACACCGCTGGTACCAGTCATCAGCAAGTCCACTCAGCTCCACGTCCTCCTGTACCACATCACTCCATCTATTCTCTAGCCCTTGCCGCGCCCGCTTAACCCCCTCGATCCGGCCGAACAAAAGCTGTTTGGGCATGCGGTGGCTGGGCATGCGGGCTACATGACCCAGCCATCGCAGCCTTGCCCGCCGGAGGAGCTCACCGATGGGACATTGCCCAGATCTTTCAAGGATTTGTGAGCTCACACAATTCAGTCTAGTTAAACCCAGGATGGATCGTAGGCAGGCCAGCCTAAATGTTTCTAACCAGCGAAGATGTTCCGTTAGGGGAGTCCACGTTTCGCAAGCGTAGAGAAGGGAGGGAATGACCGTGGCCGAGAAGACCTGAAGCTTAGTGCAGAGCGACAGACCAGGTAGCTTCCACACAGCGTTATATGCAACCGATGAAAAGATATTGCCTCTCGACTGATTCGGAGTGAGACCTCTGCTGTTAAACTGGAGCCAGTCATAAGCACACTTCCCAGGTATGTGAAACTCTCCACTCTCTCCACAACTGACCCATCACCGATTGGGAGTTGTGGGGGTGGAGTGTCCGATGGTACAAAATACCCAGGCAGGTGCTTAGTTTTGGTGGGGCTGATGGTAAGGCCCCATCTCTTAGTGGCACGCTCCAGTCTCAGCAGCAGCGTCTCCAACTCCTCCTCTGAATGAGCAGCTATTACCAATTCATCAGCATACATAACGTGGTTGAGCAATAGGGAGCCATCCCTTGACCGCACCCGGGCATCGATCAGCCTCCCATTATATCTGTACCACATGAAGATTCCCCCGGTACAGCTATTGAAGAATAATGTGGGAGCCAGAGGACATCCCTGTCGCACCCCAAGGTGTACAGGGAGAGGCTCGGACTCCCGGCCACGTAGTTTTACCAGGGCCCGCTCACCATCATGAAGGTCCTTAATGATCGTGAGCAGTGGGTCAGGTACTCCAAACGCACGAAGAACAACCCAGAGCCCAGAACTATTGATGGTATCATAGGCCTTGACCAGGTCAATAAAGCAGAGATGTAGATCTTGCTGGAATTCCCTACACCTCTGCTATAGCAGACGGACAGAAAATATGGCATCTGTGCAGGACCGCCCTTTCCTGAAACCGCACTGGGGCTCCGCAAGCCTCTCCTCAGCGTGCCTGGCAAGGCGATGTTGAATAATCCTTGCCAGGACCTTTCCCGGCACACTGAGGAGTGAAATGCCCCTGTAGTTGTTACAGTCTGTGCGGTCCCCCTTCTTAAAGATGGGGACCACCAGGGCATCCTACCAATCCTGCGGAACCCGTCCAGTGGTCCAGACTGTTGTTATGATGTCATATAGGGCAGTCTGTGCACAAACTCCACCCTCCCTCAGCATTTCGCTTGGGAGATCATATCTGCCCGCTGCCTTTCCTGGTCCCAGACTCCGGATCGCCCTCAGTACTTCCTCAACAGATGGCACCTCAGCCAGCCACTTACAGGGGGTGACTTCTTCCAATATTTGAGGCACCGCAGCCTCAGCAGGGTCATCCTCACTTTGTGCCACGATGTTTTCCTGGCTGAGGGATTTTCCCTCCCCCAGGACCTCACAGAAATGCTCAGCACATCTGCAAACCTGTTCCTGGGGGTCGGAGATTAGATCACCGTTTTTTCCAATAATGATGGTAATAGGTGTGGCGCTGCAGTTTACTTTTTTGATGGAGTTAAATAGAGATTTGTGATCGCGGGCCACTGAGGCAGACTCCATCTCCTCAGCAACCCGCGACCACCACCCATCCACGCACACATACACACACGCACACACACGCACAAACACACGCACGCACACACACACACACGCACACACGCACGCCCACACACACACACGCACGCACACACACGCACACACACACACGTACACACACACACGCACACACACACACGCACACACACGCACACACACACGCACACACGCACGCACACACACACGCACACACACACGCACACACACACACGCACACACACACACACACGCACACACGCACGCACACACACACACACGCACGCACACACACACACACGCACACACACACACACGCACACACACACGCACACACACACGCACACACACCCCCGCCTCCCTTCCGCTCAGATCCAATAGGGATCTTTGTTGCAATCGAGAGGTTCCCATCTCAAGGCAGTCACAGTGACACGTTTTAACGAAATAATTAAATAATGATTGCCAGCGATCGGCGGTGTCCGCCCTCACACTCCCACAGGCCTCCCCCACGACCCCCCTCCCCTCGCGAAGGCTGGGAGAGACAAATACGTTCAAGGTCAAGAGGTCATCCCGGCAGGCAATGCCGGTGATGCCGACACAATCACCCATCATCAACTCGCCATCGCGTCCTTCCCTCTGCCAGACCCCGCTGCATCGGCAGGGCCCTTGCACTGACCCCCTGTACGACCTGTGTGTGTGTCCTTAAATAGCCACTTAAATAATTATTGCAATAATAGTAATAAGCGACGTCTCAGGCAATGGGCCTTCTTCATAGCACTGATAACCCTGTCGTTAGAAGGTTATCCAAACCGACTCTCGATCGAGGGTATTGAACATTGACATACATTCATGTTCCTGCGATATTTTAGATTTCTCATGAGAGGAGGTTGCTGATTTTGTTGTTTTTATCCTCAATTATCTTTGCTTCATAGTTGTACTTTACTTTCTATGCTTTTGTCATTTGAGTTTGCTGACCCAGGTCACTCTTGCAGCTGACACTCCCATCATGGTCTCGTGACTTTCTCTCCCCGGTTACACAACAACCCACTTGAACGTCCCACTTGTGGGGTCTCTCACACCCGAGCCGTGCTGCTGAGAGTCCCAGAGTGTGTGGTGAAGTCTGCGAGTGAGTGCGAGCGATGAGTCCCAGAGTGAGTGAGTGAGCGCGCGTGTTGTGTGAACACAGCAAGTGGTGAGTCTGCGACTCTTTCGCTCGGTGTGTGAATAGGTGGTGTGGTAAGTGAGTTGGTAAATCTGCGAGTGGTGTTGGGTGAGCGTGACAATGGTGAGTCTGTGAGTGAGTATGACTGGTGAGTGAGTATGAGTGGTGAGCAGCCTGTGAGTACCTGTGTGGTGTGTAAAACATCGCCACTAGGGAGACAAAGGCGGCCGGGCGTGGTGTTGGAAACCCACCCCCTCGTGAGCCATCCCGGTCTTCATAGGTGCTCGCTAACAGCACTTGCTCCAGCAGTCTGTTAGCGCTACACGGGGGATCTTTGTCTGCTGGTGCTGCGAGTCTGCAGCGCTGCGCGGTGAGTCGCGCGCTCTGAGTGCTGTGAACCCGCGGAGCTGCGAATCACTGCTCCCGCGTCTCGTCTCATTAACATGGATCATCTGACTTCGTCTTTCCCACGAATAAAGAATTATAATTTTGTTTTATCATTTTCAACTTGCAACGCTGCGCCGCTACCGCACGGTGCTCGCTCGCCCTCGTGGACAGAGAGGAGGAACCACAGACGAGGAGCTGGAAGGGCAGCAGCAGCAGCCACACGGTGAGGAAACAGCGCCAACAACTGCCCGAGCTCTGCGATCCTCTGTTTATGAAGTTGTTATCGGTCAATTCGTGAGTGTTCATACGAGCGGGAGGGAAAAAATGGAGCACCTGGAGAAAATTCACGCGTGCGAGGGAGACACACTCTATCCCATACAGATGGAACAGATGGAGTCCACATTTTTGGTGTAGACTACTGTCTCCTGGCGAGCCAGGGTACGGCTCTTCAGCGACGTCCACTGGAAGAAGGGAGCTTCACAACAATCGTGCGGCGATCCACCACCCTCGCTGCTACCCCCACAGTGCCGGGTTACAGGCAGCCACGTGCAGCAGCAGCAGCAGCAGCGTAGCCGCCGCCACCGCCACCCGGCTAACAACCTAAACGCCTGCTCATTAGGAGGCGCTCCGCGAAGCAGCGACGTCTCCTCCGCCAGCTGTGTCCACGCCGTGCGCGTGGTTCAACTCATCAACTCGACGCCCGAGTGCGATGCGCTCGGCGGCCCCGCCCCTCGATCCCACTTACCCCTCCATGCCCCCCACCCCCTCGCCCACATTTTGGCCTCGCGCTTGTCAGCCTTCCTCCAGATTCCCCCCCCTCACCCTGGGGGGCAGGCAGGTGCAGAGACCCCCCCCCCCCGCCCACCACACGTGCACATATTGACACACGCACACACCAGACAAAGATAAAGATGCCCCGTGTAGTCCTTAGCGGACTGTTGGGGCAAGTGCTGTTCGCGAGTAGCACCTATTACGAAGGCCGGCACGGCATACGAGGGGGTGAGTGACCAAGACCGGCCGCCTTTGTCTTTCCAGTCGTGATGTCTTGCACACTGAACCAGCTACACTCTGTTTAAACCAACCTAGGGGCACACACAAACACACAGGGCCGGTACGGATTGTCACCGCAGCCGATTGCAGGTCGCCCTGGCCGGGAATCCAACTGGGCGGGTGAGGGTTTGGGAGGCCGTGTTTGTGTATCCCCGTAGAGCGGCGCTCTTCATAGTTCCATTTTCCATTTATGTTGGTATAGCCCTGTGAGCCATTCGGCTCTTGAATCGGGTGCAACCGCAACAAACAAAAAACAAAAACATGAACAAGAAAACATCTTAAAGTGATTATGTGACTGTGCAAACAGAAAATCCAAGAAAAACATCAAAATATTCCTGAAACAGCACCGTACACCAACGCTGTGTGCAAAAATCCCAGTGGGATGCAAGTCAAACAACAACAACAACCACAATACAACTAAGATTAAGGCCATCAGTCTAACTCCGTACTACAATAAACAAAAACATGGCCAAACCAAAAAAACGCTTTCGAAATCACCAAAATAAAAGCCATAAATGCAATGTAACAGTGATCATAGGGACTGTGACCGAATTTTTAACAATAAGGTCCGCGGGCCCCTGGTGGCGACTGGTGGCCTTTCGTGCGGCCCCCGACACTACACAACACGTGCTATCAACCCCGATGGTTTCACATGTGGGGCGGCCCTCACAGTGATGTCTTATCGGCGAAAGTCGCCCTCCCCCCCCTGGGAAAGTTCGTGAAGAACACTGCCGTAGAGACACAGACACGTACACACGCGAGGCCGTGCCACCTGGGGTAGAGGGAGCGGCTCCCTCATCCAGCAGTGGATTGACGGAAGGACTGTACCTATGACTCACTCGACGAGGTGCGATGCTCTGGCTGGCAGGATGGGGAGATGTTAACTCCCTCGCCTGGCATGCAGGAGGTCGTGGGATCGATCTCGACCCTGACGCCTGCTGTGTATTTGGAGTCTGCGTGTCTCTCGCTCTCTCCCCGTGGTCACGTGGATTTTTCTCCGGGTCCTCCGGTGTTTCCCTCCACATTAAGAATCAACATAACCACGCGTTCAGAGTATTTGGCTGCTGCAATACATTTCCACGCGAAAGGCCACTTTGTTGAGCTATCAATTGCTGTAGCCTTGTTACTTCTGACAAAATTGTTATATAACTCAGTAGGCCTTACTCTTTGGTTCTATTCGGTAAAGTCACGTAGGTAAAAAATAAAACAACAAAAATCACGACGTTTCGGCCACAACACAAGTGGCCTTCATCAGGTGAAGGGACCAAACTGTCCAGCGGACAGTGTTGGAGTGAAGAAAGCCAAGCGCAGGTCGCCTCCTTTTAAGCTGTGAGGGGGTAAACAGTAAACGCCTTGACAAAGGAAATTAGCATAAAACGTACTACTGACAGAGCTTGGAAGTAGCATAAGATGATAATACACCACCTTGGAAGTTTGGAGTGCCACTACTAGAACAAATATACTGTACCATTGAAAATTAGTTTAATGTTTGGTTCGATTTAGAACATCTTTACAATGGTTGCTTAATTTGAAACCATCTTCTCGGTTGAAATTGTGTCTATGTTTGTAAATCTGAATTGCCTCGTGGACAAATCTCTGATGATAACCTGTCGGTTTGCAAAGGACCTTGGTATCGGAGAAAATTATATCGTGATCACCCACAGCGTTGTAACAATGATTAGCTACGGCAGAAGAATTACCTGGTAAAATAAAAATAGCTGGGGTTTTAAACATCTTAGTTCAGGGTGTCGGGGTTTTAGTGTGAAACTTCAGCGCTCTGACGAAGAAGCTCTCCTCCTCCCCCCCTCGTCGTGACGAGCGGACCCCGGATTTTGGCATTCAGCTGCTGGACGTCTCCTTGCCGCTGCCGTCGCTCGCGAGAAGGGAACGGAACCGCGATGTCCTTCATCGCCGCGGGGTTTAAACACGCGGGGAGGCATCGATTTCCATCAAATAATAACACGCACATATATATAACGGGCGAAGCAGTGTTTGATGAGGATGATGATGATATCATTTATTAATTCATAATCTCATAGATGACGACGATGATGATTGTGATCGTCATGGCCAGGATAATAATTATGATGATGATGTAGTGGAAGCAATGTTAGTCGTGATGATGATGATGGAGTACAAATGATGGTGATGATGATGAGAGGTACTACGAGATATGATGATGATAATGATGGAATATAAATGATAATGGAGTATTAGTGATGATGATGATGATTGTCATCGTCATGGCCAGGATAATAATTGTGATGATGATGATGTAGTGGAAGCAATGTTAGTCGTGATGATGATGATGGAGTACAAATGATGGTGATGATGATGATGAGAGGTACTACGAGTTATGATGATGATGATAATGATGGAATATAAATGATAATGGAGTGTTAGTGATGATGATGATGTAGTGGAAGCAATGTTAGTCGTGATGATGATGATGGAGTACAAATGATGGTGATGATGATGATGATGAGAGGTTCTACGAGTAATGATGATGATGATAATGATGGAATATAAATGATAATGGAGTATTAGTGATGATGATGATGATGACTGTGATCGTCATGGCCAGGAAAATAATTATGATGATGATGATGTAGTGGAAGCAATGTTAGTCGTGATGATGATGATGATGGAGTATTAGTGATGATGATGATGGAGTATTAGTGATGATGATGGAGTATTAGTGATGATGATGATGGTAATGGAGTATTAGTGATGATGATGATGGAGTATTAGTGATGATGATGATGATGGAGTATTAGTGATGATGATGATGGAGTATTAGTGATGATGATGATGATGGAGAATTAGTGATGATGATGGAGTATTAGTGATGATGATGATGGAGTATTAGTGATGATGATGATGGAGTATTAGTGATGATGATGATGATGATGAAAGAGTATTAGTGGTGATGATGATGGAGTATTATTGATGATAATGGAGTATTAGTGATGATTATGATGGAGTATTAGTGATGATGATGGAGTATTAGTGATGATGATGGAGTATTAGTGGTGATGATGATGATGGAGTATAAGTGATGATGATGATGATGATAATGGAGTATTAGTGATGATGATGATGATGATGGAGTATTAGTGATGATGATGATGGAGTATTAGTGATGATGATGATGGAGTATTAGTGATGATGATGATGGAGCATTAGTGATGATGATGATGGAGTATTAGTGGTGATGATGATGGAGTATAGTGGTGGTAAACGTCGTGATCAGAGTTATTATTTTGTGATGATGCAGAAGGAAGTAGTATTGATGATGATGATGGTGGTGGTGATGATAGTGATGGTAGTGATGACGTTCCTATCCATGATGGTGGTAGTTAGAAGCTACCAATAATGTAACTATTCCAAAGCCAATGTTTAACCATTCATCGAGAAAAAAAATGTTAATTATTATCAGGGTCATATCGTGTAAACAAGCGCAGTCTCTTTAACGCGTGTCACCAAACTCTGACTCTCCGACTTTTCGATGGTGTGGTTCACACCCAGACTGTGGTTCACGCCCAGACCCAACGTCTGATTCACAACCACGAAGGCATCATCATCATCATCACGGCAGCGATGATTTACCACTCCGCGACTCCTCACGGAATCATCTAGCTCATCAACCACCTCGATTTAAAATCACAGCTGTTGCTCTTCACTGATATCAACCACATGAAGAAGTAGAAATCTGCAGATTCACAATAAGAGCTACCCGAGGACTCACACAGCGACCCGCAAACTCACACAGGATTCTATCATTCACACTGAGACCCACAGACTCATACATAAATATATAAATTCGCATTGAGACTCATACACTTACATAGAGATCCACAGACTGACAAAGATCTATAGATTAACACATAGACCAAGACATGCCTACATATGCCTACATTGAGAGCCACAGAGCAACAGAGAGACCCATAGACAGAGATTTGTATAGAGGGAGACATCATCACAGCAGCGACGAGGCGCCAATCCGCTATTCGTGCCGCAATCATCCGTCTTGACCACCTCGACGGAGAGTCACAGCTGTTGCTCAACATCAACATCGGCCATACGAAGCAGAACCCTCCCCTCCCTTCCCTGTTACGAAGGGCCATTGCCTGAACCGTCGCCTATATTCTATATCCCGTTAAAGACCGCAGTGTGATTGATTGGAGTGAGGAGCGTGTTGGGATCTGTGGAGCGGAAGGGATGGCGGGAGGCGCCTCAGTTAATCCCCCGGGTAGAGGGGGCTAAACTGGCGCGGCACGGGCTAGAGAAGAGATGGAACGATGTGGTACAGGAGGATGTGGAGCTGAGTGAACTTCCCGATGACTGGTACCAGCGGTGTCAAGATCAGCCTCAATGGAGGAGGTTCGTGAAGGACGCTGCTACTGGGGAAGCAGTCGCCCTTCAGCAACAATAGAATGGGGGAGCAGCGACGCTCACAACAACGTGCGGATAAACAGGCGCCTAAAAAACGCAGCAAGTTGGCACAGTGGGGATCACAGGTGGTGCATCTGCCAGTCATCCGAGTCAAGCAACCGATGGCACCTGGGTCTGTCCGATGACCTCCTGCCACCGATCCTTCGACAGTTCACGTGGCCTCAAGGCGCACCTAGCCTGGCACAAGCGCCGTGGTGACGCCACCGCCATTAATCGGCGAACGGCGGTTGTTGGTGTGTACGAGTGGACAGTCACGCGTTTGACGAGTGTGACATCGCACGTGTGCGAGGAGCCTCGTGTGGGCGAGAGGCCTTCTGGCGTCGTGCCGAGTCAACAGCGAGTGTCGGATGGAGCGTCCTGGGTGTGCGAGAGGCGTTTGGAACGCGTGTGGTTGGCAGGGCGTGGCGGGGGCGATGAGGAGTGGAGACGGGGGGGGAGGGGGTAAGAGGGTCGGAGGTTTGGGGGGCGGGGGGGTGCGTCTCGTGACCGCACACCCGTGCCGGAAACGCGCGCCGTCAGTGGAAAGTGACCGCGCTGAGTGACGGGAGGAGTCGCGCGCCAGCGACCGCGGACCCCACTCCCCCATCACCCCCCCCCCCGCACAACTCCCCCCACCCCTCCCCCCCGTTCACCCCGCAGGAGCTGCTGCTGCTGCGGTCTCTGGATCCTCGCCCCCTCACACCCAGGAGCTCACGCGCGCTCGTGGGTGTGAGAGGGGGGGGGCATCTCCCTCCCTCAGTCTCAGTGTGAGGCCGAGAGAGGTCCTGGCAAGGATTATTAAACACATCGCCTTGCCAGCCGAGGAGGATTGCAGGGGGAGGCGAAGTGTGGTGTCAGGCCGGGACGGTCCCGCTCAGATGCTAGATTCTGTCCGTCCGGAGGGAATTTGAGCTGATTAACGCCAATAACACCGTCAATAAGCCAGGGCTTCGACCCCCCACCCTCTGCTCACAATCGTTAAGGGACCATCGCGATGGTGGGCAGGCCCGGGTACATCCGCTTGGCCAGGAGTCCGAGCCATTCGCTGGTCGCGCTGAGGGTGCGACAGGGATGTCCTCTGGCCCCGAGACGACTGTAACGCGGTACAGATGCAGGCTGAGGATGTTGCCCGGGGGTGGTCGCGGGATACCTCCCCACTGGTCAACCACGTTACGTACGCTGATGATCGGTAATTATCACTCACACTGAGGAGTCGGAGGCCCTGCTGCAGAATCTGCAGCGTGCTACTAAGGGACAGGGCCTCGCCATTAGCCCCCAATTCCCCTCCACTCCCTGTGAATGATGGGGCAGTTTTGTAGAGAGCGGAGAAATTTCCTTAGCTGGCCAGTGTTGCTCATGACCAGCTCCGGTTTGGCAGCGAATGTTTCACTTAAATTCAGTTGAGCGGCATTATATTTTCATCAGTTGCGTAGCGCTGCTGTGTGGAAGCTACCTGGTATGTTGCTGCATACGAAGCTCCGAGTCTTCTCGACCACAGTCATGCCCTCCCTTCTCTATGCCTGCGAAAAGTGGACCCCCTCCAAAGGAACGTCTGCGCCGGTTTGAAACATTCAGGCTGGCCTGCCTCCGAGTCATCCTGGGTTTACCCAGCTCACAACTCCTTGACACCCGGGTCTTTCCGGTGCCCTCCTGCAAGAGAGATCCTTCACCACTTCACCCTGGCATCCAATAGCTCATAGCCTGGCACAAGGGACGTGGTGACGCCACCGCCACTTTGTGGGGAACCGTAGTGGTTGTTGTTGTGTGGTGCTCGCTAGTAGTTCTACCTGGTGAGGTGTGTGGGTGTCACACTGAGTAGGTCTACCTGGTGAGGTGTGTGAGTGTCACACTGAGTAGGTCTACCTAGTGAGGTGTGTGGGTGTCACACTGAGTAGGTCTACCTGGTGAGGTGTGTGAGTGTCACATTGAGTAGTTCTACCTGGTGAGGTGTGTGGGTGTCACACTGAGTAGGTCTACCTGGTGAGGTGTGTGGGTGTCACACTGAGTAGGTCCACCTGGTGTGGTGTGTGGGTGTCACACTGAGTAGGTCTACCTGGTGAGGTGTGCGGGTGTCACACTGAGTAGGTCTACCTGGTGAGGTGTGTGGGTGTCACACTGAGTAGGTCTACCTGGTGAAGTGTGAGTGTCACACTGAGTAGTACTACCTGGTGAGGTGTGTGTCACACTGAGTAGGTCTACCTGGTGAGGTGTGTGGGTGTCACACTGAGTAGGTCTACCTGGTGAGGTGTGTGAGTGTCACACTGAGTAGGTCTACCTAGTGAGGTGTGTGGGTGTCACACTGAGTAGGTCTACCTGGTGAGGTGTGTGAGTGTCACATTGAGTAGTTCTACCTGGTGAGGTGTGTGGGTGTCACACTGAGTAGGTCTACCTGGTGAGGTGTGTGGGTGTCACACTGAGTAGGTCTACCTGGTGTGGTGTGTGGGTGTCACACTGAGTAGGTCTACCTGGTGAGGTGTGCGGGTGTCACACTGAGTAGGTCTACCTGGTGAGGTGTGTGGGTGTCACACTGAGTAGGTCTACCTGGTGAAGTGTGAGTGTCACACTGAGTAGTACTACCTGGTGAGGTGTGTGTAACACTGAGTAGGTCTACCTGGTGAGGTGTGTGGGTGTCACACTGAGTAGGTCTACCTGGTGAGGTGTGTGAGTGTCACACTTAGTAGGTCTACCTGGTGAGGTGTGAGTGTCACACTGAGTAGGTCTACCTGGTGAGGTGTGTGAGTGTCACACTGAGTAGGTCTACCTGGTGAGGTGTGTGAGTGTCACACTGAGTAGGTCTACCTGGTGAGGTGTGTGAGTGTCACACTGAGTAGGTCTACCTGGTGAGGTGTGTGGGTGTCACACTGAGTAGGTCTACCTGGTGAGGTGTGTGAGTGTCACACTGAGTAGGTCTACCTGGTGAGGTGTGTGAGTGTCACACTGAGTAGGTCTACCTGGTGAGGTGTGTGAGTGTCACACTGAGTAGTTCTACCTGGTGAGGTGTGTGAGTGTCACACTGAGTAGTTCTACCTGGTGAGGTGTGTGAGTGTCACACTGAGTAGGTCTACCTGGTGTGGTGTGTGGGTGTCACACTGAGTAGGTCTACCTGGTGAGGTGTGTGAGTGTCACACTGAGTAGTTCTACCTGGTGAGGTGTGTGAGTGTCACACTGAGTAGGTCTACCTGGTGAGGTGTGTAAGTGTCACACTGAGTAGGTCTACCTGGTGAGGTGTGTGAGTGTCACACTGCGTAGGTCTACCTGGTGAGCTGTGTGTCACACTGAGTAGGTCTACCTGGTGAGGTGAGTGTCACACTGAGTAGTTCTACCTGGTGAGGTGTGTGAGTGTCACACTGAGTAGGTCTACCTGGTGTGGTGTGTGGGTGTCACACTGAGTAGGTCTACCTGGTGAGTTGGGTGTCACACTGAGTAGTTCTACCTGGTGAGGTGTGTGAGTGTCACACTGAGTAGTTCTACCTGGTGAGGTGTGTGAGTGTCACACTAAGTAGGTCTACCTGGTGTGGTGTGTGGGTGTCACACTGAGTAGGTCTACCTGGTGAGGTGTGTGAGTGTCACACTGAGTAGTTCTACCTGGTGAGGTGTGTGAGTGTCACACTGAGTAGGTCTACCTGGTGAGGTGTGTAAGTGTCACACTGAGTAGGTCTACCTGGTGAGGTGTGTGAGTGTCACACTGCGTAGGTCTACCTGGTGAGCTGTGTGTCACACTGAGTAGGTCTACCTGGTGAGGTGAGTGTCACACTGAGTAGTTCTACCTGGTGAGGTGTGTGAGTGTCACACTGAGTAGGTCTACCTGGTGAGGTGTGTGAGTGTCACACTGAGTAGGTCTACCTGGTGAGGTGTGTGGGTGTCACACTGAGCAGGTCTACCTGGTGAGGTGTGTGAGTGTCACACTGAGTAGGTCTACCTGGTGAGGTGTGTGAGTGTCACACTGAGTAGGTCTGCCTGGTGAGGTGTGTGAGTGTCACACTGAGTAGTTCTACCTGGTGAGGTGTGTGAGTGTCACACTGAGTAGTTCTACCTGGTGAGGTGTGTGAGTGTCACACTGAGTAGGTCTACCTGGTGTGGTGTGTGGGTGTCACACTGAGTAGGTCTACCTGGTGAGGTGTGTGAGTGTCACACTGAGTAGTTCTACCTGGTGAGGTGTGTGAGTGTCACACTGAGTAGGTCTACCTGGTGAGGTGTGTAAGTGTCACACTGAGTAGATCTACCTGGTGAGGTGTGTGAGTGTCACACTGCGTAGGTCTACCTGGTGAGCTGTGTGTCACACTGAGTAGGTCTACCGGGTGAGGTGAGTGTCACACTGAGTAGTTCTACCTGGTGAGGTGTGTGAGTGTCACACTGAGTAGGTCTACCTGGTGTGGTGTGTGGGTGTCACACTGAGTAGGTCTACCTGGTGAGTTGGGTGTCACACTGAGTAGTTCTACCTGGTGAGGTGTGTGAGTGTCACACTGAGTAGTTCTACCTGGTGAGGTGTGTGAGTGTCACACTGAGTAGGTCTACCTGGTGTGGTGTGTGGGTGTCACACTGAGTAGGTCTACCTGGTGAGGTGTGTGAGTGTCACACTGAGTAGTTCTACCTGGTGAGGTGTGTGAGTGTCACACTGAGTAGGTCTACCTGGTGAGGTGTGTAAGTGTCACACTGAGTAGGTCTACCTGGTGAGGTGTGTGAGTGTCACACTGCGTAGGTCTACCTGGTGAGCTGTGTGTCACACTGAGTAGGTCTACCTGGTGAGGTGAGTGTCACACTGAGTAGTTCTACCTGGTGAGGTGTGTGAGTGTCACACTGAGTAGGTCTACCTGGTGAGGTGTGTGAGTGTCACACTGAGTAGGTCTACCTGGTGAAGTGTGTGGGTGTCACAATGAGTAGGTCTACCTGGTGAGGTGTGTGGGTGTCACACTGAGTAGGTCTACCTGGTGAGGTGTGTGGGTGTCACACTTAGTAGTTTTACTTGGTGAGGTGTGTGAGTGTCACACTGAGTAGGTCTACCTGGTGTGGTGTGTGAGTGTCACACTGAGTAGGTCTACCTGGTGAGGTGTGTGAGTGTCACATTGAGTAGTTCTACCTGGTGAGGTGTGTGGGTGTCACACTGAGTAGGTCTACCTGGTGAGGTGTGTGAGTGTCACATTGAGTAGTTCTACCTGGTGAGGTGTGTGAGTGTTACACTGAGTAGGTCTACCTGGTGAGGTGTGTGAGTGTCACACTGAGTAGGTCTACCTGGTGTGGTGTGTGGGTGTCACACTGAGTAGGTCTACCTGGTGAGGTTGGTGTCACACTGAGTAGTTCTACCTGGTGAGGTGTGTGGGTGTCACAATGAGTAGGTCTACCTGGTGATGTGTGTGGGTGTCACACTGAGTAGGTCTACCTGGTGAGGTGTGTGGGTGTCACAATGAGTAGGTCTACCTGGTGATGTGTGTGGTTGTCACACTGAGTAGGTCTACCTGGTGAGGTGTGTGGGTGTCACACTGAGTAGTTCTACTTGGTGAGGTGTGTGAGTGTCACACTGAGTAGGTCTACCTGGTGAGGTGAGTGTCACACTGAGAAGGTCTACCTGGTGAAGTACGTGGGTGTCACACTGAGTAGGTCTACCTGGTGAGGTGTGTGAGTGTCACACTGGGTAGGTCTACCTGGTGAGGTGTGTGAGTGTCACACTGAGTAGGTCTACCTGGTGAGGTGTGTGTGTCACACTGAGTAGGTCTACCTGGTGAGGTGTGTGGGTGTCACACTGAGTAGGTCTACCTGGTGAGGTGAGTGTCACACTGAGTAGGTCTACCTGGTGAGGTGAGTGCGTGTCACACTGAGTAGTTCTACCTGGTGAGGTGTGTGGGTGTCACACTGAGTAGGTCTACCTGGTGAGGTGTGTGAGTGTCACACTGAGTAGTTCTACCTGGTGAGGTGTGTGAGTGTCATACTGAGTAGGTCTACCTGGTGAGGTGTGTGAGTGTCACACTGAGTAGGTCTACCTGGTGAGCTGTGTGAGTGTGACGCTGAGTAGTTCTACCTGGTGAGGTGGGTGTCACACTGAGTAGGTCTACCTGGTGAGGTGTGAGTGTCACACTGAGTAGTGCTACCTGGTGAGGTGTGTGAGTGTCACACTGAGTAGGTCTACCTGGTGAGGTGGGTGTCACACTGAGTAGGTCTACCTGGTGAGGTGTGTGAGTGTCACACTGAGTAGGTCTACCTGGTGAGGTGTGTGGGTGTCACACTGAGTAGGTCTACCTGGTGAGGTGGGTGAGTGTCACACTGAGTAGTTCTACCTGGTGATGTGTGTGGGTGTCACACTGAGTAGGTCTACCTGGTGAGGTGTGTGGGTGTCACACTGAGTAGTTCTACTTGGTGAGGTGTGTGAGTGTCACACTGAGTAGGTCTACCTGGTGAGGTGAGTGTCACACTGAGAAGGTCTACCTGGTGAAGTATGTGGGTGTCACACTGAGTAGGTCTACCTGGTGAGGTGTGTGAGTGTCACACTGGGTATGTCTACCTGGTGAGGTGTGTGAGTGTCACATTGAGTAGGTCTACCTGGTGAGGTGTGTGTGTCACACTGAGTAGGTCTACCTGGTGAGGTGTGTGGGTGTCACACTGAGTAGGTCTACCTGGTGAGGTGTGTGAGTGTCACACTGAGTAGGTCTACCTGGTGAGGTGAGTGCGTGTCACACTGAGTAGTTCTACCTGGTGAGGTGTGTGGGTGTCACACTGAGTAGGTCTACCTGGTGAGGTGTGTGAGTGTCACACTGAGTAGTTCTACCTGGTGAGGTGTGTGAGTGTCATACTGAGTAGGTCTACCTGGTGAGGTGTGTGAGTGTCACACTGAGTAGGTCTACCTGGTGAGCTGTGTGAGTGTGACGCTGAGTAGTTCTACCTGGTGAGGTGGGTGTCACACTGAGTAGGTCTACCTGGTGAGGTGTGAGTGTCACACTGAGTAGTGCTACCTGGTGAGGTGTGTGAGTGTCACACTGAGTAGGTCTACCTGGTGAGGTGGGTGTCACACTGAGTAGGTCTACCTGGTGAGGTGTGTGAGTGTCACACTGAGTAGGTCTACCTGGTGAGGTGTGTGGGTGTCACACTGAGTAGGTCTACCTGGTGAGGTGTGTGAGTGTCACACTGAGTAGTTCTACCTGGTGAGGTGTGTGAGTGTCACACTGAGCAGTACTACCTGGGGAGGTGTGTGAGTGTCACACTGAGTAGGTCTACCTGGTGAGGTGTTTGAGTGTCACACTGAGTAGGTCTACCTGGTGAGGGGAGTGAGTGTCACACTGAGTAGGTCTACCTGGTGAGGTCTGTGAGTGTCACACTGAGTAGGTCTACCTGGTGAGCTGTGTGTCACACTGAGTAGGTCTACCTGGTGAGGTGTGTGTCACACTGAGTAGGTCTACCTGGTGAGGTGTGTGAGTGTCACACTGAGTAGGTATACCTGGTGAGGTGAGTGAGTGTCACACTGAGTAGGTCTTCCTGGTGAGGTGTGTGGCTGTCACACTGAGTAGTTCTACCTGGTGAGCTGTGTGGGTGTCACACTGAGTAGGTCTACCTGGTGAGGTGTGTGGGTGTCCCACAGAGTAGGTCTACCTGGTGAGGTGTGTTGGTGTCACACTGAGTAGGTCTACCTGGTGAGGTGTGTGGGTGTCACACTGAGTAGGTCTACCTGGTGAGGTGTGTGAGTGTCACACTGAGTAGGTCTACCAGGTGAGGTGTGAGTGTCACACTGAGTAGGTCTACCTGGTGAGGTGTGTGAGTGTCACACTGAGTAGGTCTACCTGGTGAGGTGTGTGAGTGTCACACTGAGTAGGTCTACCTGGTGAGGTGTGTGGGTGTCTGCACTGAGTAGGTCTACCTGGTGAGGTGTGTGAGTGTCACACTGAGTAGTTCTACCTGGTGAGGTGTGTGAGTGTCACACTGAGTAGGTTTACCTGGTGAGGTGTGTGAGTGTCACACTGAGTAGGTCTACCTGGTGTGGTGTGTGGGTGTCACACTGAGTAGGTCTACCTGGTGAGGTGTGTGAGTGTCACACTGAGTAGGTCTACCTGGTGAGGTGTGTGAGTGTCACACTGAGTAGGTCTACCTGGTGAGGTGTGTGGGTGTCACACTGAGTAGGTCTACCTGGTGAGGTGTGAGTGTCACACTGAGTAGGTCTACCTGGTGAGGTGTGTGAGTGTCACACTGAGTAGGTCTACCTGGTGAGGTGTGTGAGTGTCACACTGAGTAGTTCTACCTGGTGAGGTGTGTGAGTGTCACACTGAGTAGGTTTACCTGGTGAGGTGTGTGAGTGTCACACTGAGTAGGTCTACCTGGTGTGGTGTGTGGGTGTCACACTGAGTAGGTCTACCTGGTGAGGTGTGTGAGTGTCACACTGAGTAGGTCTACCTGGTGAGGTGTGTGAGTGTCACACTGAGTAGGTCTACCTGGTGAGCTGTGTGTCACACTGAGTAGGTCTACCTGGTGAGATGTGTATCACACTGAGTAGGTCTACCTGGTGAGGTGTGTGAGTGTCACACTGAGTAGGTCTACCTGGTGAGGTGAGTGTCACACTGAGTAGGTCTACCTGGTGAGGTGTGTGGGTGTCACACTGAGTAGTTCTACCTGGTGAGCTATGTGGGTGTCACACTGAGTAGGTCTACCTGGTGAGGTGTGTGGGTGTCACACTGAGTAGGTCTACCTGGTGAGGTGAGTGGGTGTCACACTGAGTAGTTCTACCTGGTGAGGTGTGTGAGTGTTACACTGAGTAGGTCTACCTGGTGAGGTGAGTGGGTGTCACACTGCGTAGGTCTACCTGGTGTGGTGTGTGGGTGTCACACTGAGTAGGTCTACTTGGTGAGGTGTGTGAGTGTCACACCGAGTAGGTCTACCTGGTGAGCTGTGTGTGTCACACTGAGTAGTTCTACCTGGTGAGGTGTGTGAGTGTCACACTGAGTAGGTCTACCTGGTGAGGTGTGTGGGTGTCACACAGAGTAGGTCTACCTGGTGAGGTGTGTTGGTGTCACACTGAGTAGGTCTACCTGGTGAGGTGTGTGGGTGTCACACTGAGTAGGTCTACCTGGTGAGGTGTGTGAGTGTCACACTGAGTAGGTCTACGAGGTGAAGTGTGAGTGTCACACTGAGTAGGTCTACCTGGTGAGGTGCGTGAGTGTCACACT
Organism: Petromyzon marinus; assembly: GCF_048934315.1. Taxonomy (NCBI): domain Eukaryota; kingdom Metazoa; phylum Chordata; class Hyperoartia; order Petromyzontiformes; family Petromyzontidae; genus Petromyzon; species Petromyzon marinus. Next base: position 20,570,257 of record NC_133674.1, read on the forward strand.
GAGTAGGTCTACCTGGTGAGGTGTGTGAGTGTCACACTGAGTAGGTCTACCTGGTGAGGTGTGTGGGTGTCTGCACTGAGTAGGTCTACCTGGTGAGGTGTGTGAGTGTCACACTGAGTAGTTCTACCTGGTGAGGTGTGTGAGTGTCACACTGAGTAGGTCTACCTGGTGTGGTGTGTGGGTGTCACACTGAGTAGGTCTACCTGGTGAGGTGTGTGAGTGTCACACTGAGTAGGTCTACCTGGTGAGGTGTGTGAGTGTCACACTGAGTAGGTCTACCTGGTGAGGTGTGTGGGTGTCACACTGAGTAGGTCTACCTGGTGAGGTGTGAGTGTCACACTGAGTAGGTCTACCTGGTGAGGTGTGTGAGTGTCACACTGAGTAGGTCTACCTGGTGAGGTGTGTGAGTGTCACACTGAGTAGTTCTACCTGGTGAGGTGTGTGAGTGTCACACTGAGTAGGTTTACCTGGTGAGATGTGTGTCACACTGAGTAGGTCTACCTGGTGAGGTGTGTGAGTGTCACACTGAGTAGGTCTACCTGGTGAGGTGAGTGAGTGTCACACTGAGTAGGTCTACCTGGTGAGGTGTGTGGGTGTCACACTGAGTAGTTCTACCTGGTGAGCTATGTGGGTGTCACACTGAGTAGGTCTACCTGGTGAGGTGTGTGGGTGTCACACTGAGTAGGTCTACCTGGTGAGGTGAGTGGGTGTCACACTGAGTAGTTCTACCTGGTGAGGTGTGTGAGTGTCACACTGAGTAGGTCTACCTGGTGAGGTGAGTGGGTGTCACACTGCGTAGGTCTACCTGGTGTGGTGTGTGGGTGTCACACTGAGTAGGTCTACCTGGTGAGGTGTGTGAGTGTCACACTGAGTAGGTCTACCTGGTGAGCTGTGTGTGTCACACTGAGTAGTTCTACCTGGTGAGGTGTGTGAGTGTCACACTGAGTAGGTCTACCTGGTGAGGTGTGTGAGTGTCACACTGAGTAGTTCTACCTGGTGAGGTGTGTGAGTGTCACACTGAGTAGGTCTACCTGGTGAGGTGTGTGAGTGTCACACTGAGTAGTTCTACCTGGTGAGGTGTGTGAGTGTCACACTGAGTAGGTCTTCCTGGTGAGGTGTGTGGGTGTCACACTGAGTAGGTCTACCTGGTGAGGTGTGTGAGTGTCACACTGAGTAGTTCTACCTGGTGAGGTGTGTGAGTGTCACACTGAGCAGTACTACTTGGTGAGGTGTGTGAGTGTCACACTGAGTAGGTCTACCTGGTGAGGTGTTTGAGTTTCACACTGAGTAAATCTACCTGGTGAGGGGAGTGAGTGTCACACTGAGTAGGTCTACCTGGTGAGGTGTGTGAGTGTCACACTGAGTAGGTCTACCTGGTGAGGTGTGTGAGTGTCACACTGAGTAGGTCTACCTGGTGAGCTGTGTGTCACACTGAGTAGGTCTACCTGGTGAGGTGTGTGAGTGTCACACTGAGTAGGTATACCTGGTGAGGTGAGTGAGTGTCACACTGAGTAGGTCTACCTGGTGAGGTGTGTGGGTGTCACACTGAGTAGTTCTACCTGGTGAGCTGTGTGGGTGTCACACTGAGTAGGTCTACCTGGTGAGGTGTGTGGGTGTCACACTGAGTAGGTCTACCTGGTGAGGTGTGTTGGTGTCACACTGAGTAGGTCTACCTGGTGAGGTGTGTGGGTGTCACACTGAGTAGGTCTACCTGGTGAGGTGTGTGAGTGTCACACTGAGTAGGTCTACCTGGTGAGCTGTGTGTCACACTGAGTAGGTCTACCTGGTGAGGTGTGTGAGTGTCACACTGAGTAGGTATACCTGGTGAGGTGAGTGAGTGTCACACTGAGTAGGTCTACCTGGTGAGGTGTGTGGGTGTCACACTGCGTAGTTCTACCTGGTGAGTTGTGTGGGTGTCACACTGAGTAGGTCTACCTGGTGAGGTGTGTGGGTGTCACACTGAGTAGGTCTACCTGGTGAGGTGTGTTGGTGTCACACTGAGTAGGTCTACCTGGTGAGGTGTGTGGGTGTCACACTGAGTAGGTCTACCTGGTGAGGTGTGTGAGTGTCACACTGAGTTGGTGTACCTGGTGAGGTGTGAGTGTCAGACTGAGTAGGTCTACCTGGTGAGGTGTGTGAGTGTCACACTGAGTAGGTCTACCTGGTGAGGTGTGTGAGTGTCACACTGAGTAGGTCTACCTGGTGAGGTGTGTGGGTGTCTGCACTGAGTAGGTCTACCTGGTGAGGTGTGTGAGTGTCACACTGAGTAGTTCTACCTGGTGAGGTGTGTGAGTGTCACACTGAGTAGGTTTACCTGGTGAGGTGTGTGAGTGTCACACTGAGTAGGTCTACCTGGTGTGGTGTGTGGGTGTCACACTGAGTAGGTCTACCTGGTGAGGTGTGTGAGTGTCACACTGAGTAGGTCTACCTGGTGAGGTGTGTGAGTGTCACACTGAGTAGGTCTACCTGGTGAGGTGTGTGGGTGTCACACTGAGTAGGTCTACCTGGTGAGGTGTGTGAGTGTCACACTGAGTAGGTCTACCTGGTGAGGTGTGAGTGTCACACTGAGTAGGTCTACCTGGTGAGGTGTGTGAGTGTCACACTGAGTAGGTCTACCTGGTGAGGTGTGTGAGTGTCACACTGAGTAGTTCTACCTGGTGAGGTGTGTGAGTGTCACACTGAGTAGGTTTACCTGGTGAGGTGTGTGAGCGTCACACTGAGTAGGTCTACCTTGTGTGGTGTGTGGGTGTCACACTGAGTAGGTCTACCTGGTGAGGTGTGTGAGTGTCACACTGAGTAGGTCTACCTGGTGAGGTGTGTGAGTGTCACACTGAGTAGGTCTACCTGGTGAGGTATGTGTCACACTGAGTAGGTCTACCTGGTGAGGTGTGTGAGTGTCACACTGAGTAGGTCTACCTGGTGAGGTGAGTGAGTGTCACACTGAGTAGGTCTACCTGGTGAGGTGTGTGGGTATCACACTGAGTAGTTCTACCTGGTGAGCTGTGTGGGTGTCACACTGAGTAGGTCTACCTGGTGAGGTGTGTGGGTGTCACACTGAGTAGGTCTACCTGGTGAGTTGAGTGGGTGTCAAACTGAGTAGTTCTACCTGGTGAGGTGTGTGAGTGTCACACTGAGTAGGTCTACCTGGTGAGGTGTGTGAGTGTCACACTGCGTAGGTCTACCTGGTGTGGTGTGTGGGTGTCACACTGAGTAGGTCTACCTGGTGAGGTGTGTGGGTGTCACACTGAGTAGTTCTACCTGGTGAGGTGTGTGAGTGTCACACTGAGTAGGTCTACCTGGTGAGGTGAGTGGGTGTCACACTGCGTAGGTCTACCTGGTGTGGTGTGTGGGTGTCACACTGAGTAGGTCTACCTGGTGAGGTGTGTGAGTGTCACACTGAGTAGGTCTACCTGGTGAGCTGTGTGTGTCACACTGAGTGGTTCTACCTGGTGAGGTGTGTGAGTGTCACACTGAGTAGGTCTACCTGGTGAGGTGTGCGTGTCACACTGAGTAGTTCTACCTGGTGAGGTGTGTGAGTGTCACACTGAGTAGGTCTACCTGGTGAGGTGTGTGAGTGTCACACTGAGTAGTTCTACCTGGTGAGGTGTGTGAGTGTCACACTGAGTAGGTCTTCCTGGTGAGGTGTGTGGGTGTCACACTGAGTAGGTCTACCTGGTGAGGTGTGTCAGTGTCACACTGAGTAGTTCTACCTGGTGAGGTGTGTGAGTGTCACACTGAGCAGTACTACTTGGTGAGGTGTGTGAGTGTCACACTGAGTAGGTCTACCTGGTGAGGTGTGTGAGTGTCACACTGAGTAGGTATACCTGGTGAGGTGAGTGAGTGTCACACTGAGTAGGTCTACCTGGTGAGGTGTGTGGGTGTCACACTGAGTAGTTCTACCTGGTGAGCTGTGTGGGTGTCACACTGAGTAGGTCTACCTGGTGAGGTGTGTGGGTGTCACACTGAGTAGGTCTACCTGGTGAGGTGTGTTGGTGTCACACTGAGTAGGTCTACCTGGTGAGGTGTGTGGGTGTCACACTGAGTAGGTCTACCTGGTGAGGTGTGTGAGTGTCACACTGAGTTGGTCTACCTGGTGAGGTGTGAGTGTCAGACTGAGTAGGTCTACCTGGTGAGGTGTGTGAGTGTCACACTGAGTAGGTCTACCTGGTGAGGTGTGTGAGTGTCACACTGAGTAGGTCTACCTGGTGAGGTGTGTGGGTGTCTGCACTGAGTAGGTCTACCTGGTGAGGTGTGTGAGTGTCACACTGAGTAGTTCTACCTGGTGAGGTGTGTGAGTGTCACACTGAGTAGGTTTACCTGGTGAGGTGTGTGAGTGTCACACTGAGTAGGTCTACCTGGTGTGGTGTGTGGGTGTCACACTGAGTAGGTCTACCTGGTGAGGTGTGTGAGTGTCACACTGAGTAGGTCTACCTGGTGAGGTGTGTGAGTGTCACACTGAGTAGGTCTACCTGGTGAGGTGTGTGGGTGTCACACTGAGTAGGTCTACCTGGTGAGGTGTGTGAGTGTCACACTGAGTAGGTCTACCTGGTGAGGTGTGAGTGTCACACTGAGTAGGTCTACCTGGTGAGGTGTGTGAGTGTCACACTGAGTAGGTCTACCTGGTGAGGTGTGTGAGTGTCACACTGAGTAGTTCTACCTGGTGAGGTGTGTGAGTGTCACACTGAGTAGGTTTACCTGGTGAGGTGTGTGAGCGTCACACTGAGTAGGTCTACCTTGTGTGGTGTGTGGGTGTCACACTGAGTAGGTCTACCTGGTGAGGTGTGTGAGTGTCACACTGAGTAGGTCTACCTGGTGAGGTGTGTGAGTGTCACACTGAGTAGGTCTACCTGGTGAGGTGTGTGTCACACTGAGTAGGTCTACCTGGTGAGGTGTGTGAGTGTCACACTGAGTAGGTCTACCTGGTGAGGTGAGTGAGTGTCACACTGAGTAGGTCTACCTGGTGAGGTGTGTGGGTATCACACTGAGTAGTTCTACCTGGTGAGCTGTGTGGGTGTCACACTGAGTAGGTCTACCTGGTGAGGTGTGTGGGTGTCACACTGAGTAGGTCTACCTGGTGAGTTGAGTGGGTGTCACACTGAGTAGTTCTACCTGGTGAGGTGTGTGAGTGTCACACTGAGTAGGTCTACCTGGTGAGGTGTGTGAGTGTCACACTGCGTAGGTCTACCTGGTGTGGTGTGTGGGTGTCACACTGAGTAGGTCTACCTGGTGAGGTGTGTGGGTGTCACACTGAGTAGTTCTACCTGGTGAGGTGTGTGAGTGTCACACTGAGTAGGTCTACCTGGTGAGGTGAGTGGGTGTCACACTGCGTAGGTCTACCTGGTGTGGTGTGTGGGTGTCACACTGAGTAGGTCTACCTGGTGAGGTGTGTGAGTGTCACACTGAGTAGGTCTACCTGGTGAGCTGTGTGTGTCACACTGAGTGGTTCTACCTGGTGAGGTGTGTGAGTGTCACACTGAGTAGGTCTACCTGGTGAGGTGTGCGTGTCACACTGAGTAGTTCTACCTGGTGAGGTGTGTGAGTGTCACACTGAGTAGGTCTACCTGGTGAGGTGTGTGAGTGTCACACTGAGTAGTTCTACCTGGTGAGGTGTGTGAGTGTCACACTGAGTAGGTCTTCCTGGTGAGGTGTGTGGGTGTCACACTGAGTAGGTCTACCTGGTGAGGTGTGTGAGTGTCACACTGAGTAGGTCTACCTGGTGAGGTGTGAGTGTCACACTGAGTAGGTCTACCTGGTGAGGTGTGTGAGTGTCACACTGAGTAGGTCTACCTGGTGAGGTGTGTGAGTGTCACACTGAGTAGTTCTACCTGGTGAGGTGTGTGAGTGTCACACTGAGTAGGTTTACCTGGTGAGGTGTGTGAGCGTCACACTGAGTAGGTCTACCTTGTGTGGTGTGTGGGTGTCACACTGAGTAGGTCTACCTGGTGAGGTGTGTGAGTGTCACACTGAGTAGGTCTACCTGGTGAGGTGTGTGAGTGTCACACTGAGTAGGTCTACCTGGTGAGGTGTGTGTCACACTGAGTAGGTCTACCTGGTGAGGTGTGTGAGTGTCACACTGAGTAGGTCTACCTGGTGAGGTGAGTGAGTGTCACACTGAGTAGGTCTACCTGGTGAGGTGTGTGGGTATCACACTGAGTAGTTCTACCTGGTGAGCTGTGTGGGTGTCACACTGAGTAGGTCTACCTGGTGAGGTGTGTGGGTGTCACACTGAGTAGGTCTACCTGGTGAGTTGAGTGGGTGTCACACTGAGTAGTTCTACCTGGTGAGGTGTGTGAGTGTCACACTGAGTAGGTCTACCTGGTGAGGTGTGTGAGTGTCACACTGCGTAGGTCTACCTGGTGTGGTGTGTGGGTGTCACACTGAGTAGGTCTACCTGGTGAGGTGTGTGGGTGTCACACTGAGTAGTTCTACCTGGTGAGGTGTGTGAGTGTCACACTGAGTAGGTCTACCTGGTGAGGTGAGTGGGTGTCACACTGCGTAGGTCTACCTGGTGTGGTGTGTGGGTGTCACACTGAGTAGGTCTACCTGGTGAGGTGTGTGAGTGTCACACTGAGTAGGTCTACCTGGTGAGCTGTGTGTGTCACACTGAGTGGTTCTACCTGGTGAGGTGTGTGAGTGTCACACTGAGTAGGTCTACCTGGTGAGGTGTGCGTGTCACACTGAGTAGTTCTACCTGGTGAGGTGTGTGAGTGTCACACTGAGTAGGTCTACCTGGTGAGGTGTGTGAGTGTCACACTGAGTAGTTCTACCTGGTGAGGTGTGTGAGTGTCACACTGAGTAGGTCTTCCTGGTGAGGTGTGTGGGTGTCACACTGAGTAGGTCTACCTGGTGAGGTGTGTCAGTGTCACACTGAGTAGTTCTACCTGGTGAGGTGTGTGAGTGTCACACTGAGCAGTACTACTTGGTGAGGTGTGTGAGTGTCACACTGAGTAGGTCTACCTGGTGAGGTGTGTGAGTGTCACACTGAGTAGGTATACCTGGTGAGGTGAGTGAGTGTCACACTGAGTAGGTCTACCTGGTGAGGTGTGTGGGTGTCACACTGAGTAGTTCTACCTGGTGAGCTGTGTGGGTGTCACACTGAGTAGGTCTACCTGGTGAGGTGTGTGGGTGTCACACTGAGTAGGTCTACCTGGTGATGTGTGTTGGTGTCACACTGAGTAGGTCTACCTGGTGAGGTGTGTGGGTGTCACACTGAGTAGGTCTACCTGGTGAGGTGTGTGAGTGTCACACTGAGTTGGTCTACCTGGTGAGGTGTGAGTGTCAGACTGAGTAGGTCTACCTGGTGAGGTGTGTGAGTGTCACACTGAGTAGGTCTACCTGGTGAGGTGTGTGAGTGTCACACTGAGTAGGTCTACCTGGTGAGGTGTGTGGGTGTCTGCACTGAGTAGGTCTACCTGGTGAGGTGTGTGAGTGTCACACTGAGTAGTTCTATCTGGTGAGGTGTGTGAGTGTCACACTGAGTAGGTTTACCTGGTGAGGTGTGTTAGTGTCACACTGAGTAGGTCTACCTGGTGTGGTGTGTGGGTGTCACACTGAGTAGGTCTACCTGGTGAGGTCTGTGAGTGTCACACTGAGTAGGTCTACCTGGTGAGGTGTGTGAGTGTCACACTGAGTAGGTCTACCTGGTGAGGTGTGTAGGTGTCACACTGAGTAGGTCTACCTGGTGAGGTGTGTGAGTGTCACACTGAGTAGGTCTACCTGGTGAGGTGTGAGTGTCACACTGAGTAGGTCTACCTGGTGAGGTGTGTGAGTGTCACACTGAGTAGGTCTACCTGGTGAGGTGTGTGAGTGTCACACTGAGTAGTTCTACCTGGTGAGGTGTGTGAGTGTCACACTGAGTAGGTTTACCTGGTGAGGTGTGTGAGCGTCACACTGAGTAGGTCTACCTTGTGTGGTGTGTGAGTGTCACACTGAGTAGGTCTACCTGGTGAGGTGTGTGAGTGTCACACTGAGTAGGTCTACCTGGTGAGCTGTGTGTCACACTGAGTAGGTCTACCTGGTGAGGTGTGTGTCACACTGAGTAGGTCTACCTGGTGAGGTGTGTGAGTGTCACACTGAGTAGGTCTACCTGGTGAGGTGAGTGAGTGTCACACTGAGTAGGTCTACCTGGTGAGGTGTGTGGGTATCACACTGAGTAGTTCTACCTGGTGAGCTGTGTGGGTGTCACACTGAGTAGGTCTACCTGGTGAGGTGTGTGAGTGTCACACTGAGTAGGTCTACCTGGTGAGGTGTGTGAGTGTCACACTGAGTAGTTCTACCTGGTGAGGTGTGTGAGTGTCACACTGAGTAGGTTTACCTGGTGAGGTGTGTGAGCGTCACACTGAGTAGGTCTACCTTGTGTGGTATGTGAGTGTCACACTGAGTAGGTCTACCTGGTGAGGTGTGTGAGTGTCACACTGAGTAGGTCTACCTGGTGAGCTGTGTGTCACACTGAGTAGGTCTACCTGGTGAGGTGTGTGTCACACTGAGTAGGTCTACCTGGTGAGGTGTGTGAGTGTCACACTGAGTAGGTCTACCTGGTGAGGTGAGTGAGTGTCACACTGAGTAGGTCTACCTGGTGAGGTGTGTGGGTATCACACTGAGTAGTTCTACCTGGTGAGCTGTGTGGGTGTCACACTGAGTAGGTCTACCTGGTGAGGTGTGTGGGTGTCACACTGAGTAGGTCTACCTGGTGAGTTGAGTGGGTGTCACACTGAGTAGTTCTACCTGGTGAGGTGTGTGAGTGTCACACTGAGTAGGTCTACCTGGTGAGGTGTGTGAGTGTCACACTGCGTAGGTCTACCTGGTGTGGTGTGTGGGTGTCACACTGAGTAGGTCTACCTGGTGAGGTATCAGCACTGGGAGACGAGGGAGTGCGGGCGTAGTGCAGGTCACGTGTACCGTAGCGACCATCACCGCTGCTAACGGGCAGCACTTGCCCCAACAGTTTGTTAACAATATCGGGGGGACAAATGGGAATGGAGACGTTCGTATGAGACAGAGAGAGAAGTGTGTGTGTGCGCGATTGGAAAATATAGAAATATGGGGAATGTTGTGTGGGCGTGAGATGAGGGTGTGCGTACGTGTGAAGTTACCCCTGTGTCCTTGAGGTGTGAGATTGCTTCTGTGTAGATAAAGACAAGGAGCGGTGGCGCAGCGGTTAGCGCGCTGCTCTACAAACCCGGCCACCCGAGTTCGATTCCCGCTCACTGTCAACACCAGCGACGATCATCTAAACCGGTCCTGGGCCTTCCCTAGGTCGACTCGGTGTGCAAACATCGCCGCTTGGGAGACAAAGACGGCCGGGCGTAGTGCTGGCCACCCGCCCCCTCGTGCGCCGTGCCGGCCTTTATAGGACCACGCTAACAGCACTTGCTCCTGCGGTCTGTTGAGGCTATAAGGGGGATCTTTGTCTTTGTATGCGAGTGTGCCCGTGTGTGCATACGCGGGTGCACGCGGCCCGTGTTTGTATTCCGTTCGCCTCGGTTCGGAATATTCGGCCAAGACAAACTTGGCTCGTGGGGGGCGGGCGGGGGGCAGGGGGCAGGGGGAGGGAGCAGGGGGCGGGGCGAGTGGGCGTCACGCCGCGTTCAAACAGTGGCCACGGGGCTCAGCGCCGCGTGCTGATGCAGGGGGAGGGGGTGATGGGGGGGAGAGTCAGGATCGTTGGGGTGATGTGTGGTGATATGACGGAGTGATAGTTGAGTAATGTGATGGAGTGATAGGTGAGTGATGTGACGGAGTGTTAGGTGAGTCATGTGATGGAGTGATAGGTGAGTGATGTGACGGAGTGATAGGTGAGTGACGTGATGGAGTGATAGGTGAGTGATGTGACAGTGATAGGTGAGTGATGTGACGGACCCACACACACCTGTATACACACTCACAAAGATCTCCCGTAGAGCCTGAACAGAATGTTGGGGCAAGTGCTGTTAGCGAGCACCTATCAAGGGCAGCACGGCACACGACGGGGTGGGTGGCCAGCACCACGCCCGGCCGCCTTTGTCTCCCCAGTGGCGATGTTTACACATTGCCACATCGCACCAGGTACTCATTTGAGGCTGAGTCGACCTAGGGGCCCAGGACCGGTTCAAATAATCGTCACAGGGTGTTGGCCGTGAGCGGGAATTGAATTGATTCGTAGCGCAGCGCACTAACCACTACACTACCGCTCCTCACACACACGCACACACACCTGTATACACACTCACACACCTGTATAAACACTCACACACCTGTATAAAGAACAAACTGTAGGGGCAAGTGCTGTTAGCGAGCACCTATGAAGGCCGGAACGGTACACGAGGGGGTGGGTGTCCAGCACCACGCCCGACCGCCTTTGTCTCCCCAGTGGCAATGTTTTTTTTACACCGCACCAGGTACTCATTTGAGGCTGAGTCGACCTAGGGGAGCCCCAGGACCGGTTCAGATAATCGTCACTGGTGTTGGCCGTGAGCGGGAATCGAATCCGGGTCGCCAGGTTCATAGCGCAGCGCGCTAACCGCTACACTCACACACACACCTGTATACACACTCACACACACACCTGTATACACACTCACACACACCTGCATACACACTCACACACACCTGTATACACACTCACACACACACCTGTATACACACACACCTGTATACACACACCTGTATACGCACATACACCTGTATACACACACACACACCTGTATACACACACACCTATATACACACACACCTGCACATACACACACACCTGTATACACACACACCGGTATACACACTCACACACACACACACCTGTATACACACACACACCTGTATAAACACACACTCACACACACACACCTGTATACACACACCTGTATACACACACATCTGTATACACACTCACACACACACACCTGTATACACACACACACACCTATATACACACACACACACCTGTATACACACTCACACATACACCTGTATATACACACACACCTGTATACACACACACACCTGTATACACACCTGTATACACACGCACCTGTATACACACACAACAACAACAACGGCCATTCGCCACTAAGTGGCGGTGACGTCACCACGACGCTTGTGCCAGGCTATGTGCACCCTGAGGCCACGTGAAGTGTCGAACGCCCGCTGGCAGGAGGTCACGGGGCAGACCCAGGTGCCACGGATCGACTGACTGAGATGACTGGCTGATGCACCACCTGTGCCCCCTACTGTGCCAACCTGCTGTGCTTTAGCCACCCGGCGCTCCGCTCGTTGTTGTGAGCGTCGCTCCTCCGCCCTCCGTTGTTGGTGGAGGGCGACTACCTCCAACTGCCCAGTAGCATCCTTCACGAGCCTCCTCCACGAGAGGTCGATCTTGACACCGCTGGTACCAGTCATCGGCAAGTCCACTCAGCTCCACGTCCTCCTGTACCACATCACTCCATCTCTTCTCTAGCCCGTGCCGCGCCCACTTAGCCCCCTCAATCCGGCCGAACAAAAGCTGTTTCGGCATGCGTTGGCTGGGCATGCGGGCTACATGACCCAGCCATCGCAGCATTGCCCGCCGGAGGAGCTCACCGATGGGACCTTGCCCAGATCTTTCAAGGATTTGTGAGCTCCTCACACAATCCAGTCTGGTTAAACCCAGGATGGATCGTAGGCAGGCCAGCCTAAATGTTTCTAACCGGCGAAGATGTTCCATTAGGGGGGTCCACGTTTCGCAAGCGTAGAGAAGGGAGGGAATGACCGTGGCCGCGAAGACCTGAAGCTTAGTGCGGAGCGACAGACCAGGTAGCTTCCACACAGCGTTACGCAACCGATGAAAAGATATTTCCGCTCGACTGATTCGGAGTGAGACCTCTGCTGTGAAACTGGAGCCAGTCATAAGCACACTACCCAGGTATGGGAAACTCTCCACTCTCTCCACAACTGCCCCATCACCGATTGGAAGTTGTGGGGGTGGAGTGTCCGATGGTACAAAATACCCAGGCAGGTGCTTAGTTTTGGTGGGGCTGATGGTAAGGCCCCACCTCTTAGTGGCACGCTCCAGTCTCAGAAGCAGCGTCTCCAACTCCTCCTCTGACTGAGCAGCTATTACCAAATCATCAGCATACATAACGTGGTTGAGCAATAGGGAGCCATCCCTTGACCGCACCCGGGCATCGATCAGCCTCCCATTATATCTGTACCAAATGGAGATTCCCCCCGTACAGCTATTGAAGGCTTCACGAACTACGTGGTCGAAAGAGATGCTAAATAATGTGGGAGCCAGAGGACATCCCTGTCGTACCCCAAGGTGTACAGGGAATGGCTCTGACTCCCGGCCACGTAGTTTTACCCGGGCCCGCTCACCATCATGAAGGTCCTTAATGATCGTGAGCTGAGGGTCAGGTACTCCAAAAGCACGAAGAACGACCCAGAGCCGAGGCCTGCTGATGGTATCATAGGCCTTGACCAGGTCAATAAAGCAGAGATGTAGGTCTTGTTGGAATTCCCTACACCTCTGCTGTAGCAGACGGACAGAAAATATGGCATCTGTGCAGGACCGCCCTTTCCTGAAACCGCATTGGGGCTCCGCAAGCCTCTCCTCAGCGTGCCTGGCAAGGCGATGCTGAATAATCCTTGCCAGGACCTTTCCCGGCACACTGAGGAGTGAGATGCCCCTGTAGTTGTTACAGTCTGTGCGGTCCCCCTTCTTAAAGAGGGGGACCACCAGGGCATCCTTCCAATCCTGCGGAACCCGTCCAGCGGCCCAGACCGTTGTTATGATGTCATATAGGGCAGTCTGTGCACAATCGCCACCCTCCCTCAGCATTTCGCTTGGGAGATCATCTCTGCCCGCTGCCTTTCCTGGTCTCAGACTCCGGATCGCCTTCAGTACTTCCTCAACAGATGGCACCTCAGCCAGCCACTCACAGGGGGTGACCTCTTCCAATATTTGAGGCACCACAGCCTCAGCAGGGTCATCCTCACTTTGTGCCACGATGTTTTCCTGGCTGAGGGATTTTCCCTCCCCCAGGACCTCACAGAAATGCTCAGCAAATCTGCAAACCTGTTCCTGGGGGTCGGAGATTGGATCACCGTTTTTCCCCTAATGATGGTAATAGGTGTGGCACTGCAGGTTACTTTTTTGATGGAGTAAAATAGAGATTTGTGATCGCGGGCCACTGAGGCAGACTCCATCTCCTCAGCAACCCGCGACCACCACCCATCCTTGCAGCGCCTCACGGCTCTCCGAACCTCCGAGCGAAGGCTGCGGTAAGCCTCCTCATTCTCTGACGTGGGATTCTGTAGCCGATGACAGTGGGCCTGTCGCTTTTTCTCAACCATCTTGAACACCTCCTCTGTCAGCCAGGGTCTCTGGGGAGGTCTGGACTGCGTACCCAAAGCAGCCATTGCACCTGCATGAGTCACAGTCCTAAACCTCGCCCATTTACCCTCGACATCAGGAGGAGTCGGGGACGATGCCAATCCCAGCCGCAAGCGATGATGAAATTCTCGCTTGCAACTTTCATCAGATAACTGAGACCAGGCCATTTAAGGTCGGAATGGCGTCCTGGGTGTACACCCACCACCGGAGTGGAAGAATGGCAGGCGCATCTTACAGACGACTAGTCGATGGTCGGAGGGCAGATCAGCTCCACGGTAGGTCCTGGTGTCAAGGACATAGGCTCGCATCCGCTGGTCCGTCACTATGTAGTCCAGCAGATGTTCTTGCTTGGACCCGGCATGCATCCTTGATGTTGTGTGGATGCGCCGATGCCAGAACAGCGTGTTGGTAATTACAAGCCCATGGGCTGCACAAAAATCTAGCAGCCTCCTAACGTTGTTATTGAGCTGATCTGGCCCATGCCCTTCAATCACTCCAGACCAGGTGCCAGTATCATGACCAACTCGGGCATTAAAGTCACCCAACATGATGACTCTATCCCGAGGGGCCACTTTAGCCGGCACCTGTGACAGGAGGTCATAGAAGGCATCTGACTCATCGGCTTTGCCTGCATCCCTCCACGGATGTTCATCTTCGGTGGGGGCATAAGTAACCACGACCACCATTCCTCGCCTCCGGTTTATGGGAAGGCGAGCCCAAAGTAGCCTGGGGATTACAGCTTCCCACACCTCACCACCACGCTCCCACGCCCCCTTCATTCTTTTGTTCAAAAGAAGAGCCATACCCTGTTGTTTGGCAGTCTGCTGCCCCGAGTAGAGGACTGTCCACCCCTCATGGTGGCAGGAGCCAGAGCCGGTCCACCGGACCTCCTGAATGCCGCATAGATCCAGGCGGTACCGGTCCAGCTCCCGACAGAGGAGTGGCAGCCTCTTCTCCGCAGTGAGCGTTCGAACATTCCACGTGGCCACCCGTAGTGGCTTTTCGTTGTTTCTGGAGGAGCCCCGATGGTGGATATTCAATCTCCTGGCTCCGCCAATTGGGGTTTGGCCAGGAGACGTCATAAACGCCTGGCCCCCCGGGGCCTCCGGCACAAGCTTATTAGTTACATATTTCAGTTTAACTCGTGGTTTCGTGGTAATTAATTGAAGGTGGAGGGGTTACCAGCCCCTCGCACCCGTCCAGAGCCCCCGTTTAGCCCCTGTGGTGGACACATATGCCATGAGGGGAGGAGCCAATCAAAATTGGATCTCCCCCCACAGCACTGTCCACGACAGAGTTGCCTGTCCGGCACCGCGAGGAGGTAGGGGGTTGTATACACACACACCTGTATATACACACACACACACCTGTATACACACTCACACACCTGTATACACACATACACACCTGTATACACACACCTGTATACACACACACACCTGTATACACACACACCTGTATATACACACACCTGTATACACACACCTGTATACACACACCTGTATACACACTCACACCTGTATATACACGTACACACCTGTATACACATTCACACACACCTGTATACACACTCACACACACCTGTATACACACACACACCTGTATACACACACACACCTGTATACACACTCACACACCTGTATACACACACACCTGTATATACACACACACCTGTATATACACACACACACCTGTATACACACACACCTGTATATACACACACACACACCTGTATACACACACCTGTATACCCACTCACACACACCTGTATTCACACACACCTGTATATATATGCACACACACACCTGTATACACACACATCTGTATACCCACTCACACACACACCTGTATACACACACCTGTATTCACACACACCTGTATATACACACACACCTGTATACCCACTCACACACACACACACCTGTATTCACACACACCTGTATATATATGCACACACACACCTGTATTCACACACACCTGTATATACACACACACACCTGTATACACACACACACCTGTATACCCACTCACACACACCTGTATACACACACACACACCTGTATATACACACACACACACACACCTGTATACACACACACCTGTATATCCACTCACACACACACACACCTGTATTCACACACACCTGTATATATACACACACACACACCTGTATACACACACACACCTGTATACACACACCTGTATTCACACACACCTGTATATACACACACACACACACCTGTATACACACACCTGTATTCACACACACCTGTATATATACACACACACACCTGTATATATACACACACACACCTGTATACACACACCTGTATAGAGACCCCACCGCACACAGGCGGACACTCTGTGACGTGTCGTCCCCATGGTCCCCACGCCACCCGACGCCCGAGCTGGCAGCGCGACGACTTCTGTTGCCATGGACACCGCACGCGCCTCTGGGGAGGCGACAGCAACACAGCACCCCCCCCCCACACACACACAGCCCCCCCCCAAATCCCCCCCACACACACAGCCCCCCCCCAAAATTCCCCCCCCCAAATCCCCCCCCCACACACACAGCCCCCACATACACAGCCCCCCCCAAATCCTCCCCCTACACACACAGCCCCCCCCCACACCCCCCCCCACACCCACAGTTCTCCCCCCACACACAGCCCCCCCCCACACCCCCCTACCCCACACACTCAGGCCCCCCTCACCCACCACCCACCAAACATACCCCGCAAAACTCGCCAGAACCCTCCCTCCTACCCCCCCCCTCCATCACCACGACCTCTTCCTTCACCACCACCGCCACCGCCGCATTCTTTACTTCCTGGGGGTGAGAAGGGCAAGGTCGGGGCCGGGGGGGCGGGGGGGGGGGGTCGCTGGGAGGAAGTTCCCCCACCCCCTCCTTCCTTTCCCCCACCCCCTCCTTCCCTTCCCCCCACCCCTCCTTCCCCCCACCCCCTCCTTCCCCCCACCCCCTCCTTCCCTTCCCCCACCCCCTTCTTCCCTTCCCCCCACCCCCTCCTTCCCTTCCCCCCACCCCCTCCTTCCCTTCCCCCCACCCCTCCTTCCCCCACCCCCTCCTTCCCCCCACCCCCTCCTTCCCTTCCCCCACCCCCTCCTTCCCTTCCCCCCACCCCTCCTTCCCTTCTCCCCACCCCCCACCGCCAGTCGTAACCCCCGCCACGGTGACGAATATTTCCACGTCTCTCAGCCCCCTCCCCTCATCCCCTTCCTCTCCCCCCTCAATAACAATAGCCCCCCCCCCCCCGCTCCACGTGCGTCTTCCCAAAGGCGAAGGCAGCTTCCTCGACGTGGTCGTGGAGACAAAGTCAAACTTAAGGTCAGGAGGTCATTAGGTGAAAGTCATCTCTGGGACCACACCGGTGATGGGACTCCTCCGATTCCGTGACCCCATTTGCGTGAGTCCGTGATCCCCTTGCATGAGGGAGTGGTGCTCACTGTCCGTGAGTTGAGTTCACGATACGAGCTTGGAGCAATATCCCCTCTCCCTCTCTCTATCTCTTACTCGCACTCCCTCTCTCCACCGCTCTCCCTCGCGTGCCCTCTCTCTCTCACACTCTCTCACACGATCTCTCTCGCTCTCTCTCCTACTTTCGCGCTCTGTCGTCTCTAACGGGTCTCCCACTATTGCTCTGCCACACGCTCATTCCCACCAACACTTTAGCTCTGTCGTTCCCTCGTCCACCAATCAATCGCTTTCTCCCACTCCATCGACAAATTTGATCTTCTCACTCTCTTCGGATGTACATCTTCTGCTCTATATCTTCCAACTCTCGATCTCTCTTTCTCTCTGTCACACTCCATCGTTCAATCTCACTCTGTTACTCTCCCACACTCTTTCCCACTCGCCCCCTCTCTCTCTCTTAACTCTCCCACCACACTGCATCGATCTTTATGCAATTAGCTGCCACCACCACCACGATCATCCTCTTGCCCTACCCACGACCGCCTCCCCTCACCCCCCACCCTCCACATTCCCCCACCCTCATCTCATCTCACCTGGTGACAGAGTTCGTGTGCGAGTGTGTGAGTGAGTGAGTGTGGCTGCCCCTGCGGCTCGTTGTTGATGCTGCTGCGGTTTAGCCTCGGTTGCTTCTTCTCGGGCTAAGTCGCGGAGTTGCTCCCTCTCTCTCCTCTCTCTCCTCTCTCTCCTCTCTCTCTCCTCTCTCTCCTCTCTCTCCTCTCTCTCTCCTCTCTCTCCTCAGCGGCTCGACGCCCCTTTCCCTGTGACGAGGGGGATAAGACAGGGATGCCCCATCTCAGTGCTGCTGTACACCCTGTCCATTGAGCCACTGCTACGCCACCTGAGACAAAAATTTGTCTGACCTCAAGGTCCCGGGACCTGAGAACGCGGTCGTCAGGGTCTCGGATTACGCACACGACATATGCGTCGTGCTCAATGATGCGCGTGACGTCTCCGCGCACTGCAAGACGGTTGCAGTGTACGAGAGGGCCTCCTCCGCCAGGGTCAACTGGGCCAAGTGCGAGGCCCCCCCCCCCCCCCCCCTGTATTTGGGGTCGCGAGGCGGCGTTCGCTCTGTGCTCCTCCCAGGAAGAGTCAGTTGGCAGGCTGACGGAGTCAAGCACCTGGGGGTTTACCTGGGGAAACCACGTGACGTCGCTCTGAACAACTGGGCCGAGCTGGCCGACACAATCGAGGCAAAATTGCTGACATGGGCACGCCTCGATCCACAGATATCCTTTTGGGGCCGAGAGCTCGTTGCTAACACCCTGGCAGCATCCGTGCTGTGGCACGAGACCAAGGCCCTGCAGCCTCCTGCTTAGCTACTCACCAGAATCAACCGCTCACTCGTCCACTTCGTCTGGCATGGGAAGCACTGGCTCAGGCCGGGCGTTCTCTGCCTGCCGGTGGCCGAGGGCGGCCAGGGTCTGGTGGACGTCGCCGCCAGGGTCATGAGCTTCAGGTCGTACAGCAGGCGGCTGCTGTACGACTGGGAGGAGCTACCCTAGAAGTCGCCGGCCCTCGCCCTGCTGAGAAATTCAGGGGGGTGCCTGGGGTACGGAAATGAGCTATTCCTGATGGACCTGTGCCTGGTCGACTACACCAGGCTGCCAGGTTATCACCAGAGCCTTTGGGACGCGTGGCGGAGCTTCGAGTGGAGCAGAATGCGCGCGCCCTACGACCTCGCGCAGTTCCTGAACGAGCCCTTGTTCTGCAACGGCCTTTGCCAGGGGATCAGAGGGGAGTGGACCCTGGCTCAACGCCTCACATCAGCAGGGCTGCGGACAGTCTTCCACCTCGTGCAGGGCCACCAACCCAAGTGGAAGACCGCAGCTGAGATCGCCAGCACCGCGGGACTCTGCTCCAGGCTCGCCGGGGAGAAGCTGCTGCGGGACATTCTCGGCGCCATGCAGGATCTGCGCCTGAAGCTGAAGGCGCCGGGGGACAGTGGTGGCCCTCCCCCCCCTCCTCCCTTTTCCCGGAGTTGCGCTTCTCCTACACGCAGACCCCTGTCCACAGCGACTCCAGGAAGCTACTGAAGCTCCGAGGCTGCAGGAACGTGCCCCAGAAGAGTGCCCCGAACACAGCGCTCTCTACACGTGGCTGTGTCAAGGCGCTGCATTCCCGGAACCTGGCCAACCTACCGGACACAAAATGGAGAGACCATTTCTCTCCCCTCATTGTGGCCGCCCCCCAGTGGAAACAAATGTACAACTCTCCCGTAGCCACACGCTGCGGTGACCTCCGGTGGAGATTGGCACACTGCACGTTGCCATCGGCCGTGTGGCTCAACCGAATCTCGCCAGGGGTAGCAGACTTGGTGCATTTCCTGCGGTGCCAGGGAGGATCTGCCCCACCAGTACTTACGCTGCCAGTGGCTCAAACCAATGTTCCGCTTTTTGGGGGACATCTTCAGGAAACTGGGGGTGCCCTTCTTCAACAGCAGCTTCGTATATGGGGTGCCTTACCTGGCTAACAAACGCCATGACCTCCCCAACTTCGCCTGTGCTAAGGCGAAGACGGCGGTGTACAGAACGAGAAAATTGATGCTGGAAGGTGACACTGACGGCTGCTCTGTGGTGCTTCCAGTGTTCAGGGGCCTGCTCAAGGCGCGGCTCCGGCTGGAGCACACCATGTACCACACACTAATGCCGTTGATGTGCAGCGCGTCTTCTTCGAACGCTGGGGAGCCGGAAAAGCCCTCTCTGTACCAGCGTGGACGGCACCCCCCACGTGTTCACCTTCTGAAGCGCTCGCTCGTCAACGTGGCGTGCGCGATGACCACCACAACCACCACGCGACTTTTCTTATGTTGTGCGCGGCGCATTTAGCGCCACAGCGCGTGGATGTGTGGCGTGTGGATGTATAGCGTTTGTTTATTTGTGTTGCTGATGACTGTGTATTTCGTATCGGAATCGCCTTCAGTGCTGTTGCTGCTGGCGGCAATAAAAGTTGTTTAAAAGTCAAAAGTCTCTCTCCTCTCTCTCCTTGAATCCTTTACCCTGACTCTTCACGCCCGTTTCCCCTCCTGCCCTGATGTATACCCACCACATAACTAATTTGTGCCATGAGTTATCTAGTTGTGTTGAACTGAGATCTATACATATAGCGGAGAGGAATCCTTGCCTATAAACATCTGGCAGTTCACCAGTATTGTTTCCAGAAAGCCCAAACTCCTGCTGATGAGACGCCGAATGTCAAAACCAATCCTCGTCTGACTCTGCTGATGAGAAAATGAATATATACAATCAATTAACTCAATAACTTAATCATTCATTCCTTCCCTCCCTCATTCGCTCACTCATGAATTCACACAATCACGGATTCACTAAATCATTCGTCCACGACCTCCCTCTCTCATTCGCTCACTCATTAATTCACTCAATCACTTACCCATTCATTCACCCACCCACTCACTCCCTCGTTCGCTCACTAATTCACTCAATCACTGGCTCATCCCGTGCGAAAAAACGCGTGGGGGAAGGGAGCGGTGGAGAGGGGGGGGGGTCGGGTTCGGGGGGGGGGGCTTTTAAAATTCCAGTCTCAGCTGTCGTCGCGCGGGGAGAATTAAATTAATAAACTCGAGTTAAATTTACAGCGGCGGGCGAGACACGGCGCGATTGTTAAATTGGAGACAAACGTGGCCGGGAGTTCAGCGTGTGCGTCAAGTTCGGGGATCGCGCTCTCCTCCCCCCTACTCCCTCCTCCTCTCTCCTCATCCCACATCCTCTTACCTCCTCCCATATCCTCCTCCTCATCATCCCACATCCTCTTCCTTCCTCCTCCTTCCCTGGGTGCCTCAGTACCGATTCTCAAAACGCCCTTCTCAAGAGGGTTCTGCAGCAGGCAGGGCTTACGACCCCAGAGGTCGCCGGTTCGATTCGATCTCCCAGCGTGGCAATAAATAAAAACAACGGCGGTGCAAATAGACTTTCATTTGATTTCTACCCTCGCCTCTTGTCCACGGTATGTCTGCACCACATTTAGTCGATCCATGCATAGGTCGCCTGTGGTGGGGTTAAGTGTGGGTATTCGCAAATCTTGGGTTGATCGATTGAAGTCCAGGCTTGGGACCTTCCTCTTCTGCTCTGGCTGTGACTGACCACCTCTCTGCATTGAATAACAAACACCCCCCTTGCTTCTGTCTTCAGATGTGGTCAAATTCAGACGCTATGTCCACATGTGCGTGAGTCTCTGGTTGTCTATGTGAGTTTCCGGGTCTTTGTGTGAGTCTGTGAGTCTCCAGGCGAGTCTCCGGGTGTGTATGTGATTATGTGGGTCTCCACGTGCCTATGTGGGTCTCTTTGTAACTGTTTGGGTCTGCAGGTGAGTATTTGGATCTCTAATATAGGTGCTTGGGTCTCCAGGTGCGTACGTCTCGATGTAAGTGTGTGGGTCTCCAGGTGAGTGTCTCTGCGAGTCCGTGGTGCCACTAACACGCGGTACAATGCACACTGCTATAGTTGGAGTTGTAATTGTATCCATCCATTTATTGAGCCACAGGAAGTCGACGAGACGCACCCACCAATTCTCGAACCACACTGCCACGGTCGCAGGGGGTAGTTTACGGGGTGCAATGATATAACGGGGGGGAGGGGGAACTTAACACGTGCCGGGAGTGGTTCTGACACGTTGTGGAGAACACGTGCCAAGGCCAATGCGGTGCATCCTCCAAATAGCGGGATAACTCAGGGCAGGGTAGCCCCAGTAGTCAGCATTACTTTGCACGCCCTAAGATTCTCGAGCTTTTGAAGTGAGATTTGACTTTTATTTACCAGGTTTTCAATTTTTGGGGTTCCTTCCGACCCATCCCCTCACCTCCCCGCTATGTGCGGAGCACGACGGTAAAATCCACCGCCAACATTATTTTTAGAGCACCCTGTGCCACACGAGAATCATTTACAACGCTCTAACGCGCGTTATAATGGGCGTTAGAGCATACCGGGCCGCTATAACACGTGCTAGGCGTCGGTACGATACGTGTGTTATGATCATTGTAACACGTGGCTCGTTATGACGCGCGTGGGGGGTCACGTGGTTGTAAAACGTGGTGCCTGAGCAGCCAGAAGTCAACCAACACTCCCCCTCCCCCCGACCCCCCCGTGATGAGTGGTGCAGTCCACATCCACAGTCTGTGCAGTCGACGAGGTGGAAAGTTAGAAGAGAAAATACAGGGGAGAAAAGTCGCTCCAGACCATTAACTCAGCAACGCTGGTTGGTAATTAATATATTAATATATTATGTCCGGACCTTCGTCAGTACACTGCTGGATAAGAGGGTCGTGTTGGAGGAGGGTTAGGGACGGTATTTGGCCACACTTCACGCTGTCACTGCACTGCCCCCTTCTCACAACAGACAACGTAGCACATCCACCGGCCAAAGAATTAAACAATTATTAAATTAATAACGAACTAACAATTTAAAATATTCAGATATTAATTTGTGGGAGTGGGGAGGAGACCGGGACAATGTTTTGGCTAAAACAAAACAAAAAAGTCGCATTTTTGGGGGGCACCTGCCCCCCAAAATGAAGTTGAGCCCCAGCCACCACCTTCACTGTGGGCAGCCGTGCCGTTGCACACCCCCCGGCTCCGCCACCAGGGTGCATCTCTCCGCGATGACCAAGCACCCGGTGGGTGCAGTGTGTGCAGGGGCTGGATTTGCATACGAATATAAAAGCATTGGTCACCACTAAAAGGGGAGCATGGCAGGGTGTGGAGGCCCAAGGACTGGAGTCTGAGAGAGCCTCACACTGGTGTGAGTCAGAGAGACTCACACCAGTGTGTGTGTCTCAGAGACTCACACACTGGTGTGAGTGTCTGAGACTCACACACTGGTGTGAGTCGGAGAGACTCATACACTGGTGTGAGTCAGAGAGACTCATACAAGTGTGTGTGTCTCAGAGATTCACATACTAGTGTGAGTCAGAGAGACTCGTACACTGGTGTGAGTCAGAGAGACTCACACACTGGTGTGAGTCTCTGAGACTCATACCAGTGTGTGAATCTCAGAGACTCACACACCGGTGTGGACTCTACCACGATATCTGCAAGGTGGTGTGGGACTGCTCGTGCAGTGGTTGCTGTTAATCTGATTGCTATTTCTTCCATTGCTGTACTTTATTTTGTATTTCCTCTGCATTTGTAATTTTGGTGACCACAAGTCACTCTTGCAAATGAGACTCCTAGTCTGGTCTTTTGAGAGTGGAGAGGTGTGTAGATGTGTGAGTGTGTGTCTAGGGGTGTGGAGGGGTGTGTGTAGGGGTGTGTAGAGGTGTGTAGGGGTGTTTAGGTGTGTGTGTGTAGGGGTGTGTAGAGGTGTGTGTGTGTAGAGGTGTGTGTGTGTAGGGGTGTGTAGAAGTGGGTGTGTAGGTGTGTGTGTAGGGGTGTGTGTGTGTAGGGGTGTGTGTGTGTGTAGGGGTGTGTGTGTGTAGGGGTGGGTGTGTAGGGGTGGGTCGACTCAGCCTCAAATGAGTACCTGGTGCGGTGGATAAAAACATTGCCACTAGGGAGACAAAGGCGGTCGGGCGTGGTGCTGGCCACCCACCCCCTCGTGTACCGTTCCGGCCTTCATAGGTGCTCGCTAACAGCACTTGCCCCTACAGTCTGTTAAGGCTATATGGGGGATCTTTATCTTTGTATAGGGGTGGGTGTGTAGGGGTGTATGTGTAGGGTTGGGTGTGTAGGGGTGTGTGTGTGTAGGGTTGGGTGTGTAGGGGTGTGTGTAGGGGTATGTGTAGGGGTGTGTGTAGGGGTGTGTAGGGATGTGTGTGTGTGTGAGTGGGGAGCGATAGTGTAGCGGTTAGCGCGCTGCGCTATGAACCTGGTGACCCGGGTTCGTTTCCCGCTGACGGCCAACACCAGTGACGATTATATGAACCGGTCCCGGGCCTCCCCTAGGTCGACTCAGCCTCAAATGAGTACCTGGTGCAGTGTGTAAATATTGCCACTAGGGAGACAAAGGCGGTCGGGCGTGGTCCTGGCCACCCACCCCCTCGTATACCGTTCCGGCCTTCATAGGTGCTCGCTAACAGCACTTGCCCCTACAGTCTGTTAAGGCTATATGGGGGATCTTTGTTTTTGTGTGTAGGGGTGGGTGTGTAGGGGTGGGTGTGTAGGGGTGGGTGTGTAGGGGTGGGTGTGTAGGTGTGTGTGTATGGGTGCGTGTGTAGGTGTGTGTAGGTGTGTAGGTGGGTGTGTGTGTGTAGGTGGGTGTGTGTGTGTATAGGGGTGTGTGTGTGTAGGGGTGTGTGTGTGTAGGGGTGTGTGTGTGTAGGGGGTGTGTGTGTGTAGGGGTGTGTGTGTGTGTAGGGGTGTGTGTGTGTGTAGGGGTGTGTGTGTGTGTAGGGGTGTGTGTGTGTGTAGGGGTGGGTGTGTGTAGGGGTGGGTGTGTGTAGGGGTGGGTGTGTGTAGGGGTGGGTGTGTGTAGGGGTGGGTGTGTGTAGGGGTGGGTGTGTGTAGGGGTGTGTGTGTGTAGGGGTGTGTGTGTGTGTAGGGGTGTGTGTGTGTAGGGGTGTGTGTGTGTGTAGGGGTGTGTCTGTGTGTAGGGGTGTGTGTGTGTAGGGGTGGGTGTGTAGGGGTGGGTGTGTAGGGGTGGGTGCGTAGGTGTGTGCGTAGGTGTGTCTGCGTAGGGGTGTGTCTGCGTAGGGGTGTGTCTGCGTAGGGGTGTGTCTGCGTAGGGGTGTGTCTGCGTAGGGGTGTGTCTGCGTAGGGGTGTGTCTGCGTAGGGGTGTGTCTGCGTAGGGGTGTGTCTGCGTAGGGGTGTGTCTGCGTAGGGGTGTGTCTGCGTAGGGGTGTGTCTGCGTAGGGGTGTGTCTGCGTAGGGGTGTGTCTGCGTAGGGGTGTGTCTGCGTAGGGGTGTGTAGGGGTGGGTGTGTAGGGGTGGGGTGGGTGTGGGGTGGGTGTGTAGGGGTGGGGTGGGTGTGTAGGGGTGGGGTGGGTGTGTAGGGGTGGGGTGGGTGTGTAGGGGTGGGGTGGGTGTGTAGGGGTGGGGTGGGTGTGTAGGGGTGGGGTGGGGTGGGTGTGTAGGGGTGGGGTGGGTGTGTAGGGGTGGGGTGGGTGTGTAGGGGTGGGGTGGGTGTGTAGGGGTGGGGTGGGTGTGTAGGGGTGGGTGTGTAGGGGTGGGGTGGGTGTGGTGGGGTGGGTGTGTAGGGGTGGGGTGGGTGTGTAGGGGTGGGTGTGTAGGGGTGGGGTGGGTGT
The DNA here is from genome assembly GCF_048934315.1 of Petromyzon marinus. Taxonomy (NCBI): domain Eukaryota; kingdom Metazoa; phylum Chordata; class Hyperoartia; order Petromyzontiformes; family Petromyzontidae; genus Petromyzon; species Petromyzon marinus. The sequence goes on from NC_133674.1 coordinate 20,595,293, forward strand.
GTAGGGGTGGGTGTGTAGGGGTGTGTGTGTAGGGGTGTGTGTAGGGGTGGGTGTGTAGGGGTGGGGTGGGTGTGTAGGGGTGGGTGTGTAGGGGTGGGGTGGGTGTGTAGGGGTGGGGTGGGTGTGTAGGGGTGTGTGTGTAGGGGTGTGTGTGTAGGGGTGGGTGTGTAGGGGTGTGTGCTGCCCCATGAAGCCAATGACCCCGGGAGTGCTGGGGGCACCCCCTGGGATTCGTCTCCCCCACCATGACCGTCTCCCCCACCATGACCGTCTCCCCCACCATGACCATCTCCCCCCTCTCACAAGCCATGCTACGGCAGCCCTGTAAATGCCTCCATCCTATCCCCCACGGTCCCCAACCGCCCCCCTCCCAACCCAACCACCCCTCCCCGTCCACCTCTGTTCAGCCCCCCACCGATGGAACGACAGTGGTGGGGGGGGGCGCAGAGTGAGCAGAGTGTGGTGCGTAGTCTATCTCAGCTAAGTACCACCAGAGTTAAGTTACTACAATACGTAAGGATTGCTACGTGAATTCAATCATGACGGAGGTACGCGTCGCTAATGTCGCGCCAGCGCCCGGGATGACGCCGTCATGGCAGCAGCCCCCCACCCCAAACGGCCCCAAGCTTCCGCCACCATCGACCGGTGTCACGTGACAGGAGGTGACGTCATCAGCAGTGGTTGGACTGCTGCAGGTAATGCCACTGGTCCACTGCAATGACAAAGGGGGAGAGACGAAGTGATTGTAATGAGTGGTCTGGGAAGGAGGGGGCAGGGGGGTTTGTTCACACAACACCCCCCTCTAATAAACAGCAAAAACAACGACTTGCATCATTTAAATTGCACCCCCCAAAACAATTTCATTTTTAGCCAAGGGGACCTTCCACTACCCCCCCTGGTGGCAGCTGTCCCTGTGCAGAACAAGGTGCTGCTGTCCCCCCCCCCTCCACATCCCGCGTGTTCCCCCCCATTCAGAAGTAGATCCTTTGGGTGACTGGGGAAGCAGTCAAGTTCCAAGGTCAAGAGGTCATCACGGACGATGACGTCGGCGCCACTGTACCCCTTTGTGTTTGGACACTGATCGGCGTCCGGCTCTCCGATGTGTTTTGTCGGGTCGGACCGGCGACGACGTCCGACGTTTCGCTCCGCATGCCGGCAGCTCCTTCAGGGAGGGCTCTGTACGGCACGGCCGCATCAACGCCTACGATCGTCCTCGCCGAAGTAAACCGCGGCGGGTTCAACCGATGGCGCGAGTCCACCCCGCCCTCCGAGGTGCGGCGTGCCGGTACCACGCGCCACACTTGGGATTCGTGGGCGGCACCGAGGCGACCTGGGCCCACGACACCGGGAGCCGCCCCGCTCGTCGCCGGCCCCGCCGGTTGTTTTGCCGGACTCGAGCGGCCGTGAGCAGGGCCCGCGGTTTGCCCCAGGGGCCCCCCCCCGTGGGGCTAACCGCCCTCCACACCTGGGTCCATCGTGACCACAACAATGTGCCGTGTGCGGACGTGGCCAGCGACGGACCGCGTCACCGCACATCCCCTCCCTCCCTCCCTGATGATGACGATGATGAAGCGGCCGTCGCCCGGCTCTACCAGACGAGCGCGGGAACAACAACCACCGTAGAGAAACCGTGCCGTTAGAAGCATCATCTTCGTCAGCGGCCATTCTCAATCCACTGCTGGATGAAGACTTCCCCCAAGCAGCCGCCGCCACCACCTCCAACGATGTTGTGACGACAACCAATCCACTCGCGCCGGTGTGTCGCAACTGGTTTCGTTGCTCCGTCCGCTCCGTGGACGTGCTTCTCGGACACATTTGCCACCATTCCTGAATAACTCAACAGATGAAGAGCTCTGAGAGGTGGGGGCTAGGCCCTTTTAGCCACAGCCACCCACGTCTACAGCCCTGCATTGGGTGGAAGTCCGAAGACCCGATACGGGGGTACATGCGGGTCCACCCGTGGATACCCATAGACACCTGGAGGTACCCAGCCCACCAGCCTCCCCGTGTCTCCCCGTATCTCCCCGTATCTGCCCGTATCTCCGCGTGTCTCCGCCTGTCTCCCCGTGTCTCCCCGTGTCTCCCCGTGTCTCCCCGTGTCTCCCCGTGTCTCCCCGTGTCTCCCCGTGTCTCCCCGTGTCTCCCCGTGTCTCCCCGTGTCTCCCCGTGTCTCCGCGTAGCTGGTCCATACTGCGTCACTCACCGTCAGCAGGGATGGCTTCGGCTGCTCCCAGCACAGGCGCCTGAACCAACAGGGAAGACAAACACAACGCGGGTTTAAGTCATACAGACACACACCACAGGCAAAGATGCCCTGTCCAGCCTACACAGGCTGCCGGGGCATGTGTCGCGCTGCTAGCGAGAACGGCGATGCGCTAACCGCTGCCCCACCGCTCCACGCTCTCCAGCCCCAGTCTTACGTTAAACCGGCAGCCTTTGTTTAAATCACGCAAAACTCCGGGGGCGGGTTTTACCACTCTCCGTGGGTCAAGTTTCAACGTGACCCACGGTGAATGCGAGAGGTCAAGGGGCAGCTCCGCAACTGCCGCGCTGAAGTCACTGCTAGCACAAGGACCTCCCCACTAGAGAGCCGGCCCGTCTGAGAAGCCGGCCTTTGGCCTACTCTTCCACGGTGGCCAAGACGCCTTGGGGAAAGTATGGTAGTACCTACTCACACACTGCGGGCAGGCGTGCAAGGAGCTTCTACAGTTCCAGCAGTTGCTCCGACCGCACGTGGTTATGAAACGTCGGACATCGTGATGAACAACACTTGGTACAACCCAACAACAGCGGCTCGGGAGCACCACAGACAGTCAACCTCCTCCCAACACCCTCCACTTAATATGTTGTGGTCTCTCCCCCCCCACCGCCGTGCCCAGTAGTCCGGCTTGAAGGGAGCGTTGACCGTACGACATTCTCCTCTCTTTGCGGTGGAGCAGCAATCCGCTCTATCCGGGAGATGAATCAGCTCCGGGGGGCGACTCGTCACACTCGCACGACTTCCGCTGGCGACGCGGGGGGGGGGGGGGGGGTGAGGGGCGGGGTGACCTGGCCGCTGATGAATGGGCGCGGTGTGGCTTGGGAGCAGGGGGTTAATTTACTTGACAGCTAATCAATTAGGAGGGGGAGGCAGCAGCGGAGGGAGAGGGTAAGAGAGAGAGTGTGGGAGAGGTGAGCGACAGCAAGAGAATGGGAGAGTGGGAGAAAGTGGGATACAATGGGAGAGAGATCAGAGGACTGCATGGGGACGATGAGAGAGGAGAACGGGGAGAGAGAGCGGGAGAGTGCACCGAGGAGGGGATATGAGACGGGAGAGCGTGGGAGAGAGAGGAGAGTGCAGCGGAGTTGAAGAAGAGAGAATGCGAGGTGATTGGGAGCATAGCAAGTGTAAAAGGGTGGGAGAAGTGGGGAGCAATGGAGCCGAGGGAGGGTGTGGGGGATGTAAACTTGGATAGAGACGGAGGGCGATTACTCCGGGGCGGGGAGGCTACAACAGATGAAAAGAGAGGCAGAGATGGAGGGAACAGATGGAGGGGAGTGCCAAGGAGCTGGACCGAGAGGGAAACATGGACGAGAGAGAGCTGAAGAAGAAACGAGACGCAGGGTCCTGGAGGAAGGCGAGGGAAGGTGAAACATGATGAGATGGGAAGGGGGACTGGTGGGATATGAAGGGAGATGAAGGTAGCTGGATAGAGACGGGGAAATATGCAGACAAGACGAGACGGGTGGGAGGGCGATGTGAGGAGCTGCAGGAAGGAGGGAGATGGAGGAAGATGGAGGAAGATATAGGGAGATATAGGGGCCTGTTGGGAGGAGGGAGATCCAAGGAGATTAGGGAGAGACACTGACATGGAAGGGAGAGTCGAGGAGACTGCAACCGGTGATTGAGCGTGACGCGGGGAGTGTGGGAGCCTCACTCCGCCTCCCCCGTGTGACCCCCCATAGGCTCCACACGAAACAACAACAACAAATTAACGAGAACATCGAAAGCACAACCAAACAAAAACATTCACGCAAATATTCCTTTCAAATATTAATCGGAACAAACGCATTTTTTTAAAGAAATCTCGAAGGTTAAAAACATCACGAATAAAAGAGTCCAGGGAGGGAACGAGCCCGAGCGGACGACCACTGGGGAGACGGAGCGACGAACTCCGACAATTGTCAGCCAGGGTTCTGTCCGAACCCGGCACACCACATCATTAACTCATCTCGCTGTGGCCGCGGCCTGGAGTCACGTGCCCGCCGCTATGGATTGATAAGCGGCGACCGTGGAAAAACCGCGCCGAGAAACGAAGGAATGGCGGTGGCCTGGGTGAGGCTCTTATCCAGCAGTAGATAGCTCATGGCGACTGCTGCTGCTGAGCAATGGAGAAGGAGGATGGATGTGGAGTTGTAGAGATGAAGGCGGGGGAGGAGGAGGGAGACGGGAGCCGTGACGAGAGGGGGAGGAGAGCTGCGGCGATCAATTATGAGCGGCGCGGTCGGGGGAGGGAGGGAGTGGAATCGGGGGGGAGGGGAGGGTGAATTGTTGGGGTGGGGGGGAGGCATGGGAGGGGGCGGGGGGGCAGAGCACGAAAAATTGCAGCGGAAATTGCCTGCGCTCACGGGCGCACGGTGCGTGCGCCCGTGTGTGTCTCTGTGTGTGTGTCTGTGTGTGTGTCTGTGGATGTGTGGGTGGATGTGTGCGTCTCTGTGTGTGTGTGGATGTGTGTGTCTCTGTGTGTGTGTGGATGTGTGTTTATGTGTGCGTGCGTATTTTTGCATGGTTGCCTGTGTGCGTCTGTGTGCGTGTGTGAATGTACGGTTGCCTGTGTGTGAATGTGTGTGTCAATGTGCGTGTTTTGTATGGTTGCCTGTGTGTGTCTGTGTGTGTGAATGTGTGTCAATGTGCGTGTTTTGTATGGTTGCCTGTGTGTGTGTCTGTGCGTGTGACTGTGTGAATGTGCGGCTGCCTGTGTGGTCCGCCCGCTACGCGGCGCCCGAGTTAGATTCCTACTCACAACCAATAATGACGACAGTGAATATTTTAACTGTCATGGGCCTCCATTAGGTCAACTCAGCCTTAAATGGAGTGCCCGGTGCGATGCGTAAACGACAGCATTGGAGATACAAAGGCGGTCGGGTGTGATGCTCGCCACTCACCCCTCGAGTGCAATGCCGGCCTTAATAGGTACTCGCTAAGAGGACTTGTCCCAAAAAGTATACAAGGCTACAAGGGTGATCTTCGTCTGCATCTTTGTGTGCACGTGCGTGTGTTGACGCGCGTGAATTCACGTGTGGTCGAGTCTGCCGTGTTCCATAAACCTGCACGTGTGTGGATGTGGGACTGAGAGTTACAACGTGTGTGTCTGCCTGTGCGTCTGCCTGTGTGTGTGTTCTGGTGGGAAGCGATAGTATTGCACTACGAACCCGGCGACCCGAGTTTGATTCCCGCTCACCGCCAACAACAATGACTTTTATCTGAATCAGTCATGGGTCTCCCCTAGGTAAACTCAGCCTCTAAATTAGTACGTGGTGCGGCGTGTAAACATTGCCAGTGGGGAGACAAAGACGGAAAGACGTGGTCCCGGCCATGCCGGCCTTCATAGGTGCTAGTCGCTAACAGCACTTGCCTTAAAAGTCTGTTAAGACTATATGGGTGATCTTTGTCCTCTATATGTGTTCAGGGGTTCTGCTGGCCGTCTAGGTCAACTCAGCCTGAAAAATGCGTACCTGCTACGGTGTCAAAAACATCAACACTCGTGTAAGCTCTGCTGTGAGTGAGCTCTGGCGTGTGTGTGTGCATGACGCTGTTCTATGGTTGTGTAGTTAGTGTCGTGATGAGTGTTTTGTGAGTACAGCGTCTTGTGTGAGTGTACTGTTGTGGTATTTTGTTCGTGTGGTATTTTTCAAGTGTAGTATTTATTTCGTGTAGTATTAAATATGCTTGCGAGCCGTTCTATATACATTGTTGTGTGCGTGTGGAAGGTTGGGAGTCCGATATTTTATTGCAGTATTTTGTGAGCGTGGTCTAAACGCATCGTAAAGGATGCGTTTAGGAGGTCGGCGCTCGGATGTGAGGTATGGGGCGGGGGGGGCACTTCGTGGGGCGGGGGGGGGGGGCAGTTCGCGCGGGAGGCCTGGAGGGAGGAGGGGGAGGGAGGAGGGGGAGCCGGGGGATGAGGGGGGGTGGGAGATGCGGGGGATGGAAATCGGAGCGGGGCGAGGAGCGAACGGAACGAGCAGAGAAATTGCGCCGCGCATTTCAGCGCCCGGCCTGGGGGAGGTGGCGGGGCTGTGGGGGAGGGGCGGGGCTATGGGACGGGCGTCGGGGGGGGGGGGCGAGCAGAAAGAAAAACACGAAGCGAGGTTGGGGAGGGAGAGAAGCACAGATGGACGAGGGAGAGGGGGTGGAGGAAGATTGCAGTGAAAATGATTCCCTCGCCGGCACCGGCGCAACGACCCCCCCCCCCCGCCCACTCGCTGAGATCGCTCGCGCATCCCTTCGTCATTCGGTCATTCGGTCATTCGCTTACCAACCGCGCGCACTCACGGAGTTTGTTTTACCGCGGGGAGGGGTGAGGCGGAGTGCGGGGAGGGTTTGAGGGGGGGCTGCTTTGTCAGGTACCGCTCGTCACGCCGTGACGAGCAACAGCCACGGTCACCTACACCTCACCAGGCAAGGCTTGGGCTGGGCGAGGTAGGTGTAGAGGTCGGGCGAGGTAGGGCGGGGTATGTGTGGAGGTGCCACGGTACGGGAGGGGTAGAGATCGGGGAGTGTTACGGGCTGGGTCTAGGTAGACAGAGGGAGATGGTCAGGCTGGATCAGGTCGTGGCGGAGGCAGGGGAGCGGTGGTGCAGTGGTTAGCCCGCTGAGCTACAAACTCGGCGACCCGAGTTCCATTCCCAGGGACGATTATCTGAACCTCGTCTAAGATGAACCGAGCCCGTCCTGGGCCTCCCCTAGGCTGACTCGGCCTCAAACGAGTACCCGGTGCAGTGTGTAATAATCGCCACTAAAGAGACAAAGGCTGCCTGGCGTGGTGCTGGTCATCATCGTAGGTTCTCGCGAATAGCACTTGCCCTAAAAGTCTGTTAAGGCTATACGGGGGCTCTTTGTCTTGGTAGGGGGTTACGTGTAGAGTTCTCAGGAGGTAGTGGGGGGAGATGCTGCTGCTGTGTCATCGCAACCAAACGTTGTTTGCGTGGCAATCATCGGGAATATTTGGGGCGATACCACAATCGGGCGTTTGGCTTCGTGTCCGGATGCTGCTGCTGGAACCGGAGATCGCGCAGTGGTGGTGTGCAGAAACCCCATGACGTGAACACTCCGCACGCGCACGGAGGGCGGTGAACACTCCGCACGTACCGTGTCCTGCCCCACACCTCGCAGCACCACACGGCTCCAGCACCTGCCAACCCCCCCCCTTGGTAGGCGGTAGCGGTGGTGGGGGGTTCTGTGACCTCCGATACCACCCGGCCCATAGCGAGAACAATACCCAGGGGGAGCAACGCGTTAGAAGACCCCCCCCCCCTGAATGATTCACAGATTCACACGAATCCGGATTTACTGCACCCTGTTTGGTTCAATCCCAACAATCCCCACCGCCAACACCTCCCCGCTAAAACAACAAAAATACGAGTACTGTGGACTCACAAATGTCGACTCCCAAGTTAAGAGGCTCCGGGAAGAGCTTTAGGGGGGGAGGGGGGGGGAAGGGTCCCCCACATCACACGGGGTTGTCCCCCCAAAAATCCCTCCCCTCCTGGCCCCCCCAAAAAACCCTTCCTGCCCCCCATGTGGAGAGCGCCGCTCATATTTTGCCGCTTTGTTTTTAATTTAATCGCGTAGCTCGTAACGGCCTCCAAATGGAATTAAGATTGATCGTGCACTGGAGCCGCGCCAGGAGAGCCCCCCCCCCGCCCGGCGCCACCCCCGATAACGAGCCGCGCCGAAAGGCGGGCAACACGCGGGCGTGCATACACACATACACGTGCTCGTGTGCGTACATACACACACACACGTGTTCGTGTGCGTGTGTGCGTGCGTGCGTACACACACACACGTGCTCGTGTGCGTACATACACACACACACACACGTGTTCGTGTGCGTGTGTGCGTGCGTACACACACACACGTGCTCGTGTGCGTACATACACACACACGTGCTCGTGTGCGTACATACACACACACACGTGTTCGTGTGCGTGTGTGCGTACACACACACACGTGCTCGTGTGCGTACACACACACACGTGCTCGCGTGCGTGCGTCCACACACACACGTGCTCGCGTGCGTACACACACACGCGTGCTCGCGTGTATTTGCATGAAAATAAGAAGGCGCACACATAAACGCACGTGCGTAGACTCGTGCAGAGGCACAGATACACGTGTGTGTACACGTGCATGTAAATGTACACATAGCAGCACACACGTGGACACGTGCATAACCACTACGCCACTGCTCCTTCATACAAATGCACAACAAAGACAAAGATCCCCCGTGTAGCCTTAACAGACCGTTGGGGCAAGTGCTGTTAGCGAGCAAGTGTGACGGCCGGCACAGTACACGAGGGGGTTGGGGGCCAGCACCACGCCAGGCCACCTTTGTCTCCCCAGTGGCGATGTTTTTATCCACCGCACCAGGTATTCATTTAAGGTTGAGTCGACCTAGGGGAGGCCCAGGATCGGTTGAGATAATCGTCACTGGTGTTGGCCGTGAGCGGGAATTGAACTCGGGTAGCCGGGTTCGCAGTGCAGCGTAGCGCTAACCACTACAACTCCTGCGCTCCACATACAAGGACACACACACACACGTGTCCACACTCGCAGACACACACAAGTATAATTCTAAAATATCACAGCATGCATGAGACCACTTTTAAAATGCCCACTTCTCAGTAATGCCCTTTAGCTTGGTAATATCCTCGGCTCAACAATGCAATCGGATAGATAATGCCTTGGGCTTAGAATTTTCCCTCAGCAAATGCCCTGTCTGAGTAATGCCCCCTTGGCAAGCGGTAATGCCCCCAATAATGCCCGTGGCTCAGCAATGCTCCGGGTAAATGCCCTCAGTGTGATAATGACCTTGGCAAGGCAAATGCCCTCGCTAATGCCTTGGCACAAGAATGCCCTTGGCTCGGAAATGCCCCATGAGAGGCGGTGGCACTGTGTTTGCCAGGCCACGCTTAGAAGCGGGAGGTGCTCCATCATTAGAGAGAGACATGCGGGGGGAGAGAGAAAACCGGGGGAGGGGGGGGGCACAGAGAGATAGCTGGGGGTAGAGAGGGAGAATCAGGCAGAGAGAGAGACGTGGGAAGAGAGAGACATTGGAGAGACAGAGAAAAAAGCATTAGAGACACGGGGCGAGAGAGAACCACAGAGACACGGGGAGAGAGAATCCCACAGAGAGTTGAAGACACGTGGAGAGAGGGGGGGGGGGGTAACCAGAGCGAGAGAGACACGTGGAGCGAGAGAGGAGAAGAGCTTCAATTAAGGAGGGAGAGAGGTGAGAGATAATGCGGGTAATTGCAGAGACAACAGGAGAGGCGGACGCGGGAAGAGATGAAAGCGGGGAGAGCGCGCGGGGGAGAGACGCGGAGCGGGAGGAGAGAGGCAGAGAAGGGTTAAGCGAATTAGCGAGGGATTTAATGAGCGGAGAGCGGCGCCGAGCGAAGCTGCGCCCCGAGAGATTAACACGGCCACCCCCCTCGCCCCCCCCCGGGCTTACGTGTGTGTGTGAGACAGCGCACACGGGTGCATGTGTGTATGCGTGTGTGAGTGCGTGTGTGAGTACGTGTGTGTGTGTGAGAGAGGGTGTGTGTGTGTGTGTGAGAGTGGGGAGCGGTAGTGTTAGTTGCTTAGCGCAGTGCGCTACGAACCCCAGTGACGATTATCTGAACCGGTCCTGGGCCTCCCCTAGGTTGACCCAACCTCAAATAATATCCTGGAGTGGTGTGTAAACATCGCCCAAGGTATGGGGAGACCAAGGCGGTCAGGCGTGGTGCTGACCATCCAATTCCTCGTGTGCCGTGCTGACGAACAGCACCTGCCCCAACAGTCTTTAAGGTTATACGGGGGATCTTGTTCCTTGTAGTATGTGAGAAGAAGTATTTGTGAGAAGGAGAGAGAGAGGGTGCGTGTGTTTGTGATGTGAAGAAGAAAGATGTCCGTGCGCTGTGCGAGAGGGGGGGGAGTGCGAGGGGGGGGGAGTGCGAGAGGGGGGGGGAGTGCGAGAGGGGGGGGTGCGAGAAGGGGGGGGGAGTGCGAGAGGGGGGGGGGGAGTGCGAGAGGGGGGGAGTGCATGTTTGTGAGACTGCGTGCATACGAGAGAGAGTGTGAGAGAGGGGGGGTGCGAGCCGAATGGGAGCGAGGGACGGAGAGAGGGAGGGAGAGAGTAAATGGCAGGCCGAGACGATTCCCCTCGTTAATCGCGGTCCGCCACGCTAATTACACGGCACGGCGGTCCGCGCGGGGGGGAGGGGTGGAAGGGGAGAGAGGGAGAGAGAAAGCCACTGGCAGAGGGAATGGAGAGCAGTAGGATGAGAGGAGCAGAGAGAGAGGGGGTAGAGAGATAGAGAGGGGGTAGAGACAGGGGGTAGAGAGATATAGAGGGGGTAGATAGAGGGGGTAGAGAGAGGGGGTATAGAGAGAGGGGGTAGAGAGAGAGAGGGGGTAGAGAGAGAGAGGGGGTAGAGAGAGAGGGGGTAGAGAGAGAGGGGGTAGAGAGAGAGAGAGGGGGTAGAGAGAGAGAGAGGGGGTAGAGAGAGAGAGGGGTATAGAGAGAGGGGGTAGAGAGAGAGAGGGGGTAGAGAGAGGGGGTAGAGAGAGGGTAGAGAGAGAGGGGGTAGAGAGAGAGAGAGAGGGGGTAGAGAGAGGGGGTAGAGAGAGAGGGGGTAGACAGAGAGAGGCGGTAGAGAGAGAGAGGGGGTAGAGAGAGATAGAGAGGGGGTAGAGACAGAGAGGTAAGAAGGAGGAGAGCAGAGCGTGAGATATTTTGTGAAATCTTTCATTTAAAAAGGGGGGGGGGCACATAAAGGACAGCATTGAAAAAAAAACAAAAACAAAACTAAATGATGAACGAAGCAAAGTGCCGACTACACCGAGTATCTTCTTGTTTCCTCTGATGGTAAAAAAGAGAGCTAAAACAGAGAGGAGTTGGTGCACGGCAAGAGAGCAATCAGAGAGGGAGAGGGAATGGAGAGCAACGCCCTCACGGGCAAGGGAGAAGAGGGTGAGGAGGGGAGAGTAGGGAGAGAAATATCTGGCAGAGTTAGGAGAGAAGTGAGGGGAGAGGTGAGGGGAGACGTGAGGGGAGAAGGGAGAGTGGAGAGGTGAGGGGAGAGGGGAGAGGTGAGGGGAGAGGGGAGAGGGGCGACGGACCCCAACATCTTCAGGGGCTGGTAAACGTGCTCGTCGGCTACGCCAAGCTCGAGGAAGGTGGCCCTGGAGAGGCAACGTCCAGCCAGCAGCCTGGGCATCTTCCGCGCTCTGGTCGGAGCCAGGGTGTGGGATGGAGTTCCGCCACGCGCGGCTGACCCACGCCGTGCCGGCCTTCAAGGAGCAGTGGGCGCTGGAGGAGGCGGTGTGCTCGGTGGCAGATGACGGAGAGCCCTGTGCATGCAGATCTAAGCTACCTGTCGGAGGCCGTTTGACTGTGGGAAGGGCTGCATGCAGATGCAGCACTTGTCGTAGTTATAAAAAGAAAAGAGAGCGAGAGAGAGCGACATGGAGTAGGAAGAGAGGGGGTAGAGAGAGGGGGGGCAGAGAGGGGGTTAGAGAGAGGGGGGGCAGAGAGGGGGTTAGAGAGAGGGGGAAGGGGTAAGGAGAGCAGTGCGAGAAATATTTTTCATTTAAAAAGGGGGGGGGGGGGTACATAAAGCAAAGCATTAAAAAAAACGAAATGATGAACGAAGCAAAGTGCCGACTCTACACCGAGCACCTTCTTGTTTCCTCTGATCGTAAAAAAGAGAGGGGTGAGGGGAGAGGTGAGAGAGGTGAGGGGGCGCTGGCTGAGGAGGGAGAGGGCGTGCATTTAAGGAAGTGAGAGGCAGGGATCTGGACACGGCCTGAGTCGCCCGTTGTGCGTCCCGTGACGCAGAATCACGCAGCAGCAGCAGCAGCAGCACGCGTGACGATGACTCTCAACAGTCACAAGTCACGGCTGATGCGTCACGCGCGCGCGACAGTTTCACATTGCGTGTGGCACGGCGAGGTCCAGGGTGACACGTGGAGACAGACAGAGTGAGACTACAAGAGTGGTTCGTGGCACGTCACGGTAGAGGAGTGGAGGTGGACAGTGCAGAGTGGCATTCGACAAGAACCGATGAGAGACGCAACTCACTCCGGAGCGGAGACCAAGAGAAGCGAAAAGACGCAGAGAGAGGAGAGAGGTAGCAGCAAAACATCAGTCTCCAGAGGCTACGACTTGACACAAGCAACTCCGGTCGAAGGAGCGATGGGAGAGACCTTGGCCCCACAGTGCGAAGTTAACAACGGGTGCCCTTGCGTAAACAGATATCATGTGGTGGCATATGGCATGGTGTGGCACGCGGTGGCAGGGGAGAGTCACGAGATGGAGCGATGAAACCGCTTCGTGTGCTGGAGGAGCGAGATGGATTGCGCCATCGCAGGACCGTGACGGGATGAGGGAGGTTTTCAACTGGCAGTGGACAAGGCCTCGTCTCACGATGGCGGTGGTGGTGATGACGTGAAGGGATGTCATGGCGTGGTACAGGGAGAAAGGGGGAGGTAGAGGCGAGGCTGCTCGGAACAAATTGGCACAAGGAGGCTCGCGGAGACAGAGGGTGGCATCGTTGTACTGAGACAAGGCACGTGCTGGGATGGTTGGCACTGCCCGCACTCAAGTTGCTCACACATTTGGCTCCAACAAAGAGCCAGGCACGACCACCTCCCCTCCCCCACACTTAGCCCCCCCCCCCGGCCCCCACCCTCTGTGCACTCTGCCCGCGTAGCCGCGAAGGGAGCGGGAGGGGGGGGCATCGATTACGATTCACGACGAATTCCTGGCGGAGTTAAATAGTTACAAACCTATAAACACGCAGATTGGAGAGCCGTTTTGTTTATTCCTGAACAAGTGGCATTCCACTCGGTGTGGTTGTTGTTGTTGATTTTCCCCAAACAGATTATGTTTATTTGAGTTAGAATTTGCTTGCAGCATTGGTCACGTACGACAATTATCGCTCTCATCCAGCAGTGGAGTGACGGCAGGCTATCACGTAGCAATGTGTGCAACGGGAGGGGCCTCCGTCAGAGGGAGCTCTACAGGGACCCTTCTACAGTGAGTGGTGTTTGACCTATTCTTCCAACGCCGACCAAACGTACGAATGTTGAACTTCTTTCGGCACCGTACCTAGCCAACCGTGCTCTTTGGAGGTGCGGGGAGAGGCGGGAGGGCCCACACTTCATCCCACCAGCACACACGCAGCGGCAGAGGAGGCCACTTCAACTCCTGCCGGCTGGGTGGGACAGAGGCGGCGAGGCTGGAGGAGTGGAGAGGGCGCGCGGATTTAAACAAACTTGCCCTTGAATTGTGTCACCTGCCGCACCGGGAGAACGAACCCTCGTGACCCACGTTACACAATACAGCCCCGCCCCTCCCCCTAAATGTTCACGGGGGGGGGGGGGAGATCGGTGGGAGCCCGAGCAGTGTGCGCTTTAGACACCATCTCCAGACACGAGCTCTAGACACGAGCTTTAGACACGAGCTCTAGACACCATCTTTAGACACCATCTCTAGACACCATCTCTAGACACGAGCTCTAGACACCATCTCTAGACACGAGCTCTAGACACCATCTCTAGACACGAGCTCTAGACACCATCTCTAGACACGAGCTCCAGACACGAGCTCTAGACACGAGCTTTAGACACGAGCTCTAGACACGAGCTCTAGACACCATCTCTAGACACCATCTCTAGACACGAGCTCCAGACACGAGCTCTAGACACGAGCTTTAGACACGAGCTCTAGATACCATCTTTAGACACGAGCTCCAGACACGAGCTCCAGACACGAGCTCTAGACACCATCTTTAGACACCATCTCTAGACACGAGCTTTAGACACCATCTCTAGACACGAGCTTTAGACACCATTTCTAGACACGAGCTCCAGACACGAGCTCTAGACACGAGCTCTAGAGACGAGCTTCAGACACGAGCTTTAGACACCATCTCTAGACATCATCTCTAGACACGAGCTCCAGACACGAGCTCTAGACACCGTTCGGTTAAAGTTTGCTTCACAGCGACTGTGTTCCTGCCCTCCCCCAACCCATCCGCCCACCACCCCACCCGCAAGTGGTGGTGGTGGAGGGGAAGGCGGCCACGCTGCGCTGATGATCTCGACATCGCACGAAGCTGGCGCTCACTGTTGCAGCGTCGCTTCTGTTCACGCTGCCGCTGCTAAGAAATGGAATCCCCTTACTGTCACCAGCTCCTCAACACCACGTGGGGCTGTCATGAACTCAGAGCGCCCTCTACCGGCTTGTTCACGCGTACAGCAGCGTCAGGGGCCTAAGACGCCAAACGGCCAGCAACAAACAGCACTCACGGTGATTTCCTGCTCAAATGAGCACTGATGCTCGGTTTACGGCTCTGAGCAAGTGACGGAAATTCCACATTCCGCAAAGTGTATCCGCAGGGACAACCCACAGTTGAGTTCTATAAAAAGTAGTGCGCGTTTCATCGACTCTGGAGGGATTGGTGATGATGGGCCGAGCCAATTCCCACAACAAGGAGACGAACTCATAACCTTCCGCTCGCGAGCTGCCGGCTCTCTCCGGCGCGGAGGCACGAGCAGCTCTTCTTATTATTATTATTACAGTCGTAATGTTTACGATTCCACGCGTGGGCTCGTTAATGAATATTATTTCGATTGTAATAGATTGACAATTGTAATCGATTGTAATATATTATTACAATTGTTATACTACGTAAGGACTTCACACGGTTCTTGAATTGAGCAAGGTTATTGTAAGACCTTTGGCAGCGAGGGAGGAAGAGGGTGGTGCAGATAAGACCACACACAGACAGACAGATAGACGTGAGGAATCTATTTTCGCTGTGCACAACAGCGGGGCCGATCGGGAGTGATCCCTCGAACGGCCACGTGAGCGGCGCCGACGCCGTCGACGAGTGAGGAGCAGCACGTGATCAACCCTGACACGATACGGGGGGGGGGGGCGACTCATTTCAGCACAGTACTGTACAGTGTTTATTCCCGCCCCTCCCCCTACCCCCCACGACGAGCGAGGTTAATCCACAACCCCGGATCATCCGTTGGGGGGGGGGGGAACTCGGCGCGTGACGGAGGCGAGATCAGAGCGATAGACGTGGTGGCGCGCGCACGCTTGGGAGTCACCACTCACTCGGGCTCACCTGCAGCTCAAGGATCAGGCTCTCACCTGGTTCAGGCTCTCACCTGGTTCAGGCTCTCACCTGGTTCAGGCTCTCACCTGGTTCAGGCTCTCACCTGGTTCAGGCTCTCACCTGGTTCAGGCTCTCACCTGGTTCAGGCTCTCACCTGGTTCAGGCTCTCACCTGGTTCAGGCTCTCACCTGGTTCAGGCTTTAACCCGGTTGGAGCTCTCACCTGTTCAGCCGGGCATACAATGGACTCCGCACCTCTGAAGCTATCAATTGCACATTGATTTCAATTTCTGAAATCTGCTCGCGCTATTAATTGTGTTCATTATTATTATTATTACGACTATAACGACTGGAGGGTAAGGGTTGGTGGATCACGCAAAGATGAGATTTGCAACAACAAACAAAAATTATCTCCCAAAAACCCCACGTGGACTGCGAGGTGGAGTGGCCGGGAGTTGGCAGTGTAGCAAGAAGGTTGGCCATCCCGAGCCAGATCGGTGGAAATTCAGACAGCATCCACCGCGGCGCACAGGAGGACCGAGTTGAACGCAAAACTTGGAGAGAGAAAAAATGTTATTTTAATTTTCATTAAAAGTTTAATAGGAGTGCGAGATCACGTGACGATGACTGCGGCAGCCTGGCTCATCATCTCCGCACAGCACCAGGGGCACGCACCACTAATCATGTGTTTGTAAAGCCATGATCGATCCACTGCTAGATGAAAGCTTCCTCTCCCCCCCCCCTCTGCGCAGCACATTCGAGAGGACAACGGCAACACTTAACACTCCACTAAACGGACGAGTTCACGAACCCACTTGCTGTACTGTATTATTATAATCACCGTTATTATAGACGCTGGGCTTGCGACAGCGCTCCGCAGTAATGTGGCGAGCTGAAGGGAAGCAGCAGCCTCCTCCATCCCACCGCGTGCTGCCCCCACCACCTCCCACGGACCCCCCGGGGCCCCCCGGGGCCCCCCGTCTCCCCGCTGCCCCTAAATCTGCCAGCGCTCGCGCGAGCACGCGCGTCCCGTGCGCGCCGCTCCCAGCGCCAGCCTCGCGGAATTGAAAACACAGAGAGGGGGGAGGGGGGGAAGGAGGGGGGAGGAGAGGGGGGGGGTCGGCAGCGGGGGGTGGGGGGAGACGAAACACGCGGCGCTGCCAAGAGCACAGGCGCGCAGATGTGCGTGAGCACTGGCGGAGAACGCGTGGAGCACACACAGACAAAGATCCCCCGTATAGCCTGAACAGACTGTTGGGGCAAGTGCTGTTGGCGAGGAGCACCGATATGAAGGCCGGCACGGTGCACGAGGGGGCGTGGGTGGCCAGCACCACCCCCGGGCCGCCTTTGTCTCCCGAGTGGCGATGTTTACACACCGCAGCTGGCGACTCACTTAAGGCCGAGTCGATCCAAGTGGAGGCCCAGGACCGGTTCAAACATTCACCCTCGTCGCTGTTGGTCGTGAGCGGGAATCGAACTCGGGCTGCCGGGTCCGTAGTGCAGCAGTGCGCTGACCACACGAACACTCCCGACGCCCGCATCCTGCACACCTACCGGACTGCCAGACTCACTCCCCCAGCGTGCTCGAAATGACGGGGGGGGGACACTTGCGTCTTACAATACGGAGACGATGGCGACGGCCCACCCGTCGCTTTCTCGTCTGCACGAATCTCGTCCCCGAGTTATCCGCCTCGCCGCCACTCTCGTACTACGATTTGCAGAAATCGTACACAACGCGAGATTACGACGCGATTCCGTGTAATTAATGGAAGCGTATAATAATAATAATAATGACTTGTTATTAATTGCCACTACTGCAATGTACAGAGCACCCTCAAGCCACTGCTGGATGAAGGCATCCCTGCCCACGCCGTGTTGGTCAAAGTGGGACGCGTTTGACCAATATTAATGAATTAATGAATGTGTTGCTCAAGGGAGACACGAGTCACGGGAGTCGTTCCAGGAGGGCCCTGCCACTGCTCCATTTGGGGCTTTACTTCTAAGATCTGTTCAGCCAATGATTGATGAGTTTGTGTTTATTATACCGCGTGGGGAGGAGGGGGGGGAGAAACCGCCCGCCTTGCGCGAGGGGGCAACGCTCTATCACCCCCCCTCCCGCCCCCCACTACAGATGGGAAGAGATGGAGACTAGTCCAAACTCTGCTTACCACCTTCTCATGGCCATACTTCACCACGCTGGTCAATGCGGGATCGTGAAGGTAGTGGGTTGGCAGTGATATTTGATGACGTACGCTATAGATGCATAGTTAGATGCATAACTTCCAGTGCTAAATGGTGCACTCCACGTTACTATGGCAGAGAGTGAAGCAACGACTGCTGATTTCGTCCCCCTCCCCCCCCCCAAAAAAAAAACACAACGCAGGTGGTCAAAGCAAACACGTGAGAGGCCCGAGTGACGGAAACTCCACATTCCCAGGGCGAGTGCCCGAGTTGGGCAGGGAAATGCTGTGGCGTGGGTTGAGGGCGGGGGGGAGCGAGTGGTGACGGGAGATAACGAGATGGGGGACCAGGGGGACCTGGGGAAGAGGGGGGGAGGGGGGTATTGCTACTACAAAGACAAAGATACCCATATAGTCTAAATAGACTGTTGGGGCAAGTGCTGTTCGCGATCACCTTTGAAGGCCAACCTGGCACACGAAAGGAGGTGGGTGACCAGCACCTCGCCCGACCGCCTTTGTCTCCCGAGTGGCAATGTTTAAACACCGCACCAGGTACTCATTTGAGGCCGAGTCGACCTAGGGGAGTCCCAGGAGGGGTTGCACGCACACGCACGTACCCTCTACGACTAACTAACAACTGCCACACGCACCAACTACGCGTTATATAACCACACACAAACTTACGTGCACACGCACACACGCACGTACCCTCTACGACTAACTAACAACTGCCCCACGCACCAACTACGCGTTATATAACCACACAAACTTTTACGTGCACACGCACACACGCACGTACCCTTGCAATGAAATAACCGCTGTTTGTCATAAAGTGGTGGTGACGTCATCACGTTTGTGCCAGGCTAGGTGCACCTTGAGGCCACACTTACACACGCACCTTGGAACATGCACACTCAGACACTGACACTCTCCCATCTATCGCACGGCTGGCTACGTACGGTGCGAAAGAAGTTTAACATACATACATCGCTCCCACACTGATGTAAAGATCCCCCGTATAGACTGTTAAGGGCAAGTGCTTCCAGCTAGTGGACAGCACCACGCCCGGACGCCTTTGTCTCCCCAGTCGCGATGATTACACACCGCACCAGGTACTCCTTTGAGGCTGAGTCGACCCTCGGGAAGGCCCAGGACCGGTTCAGGTAATCGTTACTGCCATCGGTGGCCGTGAGCGAGAATCGAACTCGGGTGGCCAGGTTTGTGGCGCAGCGTGCTAACTGGAGCGCCACCGATCCCCACATACACACGCACACGCACCCCCCCCCCTCTCTCGCTCGCACTCAATTCCCGCGGGCGCTGGGCAATTAAACTGAACGGAAAAAGCGCGCAGACAGCTGTGGGCGCACACGGGGAGAGAGAGAGAGGCGGGGAGAGCGAGAGAGAAACACACACGGGGAGAGAGAGATGGGGAGAGCGAGGGACACACACGGAGAGAACAAGAGACACACGGGGAAAGAGAAACACACGGGGAGAGAGAGGCGGGGAGAGCGAGAGAGAAACACACACGGGGAGAGAGAGATGGGGAGAGCGAGGGACACACACGGAGAGAACAAGAGACACACGGGGAAAGAGAAACACACGGGGAGAGAGAGAGAGAGAGAGGCGGGGAGAGCGAGAGAGAAACACACACGGGGAGAGAGAGATGGGGAGAGAGAGATGGGGAGAGCGAGGGACACACACGGAGAGAACAAGAGACACACGGGGAAAGAGAAACACACGGGGAGAGAGAGAGAGGCGGGGAGAGCGAGAGAGAAACACACACGGGGAGAGAGAGATGGGGAGAGCGAGGGACACACACGGAGAGAACAAGAGACACACGGGGAAAGAGAAACACACGGGGAGAGAGAGAGGCGGGGAGAGCGAGAGAGAAACACACACGGGGAGAGAGAGATGGGGAGAGCGAGGGACACACACGGAGAGAACAAGAGACACACGGGGAAAGAGAAACACACGGGCAGAGAGAAAGGACCGCGACACATAAATAAATAAATAACGCGCGAAATGAATTTCCTCACGCGGTGCGAGAGACACAAAGGCGCAACGGGGAGGAGGTGGTGGTAGTCGAAGTGGTGGTGGTCGAGGTGGTGGTGGTCGTGGTGGTGGTAGTCGAGGTGGTGGTAGTCATGGTGGTAGTGGTGGTGGTGGTCGTGGTGGTGGTGGTAGTCGAGGTGGTGGTGGTCGTGGTAGTCGAGGTGGTGGTGGTCGAGGTGGTGGTGGTCGAGATGGTGGTAGTCGAGGTGGTGGTAGTCGAGGTGGTGGTGGTCGTGGTGGTGGTGGTCGAGGTGGTGGTGGTCGAGGTGGTGGTGGTCGAGGTGGTGGTGGTCGAGGTGGTGGTGTTATTCGTGGTTGTGGCGGTGGTTGGAGGTCGAGTTTGGCGGTGATGATGGTGGTGGGGGTCAGGATATAGATTGTGGTGGGGGTCAGGGTGATGCTGGTAATGCCCCAAGTCTCTGTTAAGGCTGGACGGGGAGGGGGGGGTCTGTGTCTG
This sequence comes from Petromyzon marinus, assembly GCF_048934315.1. Taxonomy (NCBI): domain Eukaryota; kingdom Metazoa; phylum Chordata; class Hyperoartia; order Petromyzontiformes; family Petromyzontidae; genus Petromyzon; species Petromyzon marinus. Next base: position 20,615,359 of record NC_133674.1, read on the forward strand.
TCTTTGGTGGTCACACGGAGACATTGGGATCTGGGGACACGGGAAGCACGTGGACCCGGAGACACCGCATCACACACACACATTTCTCTACCGCATCACACACACACACATTTCTCTACCGCATCACACACACACACACATTTCTCTACCGCATCACACACACACACATTTCTCTACCGCATCACACACATTTCTCTACCGCATCACACACACACATTTCTCTACCGCATCACACACACACACTTCTCTACCGCATCACACACACACTTCTCTACCGCATCACACACATTTCTCTACCGCATCACACACATTTCTCTACCGCATCACACACGATAGAGTGAGGGGGGGGGGCGGAGGAGAGGGAGGGTGGTGGGGGAGGGAGCGAGGCAGGGAGGGGGATCCAAGTCCGGTGATGAATCGTGACGTCCGTGACCTTAATTAGCGCCCCGAGTCGAGCACGGCCGTTCTGCGTGATTCACTCGCAACGCCGCCCGCTCTCACGAGCCAACGGTGGGAATTCCACGTTGCCATGACGGAAGCTGTGACTGAGAATTCATTAAATAGTACGTGTGTATTTGTGTGTTAGGGGTGCCGTGGTGGTGAGTTCAATGCGCTACGAACCCGGTGAACACAGCTCGATTCCCGGCCACGGCTAACATCAGTGGCCAGTGAAAAAGTGAACCAGTCATGGGCAATCCCCAACTAGGTCTACTGAGCCATCACATAAGTACCTCGTGCGGCGTGTAAAAACACCAGCAGAGGGAGACTACGGAGGTCGGGCGTGGTGCTGGCCACCCACCCCTTAGGTGCTCGCTAACAGCACTTGTCCCAACAGACTGTAAACTGCTCTACAGTGGATCTTTATCTTTGTAACTACACAGATATATATATACACTGTGTGCATACTGCGTCGTGCATGCTTCTACATCCACGTGGCTCCGCTGTGACCTCCCCCACCCCCTCACCTTGCCCCCGGGCTCCCGTGGCTCGGGGCGCCCACGGAATAAAAACAAACAAGTTCAGCACCCGACCCAGAGGTGCAGGAGAGCGCCCCCCGCCCCTCTCTCGTGTGTGCGAAGGAAAAACCCAAACAAACCCCTCCCCTCGATCCCCCCCACCCCGCACCCAAACCCATTTCCCCTCCCCCCGGAGAAGAGCCGCGTGGCCAAAGAAAACAACGCAACCCAAACACGCGCAGCGATCACACAGGGGGTGGGGTGGGCAGAGGGTAGCAGGAGAGGGGGTAGCAGGAGGAGGGGGGGTAGCAGGAGGAGGGTAGCAGGAGGAGGGGGGGTAGCAGGAGAGGGGGGTAGCAGGAGGAGAGGGGGTAGCAGGAGGAGGGGGGGTAGCAGGAAGAGAGAGGGTAGCAGGAGGAGAGGGGGGGGTAGCAGGAGGAGAGGGGGGGGTAGCAGGAGAGGGGGGGGTAGCAGGAGGAGAGGGGGTAGCAGGAGGAGAGGGGGGTAGCAGGAGAGGGGGGGTAGCAGGTGGAGAGGGGGGGTAGCAGGAGGAGGGTAGCAGGAGGGGGGGGGTAGCAGGAGGAGAGGGAGGGTAGCAGGAGGAGAGGGGGGGTAGTAGGTGGAGAGGGGGGTAGCAGGAGGAGAGGGGGGGTAGCAGGAGGAGGGTAGCAGGAGGGGGGGGTAGCAGGAGGAGAGGGGGGGTAGCAGGAGGAGAGGGGGTAGCAGGAGGAGGGGGGGTAGCAGGAGAGGGGGGGTAACAGGAGGAGAGGGGGTAGCAGGAGGAGAGGGGGGGGTAGCAGGAGAGGGGGGGTAGCAGGAGGAGAGGGGGGGGTAGCAGGAGGGGGGGGTAGCAGGAGGGGGGGTAGCAGGAGGGGGGGGTAGCAGGAGGGGGGGGTAGCAGGAGGGGGGGGGGGTAGCAGGAGAGGGGGGGTAGCAGGAGGAGAGGGGGGGTAGCAGGAGGGGGGGGTAGCAGGAGGGGGGGGTAGCAGGAGGGGGGGGTAGCAGGAGCCGGGTTGGGGCCCGCGGGGCAGTCCCCCGGGCCCGCGGCTTCATTGCGCACGAACCCAGCCCACGGGGGCCGCAACGCGAGGCCTCTGAACGCGGCCCGCAAGGTGACGACCGCCACAGTGGCAGTGTTTGTGAGCTCGCCCCCCCCCCACCAAACCCCCCACTAACCCCCCCCCCCCCCGTTCGTTTGGTAATTTGTGGCGGCCCAGGTCGAGTAGTTCTTGCGAACGAGACCTGGATGGGGGAGAGGTGGGGGTACGATTCGTCGACTATCCGTCGATTATTTGTACGGAGGATCACGTGGCTCCAGTGAGTTCACGGTTCGAACCCGGCGGCCGCCCCGGTAAACACTGCGGTGTGGTATTAACCGTTATAATAGTAATACGACTGCACCACGCGCCGTCTGCTTCACTCACAGTGGACATTCAAGTTTCCCCCCAGCACCCCCCATGCCCCTCGAGAGTGCCGATGTTGGCGTCAGGGTCCACATTTGTCAAATGATAAAAATACAACGCAAATAACCATATTGGGATTATACTCACAAACAGCAACAATCACCTCCCCCTGCCCCCCTACAGGCAGACGGATGCCCCAAGTTCACTCTCGCAAATAAGGCCCATCCTGGTCTCTAGAGTTCTCGACTAATTAAACAAAATACACTTGAAAACTTGACACTTGAACCACAACCATCTTTCACTGCCGTATCCAAAAATACCCCAGCCACCACCTCTATCACAATCACGAGCAAACACCAAAACAAAGACAGCACCACGCCCGGCCGCATTTGTCTCCAGAGTGGCGATGATTACACAGGGAACCAGATACTAATTTGAGGTTGAGTCGACCTAGGGGAGGCTCAAGACCGCTTCAAGATAATCGTCACCGGTGTTGGCTGTGAGCGGGAATCGGACTCGGGCCGCCGGGTTCGCAGCGCAGGGTGCTAACCGCCAAGCCACTACTCCCCATTAAACAAACATCACCACCAGTATGACCGCCATCACCATCGTAACGACCACTACACACGAGCAGGAAGACTGTCAGCACGAATTCCACCTCCAATACCACCAGGATCAGCCAGACTTGGAGGCGAAGGGTTGATGGATCACGCAGAGATGTGTGAGACTGCCAACACCACTGGGCAGTGAAGTGGCCTGGAGGTGGCAGCACAGCAAGTGGCTTTGTGGGGAGCTTCGACGCGACACGTGCTGTGGAGTCCCCCACTAAGAATAATGATGATCAATGTGCAGCGCTTTGTCAATCTACTGCTGGATGAAGGCCTCCCAGAGCTGCCGCTACCCCCCCCCCCTCCACACCTTTAGCAATCCTGCTCTAAGAATCCACCAAGCAGCTTCCGTAGAAGCCGATTTCAGCGCTCCATCTCCACGGTGGTGGAGTACGGTCATTACTGGAGCACGGTACTTACTGGAGCAAAATCGAATGGTGGAGGCGGGGAGAGAGAGGAGAGGGAGGCGAGGAGAGAGCGCGCTACAGGTGCTTTGGCGTGATTAGAACACGCGGAGTCGTAACGCCCACGATTCCAAAATACAGCCGAGGCCGAGATTAGATTTGGGAGATTCAATTTCCCCCGCGGCCCCCCCTCAACGCCCATCACACACGCAACGCCCCTCCCCTCTCTCCCCTCTCTCCCCCCACGCCCCCACCCCCCTGCGTCGTGAATCTAAAAATGAAATCCCGCGTGGTGCGCGGCAGTAATTACACTCAGGACGCAGACAGCCACACAGCCACCTCGAGCGTCACTCACACGCAACCGCTCAACCATTCAACCGCGATCACTCACACGCAACAGCTCAACCGCGATCACTTCCACGCAACCATTCAACCGTGATCACTCGCACGCAACCGCTCACACGCAATCGCTCGCACACCACCAACAACCAACCAGCACCAAGTGCCCCAAAATACAAATGAACCTGGGCTCTGCAACCCAAACTATCCAACCCTCAGCGCCCCCCATAACTCAACTCCGCACGACTGCCCCATCCCCAAACCCTTCCCCCACGCATCCCCACCCACAGTCTCGTCCTAAAAACCACCAAGTGTGATAGGAGCACAATCTCGCACACGCACGCAGACACACGGCCAATTTGACACGCGCCAAAAAACTCACGGAGAGAAACAGAGAGATGCAAAGACCTGGAGATACAACAGAGGGACACAGGGCCACGTGGAGACAAAGAGACAGAGACTTACGAAGACACGTGGAGAAAAAGAGACGCACGGAGATATACGATGTGACACAGAGACACACGGAGACGCAGACGTGCACACACAGACACTCCCGGATACAGAGGGATACACGGAGACTCACAAAGACAGAAACACAGAGACAGGGAGAAACCGAGACGTAGAGAGGCAGAGGAGTGCGGAGACGCAGGCTGTTCGTGAGTATCTATCCGCGCAGGGACAGCCCACAGACTGTGGTTTGGCCAGCACCACGGCCGGCCACCTTCATCTCCACAGTGCTGATCTTTCCACACTACACCAGATACTCTTTTAAGGCCGAGTGGACTTAGCGAAGGCACGGGACTGGATTCAATTTCGCTTGCCACTGATGGGAATGACTCCAACAATAACTACCTTCACCGCGAAGTGGCGGTGATGTAAACCACAACGCGTGTGCCAGACTAGGTGCACTTTGAGGCCACGTAAAGTCTCGAAGGCTCTTGCTCCTTTGCAGGTCAAGAGACAGTCCAGGTGCCATGGGGTTAACTGACTGAGGTGCCTGGCAGATGCACCGCCTGTGGTCCCCACTGTGCCAACTGCATTTTAGCAGGCCGGCGCCGCACTCATTGCTGTGCGTTGCGCCTCCCAACTTCGTTGTTGGAGGGTGACCGCCCAGTAAATAATAATAATAATTAAAATTTATAATGCGCATTTCATCCTAGGATCATTCATGAGCCTCTTCCAGAGGCCGATCTTGACACCGCTGGCACCAATCAGAGGCAAGTCCAATAACTCCACATCCTTCTGTACCACATCAGCCCATCTATTCTCTAGCCCATTCTACGCCCGTTTAGCCCCTCTTATCCTGCCAACCAGAAGCTGCTAGTACATGCGGTGGCTGGGTATGCGAGCTACATGACCCACTCAACTCAACCGTGCCTGCCGGAGAAGCTGACGGATGGGAATGTGTCCAGATCTTCCACGGAATTTAGCTCCTCACACAATCCAGCCTGGTTAAACCCAGGATGGATCGTAAGGCAAGCCAGCCTGAATGTTTCTAACCAGAGAAGGGAGGGCATGACTGTGGCCGAGAAGATCTGAAGCTTCACGTGAAGCGATAGGCCAGCGAGAGGCCAGGTAGCTTTCACACAGTGTCATGCAGCCAATAAACAGAAAATATCGCTTGACTGATTTTAAGTGAACCTTTGCTGCCAAACCGGAGCTGTTCAAAAACTCATTGCCGAGGTAAGGAAACGTCTCCAACCTCCACAACAGCCCCATCATCTATGTGGAAGTGGAGAAGGTGTAGTGTTTTATGACAGCAAATATCCAGGCAAGTGCTCTGTTCAAGTGAGGTTGATGGTAAAGCCCCATTTCTTTGTGGCAGCAAAACCTCTAACTCTATCTCAGAGTAAGCAGCAATGACCAGATCATCAGCATACATAACATGGTTGATCAATAGTGGAGCCATTCCTTGACTGTACCCAGACATCGATCATCCTCACATTGGAGCTGTACCAAATATACATTTCTCTGGTACAGTCATGGAAAGCTGCTCCAAATATGTAGTCACAAGAGATGTCAAACAGTGTAGAGGCTTTAGGACAACGCTGTCGCACCCCAAGGTGAACAGAAAATGGCTCCGACTCCTGGGCATGCAGCTTCACGAAGGTCCTCACTGATTGTGAGCAGAGGGTCAGGGGGATACTGAAAGCACGGATAATAACCCAGAGCCCTGGCCTATTGATGGTATCGTAGGCCTCGACAAGGTCAACAAAGCAGAGATGTAGGTCCTGTTCAAGTTCCCATCACCTCTGCTGCAGCAGATGGACAGAGACCGTGACGAGTGAACTCAACTTCACGCGCACACGTTCACCTGACTCGCACGGATATCGCCACACGCACCAAAACATTCAACTGCAAAAGATCTCTCTTCTGCATAGCATTATAGAGGCTGATAGCAAGTGGCACCCATTGTCGACGTCACGGCGCACGAAGGGGTGGGTGGGCAACACCACGCCGGGCCGTCGGTTACTAATTTTACGTCCCAGTCGACCTTGGGGCACGGCCCAGGGTCGGGTCACATAGCGGCCACTGACGCTAGCCCTGCACACGCCTCCAAACCACTGCGCCACCGCTCCCCACATTATTTTGCACGCGGGCGCACACACACGCAGACACTCGCAACACACACACACACACCGACCCTCGCCACCCCCCACCACCACTGCCGCCCCCCCAAGATTCACGGCCGTGGACAGACGCAGAGCGAGCCTTTTAAGAGTTATTTATTTATTTGTCTGCTATTCCCCGTTACGCTTCAGCCCTTGACTCTGGCCGTGAAATTTTTTTAAATGAAACCAAACCAGCAGGAGAGAAGCCCCCACCTCCTGCTCCCTCTCCTCCTCCTCTCCTCCCAGAACACAATCCACACACACACGGGGAGAGACTCGCGCATACTGATACACACGTACCAATATACACGCACACGTTACAGCATACACACACATACTACACACACACGTACCAGGATACACACACGGGGAGAGAGATTCATGCATACTGATACACACACACGTTACAGAATACACACATGGGGAGAGAGAGAGAGACCCGCGCATACTGATACACACGTAATAAAAATACACACACGTACCAGGATACACACACGGTGAGAGAGAGAGGGAGAGACCCGCGCATACTGATACACAGCAGTGCGATAACCACTACACTACCGATCCATGATCCACATTACAAACACACACAAACATTATCTCAAGCACACAAATGCGCGCACATAAACACACACACACACAGGCGTACACCCACGCATACATTATGTGCCCCCCACACACACACACAAACGCACACTCAAGCACACACCAAAGATCCCTCGTATCACCTGAACATACTTTTGGGGCAAGTGCTGCTTAACGAGCACCTATTGAGGCGGTGGTGTGGCCAGCACCATCCCTGACCCCCTTGGTCTCCCCCGGTGTAGATGCGCAGTACACCCCCAGCTAAACTCATTTAAGGAAGGGGGAAAAAAACCGAAATCCGAAAGCACTCATGAGCTCTGCATGGCCTCCTAAACAAACCGACTCGCTGTACTGCTTGCTCAGATCTCCCCCGAATCGCCACCTTTCGCTGGCGCCCGGCAGGTCGCAGATTACACAAATTGCCAAACCCTCGCTCGCCCTCCCGTGCATCTCAGAACCAGCTATGACACTCATGGGGGTGGTGGGGGGCTCTGGATTTAGAGGAGGAGGGGGGGGGCTGTCCCTCGGGGGTACGGGGGGAGGGGTCCGGGGGAATGGGGTGAGGGCTCCCTCCGAGCCATTAAGCGACGTCGCTGTCGATGATAACGAGCGGAGGCGCGAGTGATGACGCTCGCAGTGCCGCTGTGCGGGGTCACGTGGAGGCACTCAGCGTCCCGCCTCACCACGCGTCCCGCCTCACCACGCGTCCCGCCTCACCACGCGGTCCGCCTCACAGCACGAACCGCCTAACCACACGCGGTGGTGCGCGAGCGAGACGGCCTTAATAGGAGCTCGCTAACAGCACTGGCTCCAGTGTGTGTGTGTCTGTGCAGCTATATGGGGGATCACGAAGGTGGTGAGATGGTCCAGCTACTTCAAGTAAAATCTCCAGCGCTGAAAAGGCAGAGGCAGTGCACAGCGCCTGTGTCGCGTGTTTACAGACCGATAGAGACAGAGACACAGATAGACAGAGACACAGATAGACAGACACAGATACAGAGACATGGAGACACTGCGAGGAGACAAGGAGAGACAGATGGCAAGATAGACACAGAGGTAGACACAGAGATGGACACAGAGAGACACGGACAGAGGCAGAGACAAACTCAAAGTGTAGCAGCAGTAACAGGAGACGAGAGACAGATGTCAGCACGCGTGGAGACAGAAGGGAGGGAGAAGGGGGAGACGGGGCGGGGGGGGGGGGGCGAGACGGGGGGGGGGGGAGACGCAGGCAGGTGCCGGGGAGCGGGGAGGGATGAAGGGAGGGGTGTGGGGGCGGCGAGAGTGGGGGGGGGCAGTAACGAGGCGGCCACGTGGCAATTAAAATCACACTAATTAGTGAAGCCCCCAGCCGCCTACACTCGGGTCTCTGTGCCAGAAAGTCACCACCACTAACCACCACCACAACAACAACAACGCACACGATCCCAACACCCACCACAAACACCTACTAACAACCACCACCATCCCCTATAACACCCACCACGAACACTTACTAACAACCACCACCACCAAACACGACAACACCCACCAACAACAACCGCCGTTCACCACTTAGCGGCACTTGTGCCAGGCTAGGTGCACTTTGAGGCCACGTGAAGTGTCGAAAGCCCGCTGGCAGGAAGTCACGGAACAGACTGCGGGTGCCATGGGCTGACCGAGATGACCGTAAGATGCACAACACCCATCACACAGCACGCACAGCTACAACAATGCCAACCACCACGACTGTGCGCACCACAACTACCCACAAACAACAAGCGACACCGCCACAAGCACAGACACTCGCACAAAAGGCCAAGGTTTCCGCGTATAGCTTGTAACAGACTGTTGGGGCAAGTGATGTGAGCGAGTGGCACCTATGAAGGCCGGCGCGGCGCAAGAGGGGTGGGGTGGCCAGCACCACACCCGGCCGCCTTTGTCTCCCCAGTTATGCCATTTAGACATGGTACCAGCGACTCATTTGAGGCCGAGTCGACCTAGGGGAAGGTCCAGGGACCGCGGATCAAATAACCATCACTGGTGTTGGTCGGTGGCCGTGAGCGCGAATCGAACTCGGGTCGCCGGGTTCGGAGCGCAGCGCTAACCACGACGCCACCGCTCCCCACACACGCACACAGACACTGACGCACGCGCGCGGCAGCGCTCGGAGCCGCTAATCAGTCACAGTGGGGCGCGCGGCGCGATTACTGTAATTGGGTCGAGTTTTTCATGGCCCTGTGCTCTTTCCACCCCCTCCTCTCTCTCCCCTCAATCTCCCCCCCCCCCCTCCCACCAAGCCGCCCACTGCGCCCGCTCCCGAACAACCAACACCCGCGCCCCGCTCTCCCCACACCGCTCTCCCCCCTCCCCCCCCTCTGGCATCTCCTCTCGCTCTTCTCCCATTCACAGCCTTCCCAGCTCTCCCGTTTCCCTTCTCTGCCCCCTCTCGATCCCCCTTCCTAAACCCTTCTCTCTTCCTCCCGTCTCTTCTCTCGCAGTCGCTACCTCGAATCCCTCCCGCGTCTCTCACCCGTGCTTACCTCACCTTCTTTCCACCCCTAAACTCCATCTCCACTCTCTCCCCTCTCTCCCTTCTTTCTTAAATATCTCCCTCCTCTCCGTGTTCCCGTCACCCCCTTCTTCCCCATCCAAACTCGCCTCCCTCTCTCTCTGCCCTCCTTATCTCTCCCCTTTTATCCATCTCTCTCCTCTCCCCCACATCTCTCACCATCTCCGCGAGGTTCCCCTCTCTTCCACTCCCCCTCCCCCAACCAGTCTCTTGTCTCCTCAACTTTTGCCTCTCCGTTATCTCCATCCATCCTCTTTCTCTCACATCCCCCCTCTCTCCTCTCACGCTTCCTCCATCTCCCTCCCATCCTTCCCTTTCCCTTTTCCTCTATCTCCGTCTCTCCCCCCCTCTCTCTGTGGAGGGCGGAGGGCGTCGTTAGCCTGCGCCGTGGTAATTCTCGGCAAAGGGTAACACCATTTGTCTGTGCGCCGGGCTCCCTTCCCTGCATCATCCATTTTAATTCTCCTCCTCTTGGGGGGGGGGGGGTTGCTGGTTGTTTGGTGGAGGGGCGGGGGGCAGGGGGAGTAGGGGGGGGGGGGCTGGTGGGTAGTTGCCCGCCCGGCGACCAGCACCCACTCCGTGGTTGACACGACCCACAGCGGCCACCCCATCGCGCTCACGCCGTGCCCATCTCCCGGCGCGGCAGCTGCGGCACCGCCCCCGGCCAACTCCCACGGCCGGCGGGGTGGGCCCAGCACCACGGTTCGTGCGTGCAAGGAGGCCGCGTGAGTGGTGGGGTCAAGTGTGGCCACTCCCACCTCTTACAAAAGCGACCGGCGAGCGTGGACGAGTGGGCGAAGCGCCACTCTCGAGGGGCATCTCTCGTGCTGGGCCCCTTCCGCCAGCGGTGGCACAAGCGCAAAATATATCACAGCTGCACCTTCACATCATGTGCATCATGTGCATCATGTACACCATGTACACCATGTACAGCATGTACATGATGTACATTATATACATTATATAATCATGATGTATGTACATCATGTATATAATGCGCACAAATTACATAATTAACATTACATGAATACTACGCCGCGTGCATCATAGGTGCTAAAATACGTGGGGCGTCTACGGCCTCCGCCTGCCATCAGCCGACACTGGCCAGGAAGGGTGAAGTATGGTCAAATATCCACCCCGCAACCCACGACCCGCACGGGAAGCTCCCTCGTCATCCAGCAGTGGATTGACAGGGGGACTTCATCGGATGCACGTGCCTGCATTTAAATCACCTCATCCACATCGTTCAAATAGCCCACATCACCGTTGTCGTCGTCATCGTTCACAAGCCTCCGGGACACATCAGGCCCATTGCCCGAAACGTCGTCTTTTGTAATTATGTTTGTTTTTTTCCTGTTTAGGGTCTGACGCAGCCTTTTGCTTGTGACGAATGTGTTGCGGTGTGTGTGCCCCCACTGCCACTGCAGCTGCGTCACAATAACAACAATATATTAGACAAGACGGGGGTGAGAAGGGCAGCCGTGGGGGCTGGGAGCTCACGGAGAGTCGGGGCCCTGGTGAGAGTGTCACTGACGGTGAGGGGCAGCGTGAGGGTGACGCCGTGCACGTGCTGCTTGTGAGGGTGTTGTCACGCTGAGGGGTGTAGTTGTGAGCGTGTCGTTATGGTATTGCATGGGTGAGAGTGTTGTGGTTAGGAGGGTATCGTGGTGAGGCTGTGATTTGTGACGATGTGCCAGTGAGATTATTGTAGCGAGGACGTAATGGCGAGGGTGTAGCAGTGAGCGTGTAGTGGTGAGGGCTGTAGTGGTGAGGATATAGTGAGGCTGTAGCGGTGAGGCTGTAGCAGTGAGGGCGTAGCGGTGAGGCTGTAGCGGTGAGGGTGTAGCGGTGAGGGTGTAGCGGTGAGGCTGTAGCGGTGAGGCTGTAGCGGTGAGGTTGTAGCGGTGAGGCTGTAGCGGTGAGGGTGTAGTAGTGAGGGCGTAGCGGTGAGGCTGTAGTGGTGAGGGCGTAGCGGTGAGGCTGTAGCGGTGAGGGTGTAGCGGTGAGGGTGTAGCAGTGAGGGCGTAGCGGTGAGGGTGTAGCGGTGAGGGTGTAGCAGTGAGGGCGTAGCGGTGAGGCTGTAGTGGTGAGGGCATAGCGGTGAGGCTGTAGCGGTGAGGGTGTAGCGGTGAGGGTGTAGTAGTGAGGCTGTAGCGGTGAGGGTGTAGCGGTGAGGACGTAGCGGTGAGGGTGTAGTAGTGAGGCTGTAGCGGTGAGGCTGTAGCGGTGAGGCTGTAGTGGTGAGGGCGTAGCGGTGAGGCTGTAGCGGTGAGGCTGTAGCGGTGAGGGCGTAGCGGTGAGGGTGTAGCAGTGAGGGTGTAGCGGTGAGGGTGTAGCGGTGAGGCTGTAGTGGTGAGGGCGTAGCGGTGAGGGAGTAACGGTGAGGCTGTAGTGGTGAGGCTGTAGCGGTGAGGGGTTAACTGTCAGAGGAAAGATGTATTCACGGCATCCGGTTGCGTTCTAATGAAAGCACACGGGAAGGAGGGGGAAGGAGCGGGGGGAGGGGGTTGCGAGCCTTCACGGGCAAGTGAGCACCACACAAATCTCGCGACTTAAATCAGCAGAACGCGGGGCCAGAGCCGACACGGCCACCACGCACAAAGACAAAGATCCCCCGTGTAGCCTCAACAGACTGTTGGGGCAAGTGCTGTTCGCGAGCACCTACGAAGGGCGGCACGGCACACGAGGGGGGGGGGGGTGGATGGCCATCAGCACGCCCGGCCGCCTTTGTCTCTCGAGGGGAGATGTTTAAACACGGCACCAGGTACTCATTTGAGGCCGAGTCGACCTACTGAGAGGGCCAGGACCGGTTTCATATTTGTTACTGTTGCTAGCCGTGAGTGGGAATCGAACTCGGGTCGCCAGGTTCGTAGGGCAGTGCGTGACCTGCTACACTACCGCTCGCCAAAAAAAACACAGACAAAGGTCCCCCGTATAGGCTGAACAGAGACTGTTGGGACAAGTGCGATTAGCGAGCGCCTGTGAAGGCCGGGACGGCTCACGAGGGGGTTGGGGGCGGACCAGCACTGCGCCCGGCCGCCTTTGTCTCCCCATTGCACACAGCCAGTGTCGGCTCCTCGGCACGGACACAAGGGGGGATCCCCGGCGTCTGGTTACAGTGAACGTGGGAGCCGATTCAACCCATCATTCTTCCCACCCAGGGTCGATAAAACGAGTAACAACTACTTTGTGGCAGTCAACAGTTGGTTGTGCTATGGATTGACTCTCTCCCGCCATAGGAATATGGAATTATCACCACATGGCCCTGGCAGGGCTGTGAGTGGGAGATGGGCACACAACGTCTCAATTGCTCATTGGAGCAGCAGCAGCAGCAGGAGATCACTTTGACTCTCCTGACATCGGGGGAGATGCAAGCCTGGGGGCCTATCCCCGCCAACGCCACGCAAGCCAGAGAGCAGTGCCTCTCACGTCGGGATGGGAGGGGGGGCTAGGGGAGGAGGAGGGGGGGTGGCTGAGCTAACTAAAATATACAAACGTGCGGTGAGCAAAAGTAATAAATAATCTAACTCGCATAATAGGAAAACACGCGCGGTGCAACCGCCCGTGAAACGTGGCCGTCCCCACCGCAACACCCCCCCCCCCTACTCCCCATAAAAAATACCCCAAGAAATTCACGGCAAGGATGAGACTTTCTTTTTCTGGGAGGTGGGGTGCCAGAGGTGAAGGGGGGGGGGGTTTTGGGAAAGTAGGGAGTGATTAAAAACGAGAAGCGGCACGTAATGTGTGGGCCGGGCCTTGCCTGGATTGGTGTGGATTGTGAGCCGAGTTGGTCTCTCTCCCTGTGCCCCTGCTTTGGCATTTGGGGTCGGAATGAGACGCAACGGGGATGGTTGACTCGACTCGAGAGGACAATGATCCACAAACGGCTGCTGCGTGCAGGAGCAGCGATAGAAGAGAGGAAGAACGAGGAGGAGGAGGGTGGAGATGAAGAGGCGGGAAGAGTAGAAGTACGGAGAGGGGTGGACGTCGGGGGAGGATGGACAGGGATGCGTGGAGAGGAGGAGGATGAGAGGAGGAGGATGAGAGGAGGAGGATGAGAGGAGGAGGATGAGAGGAGGATGAGAGGAGGAGGATGAGAGTGGATGCAAGAGGATGGGGAGGCAGGGGATTAAAAGGAGTAGTTGGAGAAGAGGTTGAGAGGGGGAGGAGGAGGAAGAGAGGAGGAGAGGGGGGTGCAGGAGGGCGGAGATGAAGAGATATTGAACAGTGGCGTGAGACGAGAAGAGAGGAGAGAGAAGGAGATGCAGGAGGATGACGAATATGACTTAGAAGAGGGGAGGGAGGCTCGAAGCTATGGGGAGGGGGGAGAGGTGGAGGGGGGGATGCAGGCTGCGAGGAGACACTGAGAGTTCGTCATAATTTATTAATCCGCTCAAAATGCGTTGCGTCTTTGAGGCTGATGTGGTTCGCTCACTTTCATATCCCCCACCCCCATCCTCCCAGCCATCACCGGTATTTGATTATTTTCTATAATCGATTAACAGGGTTAATCGAGGAATCACTTCAGATCTGCGTGGCACGCCCAGAACCAAGTTCCCTGGGAGCCCAGCAGCCGATTACCCAAACCAATGGTTTGGTCTGCGGTTAGACCGACCCCTGCCATGAGAATATGGAATTTCCACAACTGGCTCATACACTCTGGGGGGTTCGGAGAAGTTGGGAGCGGTGGTGCAGTGGTTCGTGCCATTGGCCCAAGTTCCATTTCTGGCCACAGCCAAGATCAGTGGAGATTGATATCTGACCAAGTCTTGTTGGACCTCCCCTAGGTCGACTCAGGATTAAGTGAGCACCTGCAAAAATCAGCACTCGGTAGACAAAGGCGGCCGGATAGAGAGCTGGCCACACCACCACCTTGTGTGCCGTGCCGGCTCTGATAGGCGCTCGCTAACAGTACTTGCTCCAACAGTCTGTTCAGGCTAAAGGTGAGGGGGGGGAGTCTTCACCTCGTGGATGTATTGTCTGTGCATGTTCATGTACGTGTATATGCATGCGTATGTGGGTGTCATGTAGCCTTAAAGTGCACATAGCCTGGCACAAGAGCTGTGGTGACGTCACCGCCACTTAGTGGCGAATGGCAGTTGTTGGTGTACGTGTGTGTACGGAGTCGCCCTCCAACAACAACGGAGGGCGGAGGAGCGACGATCACAACAACGAGCAGAGCGCCGGGTGGCTAAAGCACAGCAAGTTGGCACAGTAGGGGGCAGAGGTGGTGCATCAGCCAGTCATCTCAGTCAGTCGACCTGTGGCACCTGGGTATGCCCCGTGACCTCCTGCCAGCGGGCGTTCGACACTTCACGTGGCCTCAAGGTGAGCATAGCCTGGCACAAGCGTCGTGGTGACGTCTCCGCCACTTAGTGGCGAATGGCGGTTGTTGTTGGTGTATGTGTGTGTACAGAGTCGCCCTCCAACAACAGCGGAGGGCACAGGAGCGACGCTCGCAGCAACGAGCGGAGCACCGGGCAGCTAAAATGCAGCAAGTTGGAACAGTGAGGAGCGCAGATCGTGCATGTGCCAGTAATCTCGGTCAGTCAACCCACGACACCCGGGTCTGTCCCGTGACCTTCTGCTAGCAGCGAGCTTTCGACATCTCACGTGGCATCAAAGTGCAGATCGCCTGGCACAAGCACCGTGGTGACGCAAACGCCACTTGGTGGCGAATGCCAGTTGTTGTCGTGTACACGTGTGTATGTGTCTGTATGTGTGTATGTATGTGGCACTGGTGCGTGAGATGCGTGCGCGATGGAGCTGTTCACTCGAAGCCAGCACGGCCAGA
This sequence comes from Petromyzon marinus, assembly GCF_048934315.1. NCBI lineage: Eukaryota > Metazoa > Chordata > Hyperoartia > Petromyzontiformes > Petromyzontidae > Petromyzon > Petromyzon marinus. The sequence continues at coordinate 20,630,611 of NC_133674.1, forward strand.
CAAGCACCACCCCCTCCCCTGCACCTCCCACCCCCAAAAGCCCCCCACCTTCGCTAATTTAATCACTGCTAATTACTGCCCCCTTCCTTCCCCAACGCAGCCCCCCGCCACTACCCCCGACCACCCCTCTGGCTCCGCGTGGCTTGGGGAGGACGGAGACGAACAACCTGACGGCGCCCTCTGCTGGAGACGGAGACAAGCGGGGGAGACGGAGACACACGGGGGGGAGACGGAGACACGGGGGGGAGACGGAGACACGGGGGGGAGACGGAGACACGGGGGGGGAGACGGAGACACACGGGGGGGAGACGGAGACACGGGGGGGAGACGGAGACACGGGGGGGAGACGGAGACACACGGGGGGGAGACGGAGACACGGGGGGGAGACGGAGACAAGCGGGGGAGACGGAGGCACGCGGGGGAGACGGAGACACGCGGGGGAGACGGAGACACGCGGGGGAGACGGAGACTAGCGGGGGAGACGGAGACACGGGGGGGAGACGGAGACACGGGGGGGAGACGGAGACACGGGGGGGAGACGGAGACACGCGGGGGAGACGGAGACACGGGGGGGAGACGGAGACACGGGGGGGAGACGGAGACACGGGGGGGAGACGGAGACAAGCGGGGGAGACGGAGACACGCGGGGGAGACGGAGACACGCGGGGGAGACGGAGACACGGGGGGGAGACGGAGACACGGGGGGGAGACGGAGACACGGGGGGGAGACGGAGACACGGGGGGGAGACGGAGACAAGGGGGGAGACGGAGACAAGGGGGGAGACGTGCGAGGCACAAGAAGTCACAAACACAAGGAGACACGAGCCAACATAGGGAGACACAGAGACACACAGGGAGACACGGCGAGACACAGAGACATACAGGGAGACACGGCGAGACACAGAGACATACAGGGAGACACGGCGAGACACAGAGACACACAGGGAGAGACGGCAGAGACGCGTGGAGGACGAGGGGGTAAACGGGCGGGGAACGCTGCGCCGCCGCCACCACCACAATCCGGTCTACAAAACCACGACGGCTCGAGTTCGACACCCGGATCCGGGTGGGCATCAGAGCGGTAGTGGAGTGGCGACGGTGTGTGATGTCACCATGGCGATGTCGGTGTGACATCACCATGGCGATGTCGGTGTTACGTCACCCTGGCGATGTCGGTGTGACATCACCCTGGCGATGTCGGTGTGACATCACCCTGGCGATGTCGGTGTGACATCACCCTGGCGATATCGGTGTGACGTCACCGTGGCGATGTTGGCGCTCAAGGGGGGTGGGTGGGGGTGGCTGGGTGAGGCGATCGGGGGGGGGGTGGTGGCGGGCACTTACTGCACGCACGATCCCTTCCGCTTCGTCCCGTGGGCAGACGCCCGGGCTGCTTCCCTGGCTCACGTTCAAGCTGCGGTGGGTGAGGGAGCAGGGGGAGGGAGTGAATGAGGGAGGAGGAGCAGAGTCAAGTTGGGCACCGTGGTAATGGCGGCACCGATGAAGCAGCCGCCACTCCGTGGGACACCGCCGCTGCCAGGTGCAAAAGAGGTTCGGTCTCGAGTGAGGTGGGGTGTTCAATGAGGTTCGGGCTTTAAACAAAGTTCACTTCGTCTCCAATTACGTTTCAATCGTTCTGTGGGCCGCTTCCTTTGGTTTTTCATTTACTCAGAATTCTGCAGTGGCGAGCGGTGGATCACCGTGAGATGCAACCACTCCGGAAATTTGACGTCACAAAACTACGCACAAAGTAACTTCAGCAGCCACGTGGCAGTGGTGGCAGTGGTCGCGGTGGTAGCGGTGGTGGCGGTGGCAGTGGTGGCGGTGGTGGCTACGCTGATGCTGCTGCAGTGGCTGTCTGTAACCCAGCACTGTGGAGGCAGCAGCAAGGGTTGGTGGATCACCGCACAGATGGTTGTGAAACTCCTTTCCCGTGGGCGTCGAGGAGGAGCCATACCCTGGCTCGCCAGGAGAAGGGAGTACAACAAGTGGACCAATTGCCATCTGTTTCCATCAGCACGGGGATAGAGCGTTGCCCCCTCGTGCAATGTATGGGTTTTCTCCGGGTGCTCCGGTTTCCTCCCACTTGTATAATCAACACGACTCGCCATTAAATCGGCTGAAAAACATCTGAAAATACCAAATGTGGCAGAACATTCCTGAAAAAGTCCTATGACTCGGCATGGCTCTCGAGCGTGAATAAGTTCTGATTAGAGCGCTTTCTCCGTGCTCGAGGTGCACACTTTAATACACACGCTGCATCATACCAAACCAATATGTCAATAAAACTAGGGAAAGACAGAGGGAGCAGAGGGAGGGAGCAGGGGGAGGGAGCATGGGGGGGAGCATGGGGGGGAGCAGGGGGAGGGAGCATGGGGGGGAGCATGGGGGGGGAGCAGGGGGAGGGAGCAGGGGGAGGGAGCATGGGGGGGAGCAGGGGGAGGGAGCAGGGGGAGGGAGCAGGGGGAGGGAGCAGGGGGTGGGAGCAGGAGGAACCAACATTTGTACATCTCAGAGCTGGAGTCTGGGTGTTTTTTTCCACGCAATCATTGGCATCCGGGCCGGGGCGCCCGGCTCTCTGTGCGTGAGAACACGGAGACACTCACTCCAGTTGGGCCGCTCACAAAAACTCAACCTGGAGCCGGCTCGGAGTCAGAGGCCTCGCGAGCCGCCCCGAGCGGGTTCGCTTGGGACCGGCTCGTCCGCTCGTTAGCGCCGCGCCATCGCCGGCGGTCGGCCCAGCCGTGGGTCACGGTCGCGGCGACGAGGGGGTGGGTGGGGGTGCTGTCTGCTCACCAAGACAGTTCCCCGGAGTCCTTCCTGGACACGAGACTCTTCCAGAATGCGTGCGTCTCGCGCACGACCCTGAGTGCAAACTCCTGATGTGCGGGGACACAAGGGGAGACGCAGAGAGACAGAGAGAGCGTGAGATACGCACGAGATGCACAAAACGCAAGCAACACGAGGGGCAAACGCAGGCAACACACAAGAGGCACGTGACACAAGAAACACAAAGGCGGCCGGGCGAGGCTTTGGCGGCCACCCACCCCCTCGTGTGCCGCGCCAGCCCCCACGGGTGCTACTCGCTAACAGCACTTGCCCCAACAGTCTGTTGTAGGCTACACTAGGGACCTTTGTCTTTGTGTGTCACCTTGTTCTTGAACTGCCCTCCGAATGCAAACTCGTTCTCGGGTTTCCCATCGGGGATCTTGTAGAGACGGAACCAGTCGATCGTCGCCTCCAGGTAGCCGGGCTTGAGCCGGCGCACATCCTCAATGTCTGAGCCACGACACACCACCACCAATCACCACCACCACCACCAATCACCACCACCATCACCACCACCACCACCATCACCACCACCACCACCACCAATCACCATCACCATCACCACCACATCACCACCACCACACCACCATCGCCACCACCACATCACCACCACCACACCATCACCACCACCATCACCACCACCATCACCACCACCATCACCACCACCATCACCATCACCACCACCACATGACCACCACCATCACCACCACCACCACCACATCACCACCACCACCACACCATCACCACCACCATCACCACCACCATCACCACCACCATCACCACCACATGACCACCACCATCACCACCACCACCACCACCACATCACCACCACCACCATCACCACCACCATCACCACCACATCACCACCACCAATCACCACCACCACCACCACCAATCACCATCACCACCACCATCACCACCACATCACCACCACCACACCACCACCACCATCGCCACCACCACATCACCACCACCACACCATCACCACCACCATCACCACCACCATCACCACCACCACCATCACCACCACCATCACCACCACCACCACCACCACCATCACCACCACCATCACCACCACCACATGACCACCACCATCACCACCACCACCACCACCACATCACCACCACCACACCATCACCACCACCATCACCACCACCACCACATGACCACCACCACTCTCGCCACGACCGGTCGCACCATGCAGGCTGGCGGCGTCGGGGTCGTTGACGTCAATGGCGATGAGTTTCCAGTCGGTCTCCCCCTCGTCGATCAGAGCCAGGCAGCCGAGCACCTTCACCTGCACCACCTCGCCACGCGTGCACACCTGCATGCACACATGGAACACACACACGCTGGAGCATGCACGCACGCATGCACACACACGGAAGACACAAGCACACACACACGGAAGATACACTGCACACACACACGGAAGACACACTGCACAAACACGGAAGACACACTGCACACACACACGGAAGACACACTGCACACACACGCTCGCAACGCATGCACACACGCTCGCAACGCACGTACACACGCTCGCAACATATGGACACATGTTCGCAACACACGCTCGCACCACACAAACACACACACTGGAGCGCGCACATGCACGGCACACACACACACGCACACACAAACACACACACTGGAGCGTGCACACACACGCACACACACACACACTGGGAAACACTTGTGCCATACCCGGGAGCCGATCTCGCACACGTCAATGGGGTCGTTGTCTCCGCAGCAGCCGGTGTCCGCATCCTTGTGGCTGGGGTCCTCCCACGTCTGATGACAAAGACAAAAGTCCCTGTGTAGCTTTCACAGCATTTCGGGGCAAGTGCTGTTAGCCCAGCGCCTACAAAGTCCGTAATGGAGCTGACGATTACAGACAGTGCCAGGTGCTCGTTTCATGCCGAGTGTACTTAGGGATGTGTCCAGAGCGGTTCAGATATTATTCTCCACCAGGTGTTGGCCGTCGCCGGGAATCGAACTCAGGTCGCTGGATTCTCAGCGCAGTGAGATAACCACCGTGCCATCACTCCTGAACAAATGAATATGTAAATGCAAGTGATGCTCCCTTGTCACCCCCACCTCCCCCCCCCATGAGATATGTCAATGCCGTGATGCGTTATAAAGGTGCACTTGAGCATGACTTTAGAGTATTTTACCATGAATATTTCTTCAAACCTCAAGTGGGACAGCCCAGAAGACAAAGCCTCGGCGTGGAGCTGCTACAGAGCTGGTTGTTGTCTTGTGTGGGTGGTGTTTGTCTTTAATTTATTTAGATCTCCAGACTAACAGATTCTACCCTTAACCCTAACCCGAACTGCACCAACCAACCAGATCTTAACCCCAAAAGCCAATCGGGTCCTGACCCTATCAGCCAACCAGATTCTAACCACAACAGCCAATCGGATCCTAACCACACCAGCCAATCAGATTCTGACCCCAACAGCCAATCAGATGCTAACCTCGCTGGTGTAGCGGATAGCTGCCACTGCCCACATGCCCCGACCGTGACCCCCGACCGTGACCCCCCGACAGCGACCCTGACCTGCGGGAGGGCGCCGTAGTTCCAGATGTATCCGTGGTGAGGGAAGACGTTGGCGACAAAGCGAAGCTTTCCCTTCTTCACGTCCTGCTTGATTGGGTTCAGCGGGTCCTTTGTGGCGATCTGAGGAGCGGTGACGCAACACAAGGGGCAGAAGCTGTTACCGCGGCGACAATGACGATGGAGACGACGATCGTGTGAGAGAGCCGCCCCCACACGCGCCACATCATCCATCACCGCATCCCAACAACGAGTTTAAAAGGGCACGCCCAGAGGCAGCGGTGACTCAGCACCACTGGCCCGCAAGCCGGTATTAGTCTGCCAGTAGGGGGCGATGCTGGCTGCTGTGTGCCTATTGGTATCCCAATTGAGTGTTTTGCGGTGTCATTTTCAAATTTGTCAAATTCCTCACGTATTATAAACATCACGTATTATAAACATCACGTATTATAAACAGCTTGCGCGTTACTTAATTGGGAAAACCCACGGAGCGACATCGCCCCCTAAAGTCAGAACAATGCCCACTTGCTGGCCGCTCACCCCCCTACAGTCAGAACAATGCCCACTTGCTGGCCGCTCACCCCCCTACAGTCAGAACAATGCCCACTTGCTGGCCGCTCGCCCCCCTACAGTCAGAACAATGCCCACTTGCTGGCCGCTCACCCCCCTACAGTCAGAACAATGCCCACTTGCTGGCCGCTCGCCCCCCTACAGTCAGAACAATGCCCACTTGCTGGCCGCTCACCCCCCTACAGTCAGAACAATGCCCACTTACTGGCCGCTCGCCCCCCTACAGTCAAAACAATGCCCACTTGCTGGGCGCTCGCCCCCCTACAGTCAGAACAATGCCCACTTACTGGCCGCTCACCCCCCTACAGTCAGAACAATGCCCACTTGCTGGCCGCTCACCCCCCTACAGTCAGAACAATGCCCACTTGCTGGCCGCTCGCCCCCCTACAGTCAGAACAATGCCCACTTGCTGGCCGCTCACCCCCCTACAGTCAGAACAATGCCCACTTACTGGCCGCTCGCCCCCCTACAGTCAGAACAATGCCCACTTACTGGCCGCTCACCCCCCTACAGTCAAAACAATGCCCACTTGCTGGCCACTCGCCCCCTACAGTCAGAACAATGCCCACTTGCTGGCCGCTCGCCCCCCTACAGTCAGAACAATGCCCACTTGCTGGCCGCTCACCCCCCTACAGTCAGAACAATGCCCACTTGCTGGGCGCTCGCCCCCCTACAGTCAGAACAATGCCCACTTGCTGGCCGCTCACCCCCCTACAGTCAGAACAATGCCCACTTGCTGGCCGCTCACCCCCCTACAGTCAGAACAATGCCCACTTGCTGGCCGCTCACCCCCCTACAGTCAGAACAATGCCCACTTGCTGGCCACGAACACCGCAGGGACAGCTGCCATTGGGGGGGCTCTCGCCACCTCCCTCCCCGCCCAGACCGCAGCGGGGCAGTGGAAGGGTAGCGATGAGATATGGGATGCAAGGTGGTTTGAGTTGGCGAGCCATTCAAGCAAGGGTCCTCTATGCAGGGGGGGGGGGCAGCTCCACGCTCGACGTCATGGAGAGGCGATCGCTACGGGCGACGTGCCTCGTACGTTCGCCCCGCGTTTGACGCAGGAAAACAATGACGACGTCTCCGCCGTCTCCGCCGCAGAATGACCGCCTCGTCTGACGCGCGCTTGACACCGCGCGTGTTTTTGTTTACGTGGCCGGGATAAGTGGCAGACGCATGCAGGCGTGCTCCCGGGCTGTGCCACGCCAACAACCGCCACGGCAACAACCTCCACGTCACCACCACAACCACATCACCGCCACTACGTCAACAACCGCCAAGTCACGACCAGTTCAACGACCATATCACAACCACTTTGTCAACAGCCAAAACATCCATGTAACCACAACATCCACGTCACCGCAACATCCACGTCACCGCACGGCCACTCACCTCCATCTTCGCGTTGGTCCACCGAGGCACCTCCACCACCATGTTGAACACTGGCTGCTGCTGGGGGGGGGGGGGCACGGGGTTGGCATGGGGGAGCAGAGGTGGGAGAAAGAGTTGAGACGCAATTGAAAAACCAGTAACGGCTGTCCGACGAGCGTTACGACTGCCAAAAACAAACAGGGGTTGTAACTTACTGACCCAACACAATACAAAGCTCCCCCAGACGGGGACACGAGCTGCTGGGGCAAGAACTGCTAAGCGAGTAGCACCCATGAAGGCCGTCGCACGAGGGGCTGGGTCAAAGGCACCGCGCCCGGCCGCCTTTGTCTCCCGACTGCTGATACGTACGCATGTTGAACTTTTTTCGCACCGTTCGTAGCCAACCGTGCAAGTCAGAGGTGTGGGGTAAGGACAACAAACGAAGCATCCCGCACGCTCGGTCCATCCTCATTCAATGCCGAGTCGACCTAGGGGAGGCCCCGGACCAGGGCATACATCGAACGCTGGTTGCCGGGTTCGAGGTGCAGCACGCTAGTGACTGCACTACCACCACCGCTCCGAATATTGTTTACATACTGTACGTATAAAACACACGTACGTACACACACACATAACCCTATACGTACGCCTACTGACTTACGCATTGGCAATGCATGGGGTCAGATATAGGGGACCCATGGGGTCAGAGACAGGGGGGTTAATGGGGTCATAAACAAGGAGGACCCATGAGAAAATTAAAGACGTGCGGGGTGAGAAAACTGGACCCCATGGGTCCTCAACCACGGACCCCCAGAGAGGGATTCTTTGAGCGAGTCTCCGGGGGGGAGGGGGGCAGAGGAGGGAGAGCCCCCCCCCACCCCACCGAGCGCTCGTTAGTGCTTATGCCCCGCCCACTCCCCAGCCCCCCTGGAGGGGCTCGTTATCGGAGACGCACGCAATGAACGCGCGCTGTGCGGATTGGGGAGTGGGGGGGGGAGATAACTGATAGGGAGCGGGGCGATGGGGGGGGGGTCGAACTATCGGTGTCTTCATGGCGGACAGGGGCCCTCCTGCCCCCCTGCCCCACACGCAGATCACGCACAACCACGCACACACACGCACACACAACCACACACACACACACATAACAATAACAACCACAGCTCACAACCACAAGGGACTAGATACAGCCATACACACACAGCCACTCGCAGCCACCTATAGCCAGACACAGCCACACGCACACAACCACACACACACACAACCACCTGTAGCCACGCACACAACCACACACACACATAACCACACACACACAACCACCTGTAGCCACGCACACAACCACACACACAACCACACACACACAACCACCTGTAGCCACGCACACAGCCACACACACACACACAACCACACACACAACCACACGCAGTGCCGCTGTGGGAAGCGGTGATCACCGCGTAGCACTAATGAGCGAGCGCCGAGCGAGCTCACGCGGAATTAACGAGGCACACGGTGGGGGGAGGGGGGCAGCAATCACACACAAAGGCAAAGATCCCCCGAATAGCCTTTAGCAGACTGTTGGGGCAAGTGCTGTTAGCGAGCGCAGATGAAAGCTGCCTTTGTCTCCCCAGTGACGATGTTTGCACACCGACACCAGGTGTACTCGTTTAAGGCTGAGTCTACCTAGGGGAGGCCCAGGACTGGTTCAAAAAATTGTCACTGGTGTTGGCCGTGAGCAGGAATCGAACTCGGCTTGCCGGGTTCGCCGTGCAGTACGATATAACTACGACTCTACCGCTCCCCTTCCGGAGACACGCCCGCACACGCACAGAGACGCGGGCACATGCACAGAGACGCGGGCACACGCACAGAGACGTGGGCACAGGGAGACGCGGGCACAGAGAGACGCGGGCACAGGGAGACGTGGGCACAGAGAGACGCGGGCACAGGGAGACGCGTGCCCGTACGGTGCCGCTGCCGCGTGCGTCGCCGATTATTTATAACGCCGACGACGCCGCCGCCACGGCCGCCCGCTCCGGCGCTGCACGGAGATTAGGGGCGCTCTAAGTGCGCGCAGCATCAGGAGAGAATAGCGCGCGAGAAACGATGGATGAAGAGCAGGAGGGGGGTAGGGAGTTGGGGGGCACCGGATTTAATCAGCACTCGCACTACACGGGGCGGGGGAGCGGGGTTCATCACACCCATCTCACCCCCCCCCTCCAAACCTCTTCCAGCTCCACCGGTTGCCGCTGGTAACGGCCGAGTTGTGGAACAGGGGGACGCCGGGAGGCTTGGGACCAGGGATCGAATCCCCGGCGTCTCCCCCCCTCCCCCTACGAGCATCGTTTATGGGGGGGTGGCTCCCAAAGGATTTTCTGCTCCAACCACGCGCCCTTCCGTGCCAGAGTTTGCGATGAGCTCGTTGCAAGCCCCCGCTGCGTCACAGCGGGGCAACTCGCCACAATCCAGCCGAGCCGGCGCTCGGAGGCCTGGGCCGTTGGACCACCCAGGCGAGGGTCGAAGGTCGTGGACCCGGGGGGCGGCGGTGGCGGCTACGCTGCACGTGGGATGACCCTGACCCACCGCTGTGGAGGCAGCAGGAGCAGCAGCGAGGGTTGGTGGATCACTGCACCAACTGCCTTCCCGTGGCCGTCGAGGAGGTGCCGTACCCTGGTTCGCCAGGAGAGGGCGTTACAGCAAGTACAAGAAGCGCCATCTGTTTTTCTCCCGGTGCTCCGGTCTCCTCCTCCCAAGTGTACGATGAACACAAACTCATCATTCTTTGCCAGCGAATGTCTTGAAATAAAAATCCAACGTAGCTGCAGCACCCTCCTGTAAACCAGTCCTACGACTCAAGTATGGTTCTCCTGGATGGATAAGCAAATCATCGCGGGTTGAGTGTTGCCGAACCTACGGAATGAGAGACAGCAAGAGCAACCCACTGGGACGATGAGAGTTGAGTTTGGGTCGATTCGATTGTTTGGCCGAGTTGGGTGGTGGAGGGTTCGGAGCGTGTGCACGGATCAAGCGACGCGAGGTGCGCAGGTCTTTAGATGAGCAGTCGGTCGCCACCGGGACAAAATGTATTGTAATTCGTTCTCTTGCAATCATAATAACAGTAAGTGATAATAATTTCAACTTGTAAAGCACCGTATGGTATCCAAGAGGTTGACTCGGAGGCGTCCAGAGGAGAAACCACGGAGGAGCGGGAAGGCAACAGCCCAGCGCGCGACAGAGAACCGGTGCCAAAGTCCCCTCCAAGGTCTGCGGTCCTCTATTTATCAAGGTGTTAGTGGAACAACTGACGAGCCTTTAAATGTGGGAGGAAATGGGAGCACCTGAAAACACCCACGTGTGCTCCTGGGCAACACTCGATCCCATCCAGATGGAACGGGTGGAGTACACGCTCTGCTGTGCCACCTTCTCCTGGCAAGTCAGGGTATTGCTACTCCTCTCTGCCCACGGAAGTTACAACAAGATTCGTGCGGTGATCCAGCAACCCTTGCTGCCGCCTCCACGGTGCTGGGTTACAGACAGCCACGTGTTGTGTGGTCTCCGCCGCCACTGCCACCCAGCTGCTCTGTCTCCAAGTGTTCGGCAACGCTCTGATCAAAGTGGCCGGTTTTCGGTTGGGCGAGTTCCGAATAGCAGCGGCTGCTACTTTTATCCTCGAGTTTCGTTCACAATGGATCAACATGACGAGCGACATCGTCCCCCCCCACCCCCCCACGCTTTCACCCCGAGTCGGAAGCTGGACGACGCTCATTTCCATTGGCAGCCCTGAGCCGGCGCTTAAAATAATTCCACATTGCTATGGCAGGGGGCCATCACAGCCACAGGACAAGCCCCACCCTGGCTGCGGAGCAAAGGTTGTGTCACTGTGATGTCAGGACCTCTCCGCTCACTAAACACACACGGGATCATTCGGGCTGAACTCACACTCGCTCGGACAAAGACTCCTTGTCTATCCGTACCCGCTGCTGGGATGAGCGTTGTTAGCGAGCACCGATTTCGCCACCATGACTACGACCCCCGACTACACAGAAAAGCCTCGTCGAGTATCGCTTCTCTCTTCTTAGGGGGGGGCCCAGCCAAACTTTTTATCTTGCCAGCAGGGTGCGCCCCTCTCGATGATGATGATGATGTGTATTGATTCATACCAGTGAGGTTGGCACAGCGCACGGGGCAGAGATGGGGGGGGGGGCATGGCCGCCGTCACACTCAGCTGCTTTTGTCTCCCCCAGTGCTGATGGTTACACTGCAAAAGGTGCTCGTTTGAGGCTGAGTTGACCTAGAGGAGGTCCAGGAAGTTGCGATATCGCTGGCTGGGAATCAAACCCAGGTTGCCAGGTTTGTGCGCGAGACGTGTGTGGGTAGGAGAGCACCTTCTCTCAACGTGTCATTATCGTTCGCCCCTTATGCAAGACCCTCACTCCCACCCTATACAAAAGACAAAGATCCCACCCGTATGGCCTCATAAGACTGTTGGGGCAAGTGCTGTAAGCGAGCGCTGATGAAGGCCGGCACTGCACACGAGGGGGTGGGAACCTAGCGCCACGTCCGGCCACCTTTGTCTCCCTAGTGGTGATGTCTACACACTGCAAGAGGTACTCATTTGAGGCTGAGTCGACCTAGAAGAGGCCCAGAACCGGTTAAAATATTCGCCGCTGTTATTGGTCGTGAGCGGAAATCGAACTTGTGTCACTGGGTTCATAGCGCAGTGCACTAATCATGACGCTATTGCTCCCGATACACCATCATACACACACCCCATCACACACACCCCATCACACACACGGCGAATGAACCCCATCATCCTCCACAGCTCTAAGCTCACAGAACCCGGCTCTGAAATCCACAAAATCCAACGCTGTCGCTCACGCAACACCCATGCATGACCCCACCAGTACACACAAAGACAAAGATTCCCCGCATAGCCTGAACAGACTGTTGGGGCAAGTCTGTTCAGGCTATAAACGGCACACAATGGTGGTGGGTGACCAGCACACCACGCTCGGCCGCCTTTGTCTCCCCAGTGGCGACATTTACACATCGCACCAGGTACTTGTTTAAGGCCGAGTCGACTGAGGGGAGGCCCAGGATCGATCCAGATAATTGTCACTGGTGTTGGCCGCTAGCGGGAATGGAACTTGGGTCGCCGGGTTCATAGCGCAGCTCGCTAAACACCTACACTACCGCCCCCCACAGCACACACGCATGTGGGCACACGCACACACACGCATGTGGGCACACGCACACGCACACACGTCGTTTGAACACCCGCAGTGGGGGTCCTGCGAACAATGGTAGAGCGGGCGTGGGGGGGGCAGCATTGGCTCGGCAAGGGGGTCAGCAAGGTAGAGAGTAGGGACAGGGGACAGGAGGGGCTGGGGTAGAGGGGACATGGGGCAGGATGGGGGAGCAGGGGGGAGCAAGGCCACACGGCAGGGGTGGGGGGGTGACCGTGGTTTTGGGGTGGGGGTGGGGCGAACGCTGGGAAGAGATTTGGAAAATCAAGGCGGTGGAAAATCGCTTTACGAGAAAATGCGAGCGGCTGGGCTGTGGGATCAGCCAGGCAATTACACAGAGTGGGGATTGGCCGCGGTGCAATTTCCAGCAGGCGCACGCACGCACGCACGCACCCACGCACGCTTAAACGCACACAAGCGCTCGCACCCGCGTGTACACACATGTACAGAGGTACATGCAAGCAGACGCACGTCCTCACCCGCACGCACTCACTCGCATGCACAGACGCACGCACGTTGTTTTTTTGTAACCAGTTAAACGATTCCCCCTTTCCCCAAGGAGGTTCATCGAGTCCTCGTGACAGCCCCTACCCCCAATCCCCAGAGGGGCTAGGGGTGGTGGTGGTGCGGTGGGTGGGGGTCGGGGTCGATTAAATTCCCGCCTTCTCGTTTGTAACGTTTGCCCATCGTGCTGCGTTGATTATAAATGATTATAAACCACGGGCCTGTTCGGATATTCCATCATGCGACATCGGGAAATTGAACTCGGCTTGCCGGGATTCGTTATCGCACTGCGCCAACTGCTGCGCCACCACTCCCCCCACACGTACAGACGCACGGACACGCAGACACGCACGGACACGCATGGACACGCGCTCTCGAGGCAAGACTCCTCCTCGTGGCACCGCTCCCCTCTGCGCGACTCACCGGCTCCTCGCTGGCACACAGGGGGATGTCGTGGAAGGGAGAGATGTACTGCCCCTGCGCATCCTCTGCACACGCACACACAAAGACACCCATGTACAGCCTTTAAAAGAGTGTTGGGGCAAATGCTGTTCCCGAGTAGCACCTATGAAGGCCAGCGGAGGCACACGAGGGGGTGGGTGGCCAGCACCATGCGCGGCTGCCTGTGTCTCACTAGCGGCGATGTTTACGCACCGCACAAGGTACTCATTTGAGGCTAAGTCGACCTAGGCCGGTTCGGATAATGATCACTGATGTGGGCCACGAGCGGGAATCGAACCCGGGTCGCCGGGATTGTAGCGCAGCACGTTAACCACTGTGCACCGCTCCCACAGAGATACAATGGTACGCGCAATAGATACACACAGATATTTTTAAATAGAGGTCCCTATATTGATAAGGAAAACATTTCTTGCATTTTATCCGGTAAATATAAATATATACATTTACTGTGGTCTCAAAGTAGGGGGATGGGCACTCCCTCTCACTCCACCCCCACCTGCGCACGTCATAGGTACGCTGAACTCCACACGTACACGGGGCGTGCGTGTGTGTGGTTCAACGTTCTCCCCCCACCGCCGAGACATTGGGCCAGGCGGTAACTTCAAGAAGCGCCGGCGTGAATCCTAGCGGCGCCACATGGTGCCACGCGGCGCCACAACGCCCTGCACGGCTCGTGCGCACACACAGGCCGTGATATCAGCTGCTGCTGTTGCATGCAGACCACCCACATCACCACCACCACTACCACCACCACCAACCCCATCTCTACTACCACCACTACCAGCACCTCCACCTTTATCATCTCATAACATCACGACCACCCCTACCATTCACCTCCTGCCACCCCGTATAGCATCCACCTAATCTCGCCCGAACAATGACCCTGGGTTCATGGCCATGCCACGATCAACAGCTTTGCCCCCCTCCCATTTTCCACCCTCCCCAACGCCGACTTCCCCATCCCCTCCCGCCCTGTAATCGCACACCACTGCTTGTCTATCAGCAGCACATATGATGATGATGGTGTTGCATCATCGATCCACAAATCAATGTCGATTCCGACCGCCCGCGCGGGCGCTGGAGTTAACGCGCGCACTCCTCCAGCCACTAGAGGTCGCTACGTTCCAACACAACGATGATGACGACGACAAAAAGTCATCGATTTTTCTAATCGATTCGTGGGGAATAATTACACCCCACACGCCCCACGAGAAAATTGAACGAAATCTGAAAAATGTGCAAGAAAGCACGGCCGCCGAGTTGGATGCTTTGAATAACTCAGAGGGACGGAATGAGGAACTGATGGCTTAGAGGAGACAGGCAAAACCCCCAAATCATCATCGGAGGATGATCGTGTGGGCCCAAAGAAAACCCAGAAGTTTCAAACCACGCAGATGTGTAGAAGACACAGCCATTTGGGCATCACGCAAAAACCACCACCACAAGCCGTTCCCGAAGAACCGCATCGTCGGACTCTTGTCGTGAAAAAGTTGAGCGAATGTAACCGACTGGCGGCAGTAATCGAAAAACTGTGGTGGGCCGTTTTTTTGTCATCGTTGGGTCTCATCAGCAACAGTCCGGTCGCCGATGCTCACCGCTGCAGAGGCTGCTTCTGAGAATGATACGGGTGGAGTGCCCACTTCCACAGTGGGCACCGTTCGCTTGGCTAATGCCAACAGAAATTCAAATCTGTAAGCGACGAGAAAACCCGTCATCATAACAGAATGAAAGTAGAGGCCATAAAAACTACACATTCAAACACACATGCACAAATGTAAAATAACACTCAGCCTTTGTGTATTATGCAAAAACCATCAGCAGTTCCTGGCGAGCTGGTCATGTCACGTGGGTTACTGACATCACCCAGGTTATGAAAAGTGAGCGAGCTTGGGCAGCGTTCGTCACTGGGAACGATGGTGGCAGCCACGTCACCGAACGCGTCCGAGGGAGTGCGTCCACACAGGAGGTGGAGCAATGAAGCGGCTCGTGTGCAGGTGCTGGGACCACGAGAGCCAGCGAGGGCTCGGAGGCCTTCATCCAACAGCGGATTGATCACCGCCGACGACGGTGGCGACAACGAATCGAGGGCCTAATTTGACGAGAACCATTTCGCTTGACCGGACGTCAAAGGTCCGACCGCATCTCACAATACTGGACAGGGATGGGCGGAAAGCACCGGGGGGCCCCATCCCTCCCACGGGGACCCGGGGCAGTTGCACAGCCTGCGTACTCGATAGCTACACCCCTGCCTGGCGCCTGCACCCCTGCTCCCATCCCTCCCAGGTCCCCTCCCCCCCCACCGCCACGTCACACTCCCTCCCCCCTCCAGGCAGGGTCGTCGGTTGCGCTGAGCAAGGTACAGCTCAAGCGCCGGCAACCACAATAAGGGGCGACACTGCGCCCGCTGCACAAACACAGCCCGGCCATAATCACGCACGCACGGCCATAAACCACACGGCACACAAACACGCACGCCATTTCACAACCAACCCTGGGGGTTCACACGGGGCCATGATGGGAGGGGAGGGGTCAAAGTGAACAAATGTGGGGGTGGGGTGCAGTTCTCATTTCCTGCTTACAGTCATGGGTTAGTGGTGGAAATTCAACGTTTTCATGACGGGGGCAAGTCCATGCATAAGCTATACCATGTTTGAATGCTGACAAGCAGTATCGATTTTTTTCATTGACCACTACGAGAGAGAAAGAAAGAACTGGGATAACAGGGCCGGCTTGACCTGTACCCAACCCTGACCAGGAATGGAAACCGCACGATTGTGACTGCGAGAAGGTAACATTTGTGACCACGGTCTCCAGGCAACCAGACCGGTTTGCATCCTCAATAAAGTGCAGCCCGCGCACCGCTCCGGCTCGTTCCATGAATAGCGACGGCGTCGTGAAATATTTAACCTTTCCGCTGGCAACGTCCCCCCCCCGACTCCTCCCTCCTCCCTCTCTGTCTCTCCGTCTCAGAGACGCCGCAGCCTGGGGCAATGCGTTCCTGGGCTGACGTGGCCGCTTGCATTTCAATACCGAGCCGCCTCGCACTCCAGGGAATGTGTGAAGCAACAATGATTCACGTTGGTGGAATATTTTTCGATTTGACCGAAGCGACGCCACGGTTGTTTTTGCGCCTCTGTCCCTTTGCGTCGTGGGTGCAACTTTTGCTGTGATTTTATTTGTTTTTGCTTTCGTCACAATATGGTGATCCAGGTCACTTTTGGAGAATGACACTCCCATCCTGGCCTCGAGTGCCCACTTTGTTGAAGCAAAATCAACGCAAAACTTTCATGCGTAATAACATTTTGATATGCATAGCGTCACGGTTGTGGGGCACAGTTGTGGGGCACAGTTGTGGCGGTTGCCCATCCAGGCGATATCCGGGCTCAACCCTGACTCAGCCGCTGAGATCTGACAGGACCGGGTACATTCCGGCCGACTAGGTCACACCCAGAGAATGGATGACATTCATGGCGTCAGTAGCTTCGGCAACAAGTAAACAACAAACAACACCGACCGCTGGGCAAAACAACAACAAACAGTCGCCAATCGTCACGACGTGACAGTGACATCACCACGACGCTTGTGCCAGGCTATGTGCACTTTGAGGCCTATGTAGAGTGCGGAAAGGCTCGCTGGCAGGGAGTCACGGGCCAGACCCAGGTGTTATGGGTTACCCGACTGAGATGCCTCGCAGATGTACCAACTGCGCTCCCCACTGTCCCAATACCATTCCACTATGGTGTGAACACAAAGATAAAAATACCCCCGTGTAGCCTACGCAGGCTGCTACAGCATGTGCTGTTAGCGAGCACCTATGATGGCCGGTGTGGCGCATTAAAAAACTGGAAGAACCCAGAGAAGAATCCACACGGTCACCACACAGAGCGAGAACAAACAAACTACAAATATACAACAGGCATCGTTAGGTTCCAGGATCGAACCCGCGACCTCCTGCCTACCAGGTGAGTGAGATGACAACATCTCACGGCCACCACATGCATTGTGTAACCCAGTCCCCATCGAAAGTTAGAATTTATTGCCCACTGGGTTTTTCCTGCGCCAAAATAAACTGAATCAATCATTCACCTAGCCGCTACATGCCCAGGATCCAGATCTCACGGAAGCAAAGCTAGGTTTCATCCTGTTTACTATGTTATAAACACATGATATAAATACATGTACTCAGGTGGTTTTATTTGGTTAATAGGTCAATGACCTTCTGTACTGCTTTAGCAGCACCACCGGAGTGTTGTGGGAGAGCGATCCACACACAACCTGCGTGACGACTGGGAAGCCTGACAGTTCACTGGCGGTGACAGTCGGCATCATCAGACAATTGCTAGAATCACAAACATCTCCTGCCCACCTTGGGCCATAAATGGGTGGCGTTACGTCATCAGTGTGTACCCCCAGGCGAGCAACAAGTGGCAACGGGTGATGCCTGGAGGTTAATGCATGCGCATCAATTGTCGCATATTATTTAAGCTTACAATGCATTACAATAACTATGTTAATGTGACGTGCATATACTTACAGGGTGATACAGGTTGGTCATAAGAATAGGGTTTTTACCCTTTTTTCTGGCAACAAAACTGAAACCTTTTTAAAAGGATTCATGTCTGCATTAACCACAATAATTGCAGTCAAAATGCAAACAAAAAACATACTATGATAATATATGCATTGTCCTTGAAACTGATTGGTCCACACCAAGGGACGGATTTCTTTTGAGCCTCGACCCAATTGGTGCTCGACCAGATGACGCCAAAAGGCGTACAGCTCAAACACAATGCACTTTCAAAGTAATGAGGGCTCGGGGTGAGCATCTACATCATTAGACCTCCTTTGCCAGTACCAAAATATAATAGGGTTTTTCCCCTTTTTTTCTTATATTTTCTTTGAGCTGTGTGACGCCTTTTGGTGTCATCTGGTCGAGCACCAATTGGGTCGAGGCTCAAAAGAAAGCCGTCCCTTGGTGGGGACCAATCAGTTCCAAGGACAATGCATAAATTATCATAGTATGTTTTTTGTTTGCATTTTGACTGCAAGTATTGTGGTTAATGCAGACATGAATCCTTGTAAAAAGGTTTCAGTTTTGTTGCCAGAAAAAACGGGAAAAACCCTATTCTTATATTTTGGTACTGGCAAAGGAGGTCTAATGAGGTTGGTCATAATTAACTTAATTTTCGTAAATAGTTAATCATGCTGTAATAATGCAGCGAATAGTTTAAATCAACATGAACACTTTTCTAGGGAAGTTGCGGTGTGATACCTTCACAACGCATGTCCAAGCCACACTCAGCTGTAGGTGTTGGCTCGGTTTAAATTATTTTATTTTCCTGAATGATTTGTGTTGACGAGTCTGGTCGGTACAGGACGGTACGCTTTACCGGCCCCTGTCGCCACGCTAAACGTGTGCATACCGGCATTCTCCAGAATATTTCCTTTCCTACAGTGAATCCACAGAGGGGAAACAGCAGTGCGAGTGAGGGAGGAGTGTGAGTGTGGGGAGCGGTAGTGCTAGCGGTTAGCGCTACGCTGCGCTACCAACCCTGGGACCCGAGTTCGAATCCACCGACACGAGTGGCAACTTTCTGAACTGGTCCGAGGCCTCCTGTAGGTCGACTTAACCTCAATTCAGTACCCACCTACTCAACCTGAAATGAGTACAAACCCACTCATGTACCACTGTGCCGGCCTTAATCCCTGCATCTTCTACGCTTACATATCGATCACCGAGTGCGGATTCCAAAGGTCGAGTAGTGTGGGTCAGCTTAATCTGGTTGCCACCACAAGTTCAAGGTCCTCCTCCTCTCACTGGCGCTCTCTGCTCCACCTCCCCCAGCCGGTACCACATGCACCGAGTCGGCTCGGCTTCTACTCCCAATCGATTCACATGTCACACAGCAGGCGATGGGCAATCATTGAAAATGTCTCTTTCTTGAGGCCGGAGTTTCCAAACCTGCGCGACGATGGGGCACGGACCTCGTGAGAATTACGGGGACGGTCTGGAACAACGACTCAACCGTCGACGGATGTCTACGTTTCTGAAACGGTCACACGGGGAGAAAATATCGCCCTGCATTTCACATCATGACAGACACGCGCGTCAAATAACAGTTTTGTTGACATCCATCGGAAATGATGTACTCTGTTCATTTTACGGCCGAGTCAACCAAGGGGAAGGCCCCGATCCGATTCAGATGTCGCTCCCAACACTTTTGAACTCAGGTCGCTGGGTTTGGTAACGCAGTGTGCAATCCATTAACCACAACGCTATCACTCCCCACACACCGATGGAGTTCCTCCCACATGGCTTACATAGGCTGTTGGGCCACGTGCTCGTAGCGAGCAGCTATTACTGGTGGCACAGCACACGTGAGACCCATAGAGAAACATAGAGACTCATAGATATACAATAAAGACAAGCCGCAGCAGTGCGACTGGCCATGCGACCCACACTATGGATAACAAGCCACTGTTGAAGAAGCGCAGATGACAAAGGAGGAGGAACAGCAACTCGACACGAACTCTCTCCTGAAGCCCTCTCGTCGTGGCCGACAGATATCGACGTTGGCAATGAGCTCCTGATCGTAGTTGCCATAACAGAATGTATGAGGCTGTGTAACCGAAGGTTCAGTTATCACTGGCCCGGGACATTAGTTCGGGCTGCTGCCGAGTTCATAGGGCAGTGCGTGTTTAATCACTGCGCCACCGCTCCCCACCAAAGGCAAATTTCCCCTGTAATAGCCTTGAACAGACTGTTGAGGCAAGTGCTGTCACAGAGCACCTACAAACGCTGGCGTGGTATACAAGGGGATGGGTGGCCAGCAGCCCTCTTTGTCCTGCCACTGGCGATGTTGATATACACCGCACCAGGTACCCATTTGAGGCCGAGTCGACCTACGTGAGCGGGGGTTCGAAGCGCAGTGCGCCGACGGCTGCCTACACTGCCACTCCACAACACACTCCACAAGCGGCTACGATTTGAAATATCAAATATGGCAGGGATTATTCCTCAAAGATTTTTCACGAACGTGGCAACATTTTTAAGTAATGAGAAAAGTTGAAACATTTTTGCCTGAAGGGGAAATACATCATTGGATTGCAAGACTATTTTTATCCCAGAGTAGTTTGTCCACACATTTGCACAATCGTTTGAAGAAAGTTTATATACAAGGGGAACGACTATTTTTTAAACGTTATATATGTTTTAGGAGCCAACAAATATTCAAGCACGTATACAGCATGGAAGGAACAGGTTTCACCATCATAGGGAGTCATCAGCAAGCCATGGGCCAGATATCAAACTGCCAAAAGGGAAAACGAGTGTGGGCTCATCGGCGACTCATGCCCAGAGTGCCAAGGACAGCCCCTAGTGTTGTATCGGTACTCGCGTTAATCAGAGGTCATCAGTGAGCCATGGTCATCAGTGAGCCATGGTCAGCGAGTTCGCTCAGCTGTGCATCGAACATGACAGAAAGGCAAACTCCTTCACGCACAGATACATAGACGAGCACATTCACTCATATGTACACACCACACACACACACCTAGAACTCACAGACTCACACACCACTCAAATGGGCGCTTCAATCAATACAATATGCAATGGTGGAAGTGGGGGAATGAGTCACGGACTCAGGGAGTCGGGCACTCAGAGAGGGTCAGCGACTCAGGAAGGAAGGACTCTGGAATTCGAGGACCTGGGTAGGGAACCAGAGTGGGGGCCTGGGATGCGGGGGACTCGAGAAGGGAGTCCTGCAGGGACTCAAGGGAGTCAACAAGGTCGGTCACTCAGGAAGCGAGGAGTTGGGGGGGGGGGGGGTACGCCTCTGGGAATCGGAGAGGGATTTAGATATTCAGGAGAGCCAGGGAGTCAGAGACTCGGAGCGACGTGGAGTAAGGCAGGAGAGTCGGGGAGAGAGGGACTCTGGGAGGGAAGTCGTGGTGTGGGAGCCATTGAGCCGGCTAGCACTCACTGTAATAGAGGCGGTACGCCAGGCTGTTGGGGTTGCCCCGCTCCTCCACGCTGTACATGGCGGCGGCCTTGAGGAGCGTTCCGAGAGAGAGAGACAGAGATCGAGAGAGACAGAGATCGAGAGAGACAGAGATCAAGAGATCGAGAGAGACAGATCGAGAGAGCTCGGACGCGCTGGAGGATGCAGCCGCTGGAACCGCACCGGAGTCCACACACACGTGGAGCGCGACTGCTGCCACGCCGCCTCCCGCTCTCACAATTCCCACAGCGGACGCGCCCCTCCCCGGCACCTCATTGGCCAGAGCCGCAGCGCGCCTTGCCTGTGACGCGAAGCGTAGCGGGCCACGCCCCCCCAACGCTTGCCAATGCCGAGTAGGAAATGTAACCGCGGTGCTGGGCATGCGCAGTGAGCGCCTCGGTGGGGAGAGGGGCAGTGGGCACAAAGTGGGGGGATGGGGCAGTGGGCACAATGTGGGGGGAGGAAGGGGGGCAGTGGGCACAATGTGGGTGGGTGGAGGGGGGCAGTGGGCACAATGTGGGGGGAGGGGGCAGTGGGCACAATGTGGGTGGGAGGAGGGGGGCAGTGGGCACAATGTGGGTGGGAGGAGGGGGGCAGTGGGCACAATGTGGGGGGAGGGGGCAGTGGGCACAATGTGGGTGGGTGGAGAGGGGCAGTGGGCACAATGTGGGGGGAGGGGGCAGATGGCACAATGTGGGGGGAGGGAGGGGGGCAGTGGGCACAATGTGGGTGGGTGGAGGGGGGCAGTGGGCACAAAGTGGGGGGAGGCGGCAGTGGGCACAATGTGGGAGGAGGGAGGGGGGCAGTGGGCACAATGTGGGGGGAGGGGGCAGTGGGCACAATGTGGGTGGGGGGGAGTGGGAGCCGCAGGGTCAGGGACATTCGCGTCAGTGACATCCGTGAAAAAGAGCTTCAAAGCTCATCGGATTCGTCCTGCAGTCTCAATGAAGATTATGATTCTGTTCGCCTTGCCCAGCCCGGACCGGTTCTGCCACTGGTCGGGCCCGGCGGTGGTCTCTCTCTCTCTCTCCTTGTAGACGACCCCTCCGCTGCCTCTTAGCACATCTTGGAATGCACCGCACACGCTCGATTTGATTTCAGAATCCGTTGTCTTTATTTAGACCGGAGGAGGAATCCAATGAGCTATGAAGCTCTTTTTCACAGACGTTCAGTAGGTGACGTGGCGGGTGTAAGGGGCGTGTCTCCGTCCGCGTCTGCAGCGCGTTTCAGTTCAGAGTATTCTGACGTCGACGATGGCGCCACTGTGTCCGAATGTTCTCCCGAATGAATGAGAGCATTGTTGCGGTTGTGTCGTTGCCGGTGCGTGACGCGCGGCGTGATGAGGCACCACCGCGCCTTCGCCCCGCAGTGCGGTGGCGTGGCCGCCTGCCCAGCAAAACGCCCCAAGGTCGGAAGACGTTGGCGCGTGGCCGAGACCATTGGACCAACGTTGAACCAACGTTGGACCAACGTCGGCCCCAACGTTCCACGTTGACCTGCGTCGCGTCTCTTCCGCCGCTGGGGAACGGCACTGGAATCGAACAGTGGGAGATCCGCAGGAATCGATCTTCCAATACTTTGTTGATAATTATTATTGAAGGCTTTGTTATCCAGTGGGTACTGCTGTAAACGTGTCACCAATTTTCATTTTATTCTCATCATGCCCCGTGGTGGCGTGCGCCACCTCGCATTACCCGCTCTATCACTCCGGCCTCTCTATTCATTTGAAATGAAGGACCATTGCCTGAACCGTCGCCTGTCATACATGGTTTTTCCTTTTAAGGCAACAGTGTTCTTTGTGAGTGTGTTGATTTTGTTTGTGTGAGACCCGCTCAGTGCGTTGTTGTGTTGAGCCACAGTGGTTGCTAAGGGTTGAGCTTCATAAAAATAGAACCTAGAGCTTAGCGTTTCTCGGTGGAGCTGTCTCGCTCTCGAATGCGTTTCTGGCTGTACCCAATATTGTTCGGCATTATGTTCGACGTTTCGCTTCACGTGCCGGGAGCTACTTCAGGAACTAAAAACACAACGGCAAGCTCAAATAACCTTCAGTTGTTATGCCCCCATATTCGTTGGGTATTTTGGTAAAGTCACGTAGTTATGTTCAAAGAAAATATCTAAATGTTTTTCATTCGTCAACAACACTGCTTTAAAGAAACATATAATCGGTGACGTTTCGGGCAATAGCCCTTCATACCACATCAATTAACCTGCATCTCCATTCTGCCAGCTCTGTCGTCATTTAAACTGACTCGTTTAAAATCACTCAAGTTTAAGTGTGAATGTAAGTTTACAACATAATTGTTCTCATGTTTATTTGTTTTAATCTCTAATTGTGGAATGATTTGATGTTGTCTGCCGGCAGAGTCGCCCTTGACGAAAGAGCTTCACAGCAAATGTCTGACTTCTGATTCTTCTCTCGCACCTCCGGTTAGCACGGTTGGCTACGTACGGTGCGAAAGAAGTTCAACATACATACATTCTGAAAGCAAAACTAAGGGAATAAAATCATCAGTCAGATTCTATCCACTACTGAATAGGTCTCCCCAAATCGCCACCATCTATCGCGATAGCTGTTACATTCAATTACACCAGCCATTCCAAAGTCAAACTACAGCATTTGTATTATTTATTTATTTGTAGTGACTGGCTTATTTTACTCTACTTTGCACACACACACACATCGTGTTGTTGTGCTGTTTGTTGCTGTAACTTGCTGATCCGCCCCGACTGGACATCTGTGAAAAAAACAGCTTCATAGCTCATCGGATTCCTTCTGCAGTTCTCACTAAAGATAACCGGTTCCCGATAGAGATAACCGGTTCTCTCTATATAGAGATAACCGGTTCTCTCTCAATAGAGATAACCGGTTCTCACCGCGGGGTCGTTTCTCATTTCCACGCCGCGCCCGCGCGAAGGGAACTCCGCCGATGTCGTCACCTTCGTTCCGGGGGTTTCCCCATCCAGATCGCGACTTGATTGGCTTAGACCGCCGGGCCGCTCGACCAATCAGAGAGGGCGGAGCTGAGGTTCTTGATCGCCGAACGCGGGCCGCGTTGGAAAGGGGTCTCCGAGAAACTGGGATTGTGGTATGGGCCTCCCGACCACCCCTCCCACCCCTTTTGGAGGGGACTCACATTCACGGCGGGGGACTTGAGGGGAGGGGGTACACATGGAGACCGCGGGACTCGAAAGTCGCCCCTCCGTGATGCTGTGCCGCAATATTCGGACACATGCTGGGCCTAGTCGGCGATGGAGCCTGCCGCGTTGTCTGCTTGGCCCGCCGGGTTCGCCACACTCTAGCCGGTCGAGAGAGGCGGCCGCGCCCAGGAATGTGAAAGCGGTGGTGAGGGAGATGGGGGCAGTTCTTGTCGGTTTGGGCCGATTGCGGGGTTGAGGTCTGTAGTAGGAGGCGACCAAGGTCCCCGCAGAGACGTTCCATTGGCCATAGGTTAAGCAGGATTGACCCTGGCTAGCGCTTAGATAGGCGACAGCCGTGCATACAAGGCGGGGGTGTGTAGGCTGCGGGACTAAGTTGCGAGCAGCATATTTGCAGTGCAGAAACATGCCCGATGGCACTGTACGTGTATGTTCCATCGTGTGTGCGACACCCCGGCCTCGCCAGCTCCTCGCACAGCGTGGCGGGGACCGCGTGAACAACAGCTACGAGCAGCTCGCGTGGGAAGCGCTTACACCCCCCCCCCCCCCCCCCAGTGTACAGGGTTTACAAAAGGGCTGTACTGTATTTAAAAATACATTTCTATTGTTTCACACAAACATCCGCTTGAACTGATGCTTTCCAGCAGGTTTATTTTTGTAGTTGTACATCAAGTTGGGCCGGTTTCGACTTATCTGTATCACCTGGAATTGGCAGTGTAGCACACTTTACGATGGGGTCAAATACACTTTTTTTACGAGCATTATTGCCGATAATATAGTTTTCAGCAGTGGACTGACGACATTCTCGACATGTATCAAGGTAGAGAGGTAAGTAACTACAGGATGTTGAACTTAAATCGCACCGTAAGTAGCCAACCGTGCTAATCGCAATTGGTAAAGACGCGGCCCTGCTGGCGGACAGGGCCCTTCTCGAGGGTGTTTTAGCCTATTCCACGCAGGTCACACGTCTCGAAAGAGATGCGAATACCCACGCTTTACCCCACCACACGCGACCTTCCCAGCGACAAACTGTGGTGGGTCCATTTATACTGCTGGGTGGCCCGATTTGGAACGACTTAATTAACTTGCTCATTGTTTCAACTGCCGCCCCGGGAGATCAAAACGGCGACCTCTGGATTGCAAATCGAGTGTATGGACCATGAGACAAAGTCAGCATTGGAGGTACTAACAGGAAATATCTGTTCCTGCCACCAGAGGGAGCCCGTGCCCTATAGGAGCCGCCTCTACAGAGCGGCGGAGCGATGTCGGGGCCGACGGGATCGGGCGCTGGGGATGGGGCAAAGCCCCCTGCGCCCTCAGCCTCTCCCATGCTGCCCGGCAGGAAGGGCCCCCAGATCGCGGGTGCCCCAACTCCGGGCCGCCTCCCGTCCATCCGCTCTCGAGACCTCACCCTGGGCGGCGTGAAAAAGGTGCCCGGTCCACGCGGCTTCCTTCACACGCGCTGCACCACGTGACTCGCATTGCCGCGTGGCGTGCGTGCGTGTGCGGCCATTAGAGGGCACTGTCCGCTCCTTGGTGAGATCGATCGCGGTTGAGAAGTGCTGGAGGAGTGTTGTGGCAAGCGATTTGGGAGCGGAGCACACGAGTTCTAACCCTAACCAGCCACCATGGCTAGGCTTACTCATAAACCCGACCAACAAGCTACTGGAGCTATTGTTAATCTTTTCTGAACCAATTAATACAACCAATTACTAGCACCAGACCGATTCTTAGCCCGAACCAAGTAGCCAACCGGCCACGAGTCCCAGCCCTAACCCATCTCTATTCCGCAGCAGGACTTTGACAAGAGCCCCTTCTCACATTGCGTGCTGTTTACGGTGTTGGTGTTCCCAGTCCTACCAGCCTCGCGTAAATGGTGTAACGGGTCACTAATGAAGGGCAGAGGTCACAGAGCTGTGCACGAGGTCAGGGTCGTGATTTTCCAATGCCTCCGCCTCCCCACAGCGAACAAACAGGAACCCACCACAACTCCGTCTCGCAATTCCGGGTTTACTACATAATTAGTCTTAAGAAATTCCAACAAAAAATTGTTCTCATTTACCGCCTCTTTTTGATGTATTACCAAATTTTATTATGATACGATATCTATATATTTTTTCCTGTGTTCATAAACATTGACTCTGGAATGCAGACATCCACCTGCCCACACACCCGTTGTGTGTAGGTTGATGTCGAAGCATTCGTGCTCACGCGGGGAGGTTCACGTCCCTCAAATACATGCAGCACCACCGCACAGCTGCGTAAGGCGATTACTCTAATGGGATTTGCGTGCAAGCCCGGGGGCTGCGCGACCTGGATTTGCATCGATCGTCGCCTTTGGGCACTGTAAATAACTCTGCGGGTTCTTGGCGGCGGAGGTTGTCTGGGAGGGCGGCTGGGTTTGATGTCGCGTCCCACAAAACACTCTGCCACCCCCTCCCTTCCGTTGCTTTTCCCTTCACAGAAAACGTTCGCGCCGAACATCCCGGTCCGAAAAGTGAATGAAAGGTGAGAGTTGCTTCTTCCTGTCACTTGCAGGCCAGTGCTGCATTCAGCTTGTGGCGCACAGGGACAGCTGCCACGGGAGGGGGGGTCCCCCTGTCACAGTATAAATAGTCGGTGATAATGCTGCTGCTGTTGCCGCTGCACTGAGCGCGTGGACTCAGCCCTTGGTAAACTCCCTCTTGGGAGTCGCATTGCTCCGGGTTTAACCCTGGCAATCCGGGAATCAGCTGCTGTGACTTGGATGCAAAAACAAAGTAATCGGGCAACTCACCATTCGCTTTTGAGCCCTTGGACCAATGTCACTGGCTTGTTCCGATGCTCTACCCCCCACCACCCTCCCCCCACCTCCCCCTACGCACCCCCCAGCTAAATCTGTATTAGTTTGGCAAAATGGAAAGGTACCGCTCCAACTCTACTGGCTTCGCCTTGCTTTTTAAGGCCACGGTGTTATTGACGATGGCGGCGGCAGCGGCGGCGTGTGTAGCAGCGTGTGAGTTGTTTGTGAGTTTTGCGTGAGTGTAAACTGTGCATGAGAATGTGTGAAAATGTGAGTGAGAATGAGCTGTGTGTGAGTGAGCCGTGTGTGTGGGTGAGCCGTGTGAGCCGTGTGAGAGTGGCCGTAACGAGAGGGACTTCTGTGTTCGTGTGTGTGATGGTGTGGTGATGTGCACTCTGTGTGTGTGATGGTGTGGTGATGTGTGCTCGTGTGTGTAGTTGGCGCAGCCTGAGTGAGGCCTGGTTGGTCGCGCGCGTCGCGCAGCCTGAGTGAGGCCTGGTTGATCGTGCACCTGGTGCGGCCTGGGTGCGGCCTGGTTGGTCCTGCACATGACACTGCCTGAGTGAGGCCTAGCTGATCATGCCCCTGGCGCAGCCTGAGTGAGGCCTAGCTAGATCGTGCGCCTGGCGCAGCCTGAGTGAGGCCTAGCTAATAGTGCACCTGGAGCAGCGTGAGTGAGGCCTAGTTAATCATGCACCTGGCGCAGCCTGAGTGAGGCCTAGGTAATACTGCACATGACAGCCTGAGTGAGGCCGAGTAAATAGTGCACCTGGCTTAGCCTGAGTGAGGCCTAGTTAATAGTGCACGTGGCACAGCCTGAGTGAGACCTAGGTAGTACTGCACATGACACAGCCTGAGTGAGGCCGATTAAATCGTGCACCTGGCGCAGCCTGAGTGAGGCCTGGCTAATCGTGCACCTGGCGCAACCTGAGTGAGGCCTAGTTAATCGTGCATGTGGCGCAGCCTGAGTGAGGCCTAGTTAATCGTGCATGTGGCGCAGCCTGAGTGAGGCCTTGTTAATCGTGCATGACGCACGGCCTGAGTGAGGCCTAGGTAGTACTGCACATGACAGACTGAGTGAGGCCGAGTAAATCGTGCACCTGGCGCAGCCTGAGTGAGGCCTGGCTAATCGTACACCTGGCGCAGCCTGAGTGAGGCCTAGTTAATCATGCACGTGGCACAGTCTGAGTGAGGCCTAGCTGATCGTGCACCTGGCGCAGCCTGAGTAAAGCCTAGTTAATCATACACGTGGCGCAGCCTGAGGCCTAGTTAATCGCGCACATGGCGCAGCCTGAGTGAGGCCTAGTAAATTGTGCACGTGACACTGCCTGAGTGAGGCCCAGCTAATCGTGCACCTGGCGCAGCCTGAGTGAGGCCTAGTAAATCATGCACAAGGCGCAGCCTGAGTGAGGCTAAGTTGGTCATACACGTGGCGTGGCCTGAGTGAGGCCTGGTTGTGCACATGACACTGCCTGGTTGAGGCCTGGCGGATCGTGCACTTGGCGCAGCCTGAGAGAGGCCTGGTTAATCATGCACAAGGCGCAGCCTGAGTGAGGCCTGGTTGACAGTGCACCTGGCGCAGCCTGAGTGAGGCCTACTAAATCGTGTACCTTGCGTAGCCTGAGTGAGGCCAGGTTGATCGCGCCCATGGCGCAGCCTGAGTGAGGCCTAGTTAATAGTGCGACAGACCACAAGCTGTGTTCCTGCCAAGGCGGCATTGCCACGGACCCAAAGCAGTGTTCCTGCCAAGGCAACATTGCCACGGACTCCAAGCCGTGTTCCTGCTAAGGCAACATTGCCGTGGACCCCAAACTGTGTTCCTGCCAAGGCAACATTGCCATGGACTCCAAGCTGTGTTCCTGCCAAGGCAACATTGCCACGGACTCCAAGCTGTGTTCCTGCCAAGGCAACATTGCCACCGACCCCAAGCTGTGTTCCTGCCAAGGCAACATTGCCACGGACCCCAAGCTGTGTTCCTGGAAAACTTCAAGACGGCCAAGCGTCGTGAATGAAGAGTCTCCTGTGTGGGCTTCAGTGGGGCCGTCTGGTCGGGCAGCAGAGACACGAGAGGCCAAGAAACGACATTCCAGTCGTGGGCTGAGCTCAAGGAGGGCTAGCTCGAGCACCATCCTGCGGGCGGGAAAGGAGGTGGTGCAAGCGGTTCAGCCAAGCCCACAACAGCCAAAAATCTGCTGTCCGCGTCTGGGGGGGGGGCGCTGTTCAACCCTAGCACATGGGCGAGAAGCCGTGCATGTGTGACGAGTGCGGCAAGACATTTTCTCGTGCTCGGCCTACAAGTATATATTTTTTTTCTTTTCCACTTGTGTGTTAATCTGTGTTTACCCCGGATATTTTAGAGATGGCAATTCTCCTGCTGTGTATCCTACTGCTGTCCCTCCCGGCCATATCTCGTGCCACACTCAACTCTACAAACAGCTACCCTCGTTACTTTGCGTCCATACTTGTTGCTCGATTTGCCACTACACCTGCTAATGAAACAGCTCATAGCCACTTCTACACTCCATCATTGTATCCTTTTAAACCCTATCTTTGTCCCATTACTTCACCAGCACTCCTTCCAAACTTCATTCTGCTCTTAAAAATAACACCATCTGCGAGCTACTGCTATTCGTCCAAGGTTCGCCGCTCTTCATCCTTTCACAGAAAATACTTGTGCAAACTATTAATTCTACTTTCCTTATTTCTGGGTGGTATTGAGCTTCATCCTGGCCCAAATGAAAAGAACTCATATAATTACGTAGATTTTTCTGGCAGGATAGGTGTTGGTGTTCTACATGTCAACATCAGAGGGCTTGTGATTAAATTAAGTAAACTAAAACTAAAAGTGGCAAATATTGACCCGGACATTTTTTGCCTAACAGAAACATTTCTCACACCTGCCGTCAATGACTTGCAGATTGCGATTGACAACTACAACCTTTTTTGGCTTGACCGAAGATCTTCAGGAGGTGGAATTGCCATCTATGTTCGTAATACTATTGCATGTTCACTAGCTCACTCCTTGTTTAAAAAATGTTGCTTTGAAGGTCTGGCTCTCAGAATAACTCTCCCAAATAATCAACAGATATTGGTAGTGTGCTGCTATCGACCACCTAGTGCAGGGGTCGGGAACCTATGGCTCGCGAGCCAGATGTGGCTCTTTTGATGATTGCATATGGCTCGCAGATAAAACAAAATATTCTCACTTGTTTTAATCCATCCATCGATTTTTCACTGCGCATGTCCTGTTCAGGGCTGCAGGAGCAATTGTCCATTATTTTAATTGGATGATACTGGCCTACGTTTGCCGTTGCTGGGTAAAACAGGTAAACGCCCCCTTTTGAATCAGTCTGAGACTGCGTCTGCTCGGTCATTAGCTCAAAGCTAACCCTTCGACGAAGAAGATGGCGAAAAGAAAAAAAGACGACGAGTATCGTACATTTCAGGACGAATGGACCGAAGAATTTGCCTTTGTGGAGAGAGCGGGTTCTGCGGTGTGTCTAATTTGCAATGACAAAATTACATAGTTGAAACGGTCGAATGTAAAGCGGCACTTCGACACGCGCCACGCTACCTTTGCATCAAAATACCCTGCGGGAGACAGCAGAAAGAAAGCGTGCCAAGAGCTTCTGAGCAGGGTGCAAGCTAGCCAGCAGCAACTCCGCGTATGGACCCGGCAAGGTGACTATAATTCGGCTAGCTTTGCTGGTTCTTTAGCAATAGTGAGGAACGGAAAACCATTCACAGATGGCGAGTATGCTAAAACGTTCATGCTGGATGTAGCCAATGAACTTTTTGATGATCTTCCGAACAAAGACAAGATAATCAAACGGATACAAGACATGCCTCTGTCGGCAAGAACTGTTCATGATCGTACCATCGTGATGGCAAACAAAGTGGAGGAAACGCAAGTGAAGGACATAAATGCAGCGCCGTTCTTTTCTCTGGCTTTGGATGAGTCAACAGACGTGAGCCATTTGTCGCAGTTCAGCGTGATTGCAAGATATGCTGTTGGTGACACACTGTGCGAAGAAAGTCTTGCTGTTCTGCCATTAAAAGGGTCCACAAGAGGTGAGGATTTATTCAAGTCTTTCATGGAGTTTGCTCAAGAAAAAAGTCTACCTATGGATAAACTTCTCTCAGTGTGTACTGATGGTGCTCCGTGTATGGTGGGGAAAAACAAAGGATTTGTGGCGCTTCTCCGTGAACATGAAAATAGACCCATCCTAAGTTTCCATTGCATTATACACCAGGAGGCACTTTGTGCTCAGATGTGTGACAGGAAGTTTGGCGAAGTGATGTCGCTGGTCATTCGTGTGATCAACTTTATTGTTGCCCGAGCCTTAAATGATCGCCAGTTTAAAACACTGCTGGATGAAGTTGTAAATAACTATCCTGGTCTGCTTTTGCACAGCAATGTGCGTTGGTTGTCAAGAGGGAAGGTGCTTAGCCGTTTTGCGGCTTGCCTGAACGAAATCCGGACTTTCCTTGAAATGAAAGGCGTCGGGCATCCTGAGCTAGCCGACACCGAGTGGCTCCTCAAGTTTTACTATCTCGTAGATCTGACTGAACATCTGAACCAGCTCAACGTGAAAATGCAAAGCATTGGAAATACAGTGTTATCCCTTCAACAAGCTGTATTTGCTTTTGAAAACAAGCTGGAGCTTTTCATCACGGATCTTGAAACAGGTCGTTTACTACATTTTGAAAAACTGAGCCAATTTAAAGATGCATGCACAGCAAGTGAGCCCATTCAAAACCTTGATCTCCACCAGCTAGCTGGCTGCACATCCAGTCTCCTACAGTCCTTCAAAGCACGCTTTGGAGAATTTCGTGAGCACACTCGTCTTTTTAAGTTCATCACCCATCCAAACGAGTGTTCACTGAACACAGCCGACCTGAATTACATCCCTGGTGTCTCCGTCAGAGATTTTGAAGCAGAAGTGGCTGACCTGAAGGCCTCAGACATGTGGGTGAATAAGTTCAAGTCACTGAATGAAGATTTGGAAAGAATCACACGACAGAAAGCGGAGTTGGCGAGCAAGCACATGTGGACAGAAATGAAAAAACTCCAACCCGAAGACCAGCTGATTCTCAAAACTTGGAACGCGCTTCCTGTCACATACCACACACTGCAGCGTGTGAGTATTGCTGTATTGACCATGTTTGGATCTACGTATGCATGTGAGCAGTCATTCTCACATCTTAAAAACATCAAGTCCAACCTACGATCACGTTTAACGGATGAAAGCCTCAACGCTTGCATGAAGCTTAACCTCACCAAGTACCAACCCGACTACAAAGACATCAGCAAATCCATGCAGCACCAGAAGTCGCATTAATGGTGAGTGTTATAACAACATTATTTAAAAGAATAAATTCAGAGGCTTATTATACTGACATTTAGTTGAATTCACTTTTAAAATATATTATATGGCTCTCACTGAAATAAATTTCCAAATTTTTTGCTTTCATGGCTCTCTTAGTCAAAAAGGTTCCCGACCCCTGACCTAGTGGGAAGGATGTTGAAGCTGCTTCTGCACTGAGAGAGCTTTTTGGGGGCCTCCCTAAAGGTGAAATAGTTTTAGTGGGTGATCTGAATTGGAATTGGCTAAACCCGCCGGCCGTGGCCACACATTTTGCAGATGAATTTAATCTGTTTCAATTAATAAATGTCCCCACGAGACCCAACCTAAAAAATCTGGGACAGTCATCTCTGCTTGATGTCCTATTGGCAAATGCCCCTCACAATTTCACACTGACTGGTGTTCTGGGTGAGATCAGCAGCCAGACCCAAAGCCTCCCCTGAATTGGTTGTGAAGCACTCTGAGACACTTCAGCACTCAGGCATTTAGTAATGATGCGCTTCACTCGGATATTGACAAGGTCTGTGATATCCCCAACCTGACTACGGCTTGGGAGACCTTCAGGTACACGTTTCTCCAAATTCTTAACAAACATGCTCCGTTGGTTAGATTTAAAACTAAAGGCAACCGCCCACCATGGTTTGCTCATTAAAACTAGGGACAAGGCTTGGGCATGTGCTCAGAAAAGTAATTTGGTCAATGACTGGCTAGAATACAGGATTTTAAGGAATAAATGCATCAAAAAAATACGGCATGCAAAAAATGCCTACTTTTCCTCCACCCTCCTGGAATCACATGGAAATGCCAGGATTTTCTGGAAAACAAATGTATTGAAAAGGCATCCAAAACAGACACTCTGCCCGTTGAGCTTAACCGAAATGGGGAATATTTTTCAGATCCCCCAAAAAAGTTGACAATTTTAACCTTAATTTTTCTGAAGCTGGTAATCTTTTCGATAATGTATTGGGAGTCACCCCTGCTCATGCAAATTCCTACACCCCTGTTCAAACATTAAACGAATTTAGTTTCCAGCCAATCCACAAAAGTAATGTTCTGAAACAACTGTCCTACCTCAAAGGGTCCTCCTCTACCGGAGCAGATAGTATTCCCGTCTTTGGTCTACTAACTGTTGGTCACCTAATATACAAACCTATAGCCCATATTTTCAACCTGTCCATCAAAGAAGCATGAGTTCCTCTAGAATGGAAACATTCCTATGTCCGTCCACTTCACAAAGGGGGCCCTAAAGATGATCCAAATAACTACCGACCTATCTCAATTTTGTCCCCGTTGATGAAAATTTTTGAAAAATTATTGACCTACCAAATTAGCAGTTTCCTGTCCACCAACAATCTACATCTAAAACAATCTGGGTTCCGAAAAATATACAGCACCACATCTGCTGCATTAGACTCTCTGAATCACATTTACAGTAGCTTTGATAATAAGCTATACTGTTCCTGTCTTTTTCTAGACCTGTCCAAAGCTTTTGATACAGTAGACCACAACACCCTGCTTAGTAAACTAATTTGCCTCGGTTTTTCTGAAAACGCAGTAAAATGTTTATAAAATTACCTCTTTTCTCGCACCCAAACTTTATTCACAGATGGTTGGAGGTCATACAGTGTTAAGATAACAAAAGGGGTTCCACAGGGTTCCATCCTCGGCCCCCTTTTGTTCTCTCTTTATGTCAATGATTTGGGCACTTACCTGGATCATTCCAGGGTAAATTTTTTTGCAGATGACACGATACTAATTACTGCTGGCCGCTCTCCGGATGATGTGATTACTCAGCTACAGGGTGACTTCAACAAACTACAACATCAGCTAGGTGCTCTTAAATAGTCCTGAATACCTCCAAAACCAAGGTGCTATGCTTCTCACCAGGACTAAAGCAGGAAGTTATTTTTCCCCAATTACATTCCTTAAATAATTATCAAATAGAGCAAGTCAAGATTTATAAGTATCTTGGGGTCATCCTGGATTCAAAACTGAATTTTGAAGATCATATTGATTATATTGGTAAAAAGACAAAAATAGAAATTGTTTTTTCTGTATCGACACAAGCACTGCTGCTTCCCTCCATTGTTCCGTTTGGAATTGATAAAAGCTACCATACTGCCTCTACTTGACTACTGTGACATCGTGTATAAATCAGCCCCAAGTACTGCACTGAAGAAGCTTGATTCCATCTATAACTCGGCCTTAAGATTTACATTGAACTGCCCATATAGGACTCACCACTATGATCTCTACATTGGGTCAAACTTAACATATCTTAATGTTCGACGGCTTGTGCACCAGATCTTACTTATTCACGTTGTACTTACAAAAAAATCCGCAGACTACCTGCTGGATCTCCTCTCTGTTTCAAAGAACAAATTTGACCTCAGGTCTTTGCTCATTTACCAGCCTCACATTCCCTATTGCCGTACAAAAACTGGAGGAAGGGCCTTTGCTATTGATGCCACTGCTATTCATTGGCGTAAAATAAAATAAAATGTTTTGCTCCGGATGATGCTGCAAAGTATCTGTATTTTGATTTAGCATGCTGATCTTAAAGGTGCATTGAAAAATTTGATACTCCGACTGATGCTTCTGTTGTTGTGGAGAAACTCATGCAGCCAGCTATGGCTCTAGGATTTGGTGTTACGTGTTATTTACGTAGTTTATTGTAAAAATTCGGTCACAGTCCCTATGATCACTGTTACCTTGCAATTATGGCTTTATTCTTTGGTGATTTTCGAAAAGTTTTTTGGTTTGGACATGTTTGTTTTGTTGTAGTACGGAGTTAGATTGATGGCCTTAATCTAAGTTTTCTTGTGGTTGTTGTTGTTTGACTTGCATCCCACTGGGATTTTTTGCACACAGCGTTGGTGTACTGTGCTTTTTTCAGGAATATTTTGCTGTTTTTTCATGGATTTTCTGTTTGCACAGTCACATAGTCACTTTAAGATGTTTTCTTGTTCGTGTTTTTTTGTTTGTTGTGGTTGCACCCGATTCAAGAGCCGAATGGCTCACAGGGCTATACCAAAATAAATAAAAACTCGCTGCAACCGAGCCTGGCAAACTGCAATCCACAATTACGACAGGTCCTAACAAATCTCTCGCAGAATGGTACATCCCATTGTGTTAGAAGTCTCACATTTGGATTTTAGCCAAATTAAACAGAAAACTAAATTTAAGTAATTCGAGTCCAGATTGAGACCATGAACTCACCCTTCCTAAAAACCCAATTTAATCACCGGATGCTGCCTGGATTCAAATCAAGGATCGCAGAGGGTGCCATCTCAGTGCTCAGACCTTTGAGCCACCAGGGCTCTCGATGGCAACCTCTTAAAAGGTCACGACGATCTTGACCAGTGATCCCAGAAGTATCGCGGGGACCGTGCCATGCGCTGATCCCGTGCCATTCCCGTTTGTCACCCTGTCCCAGACCCAGGGAGGAGGGCGGCCCGTCGCCCGGACGTGGCGCCAAGCCGAGGGGTCGCGAGCGAGGCGGCCCCCGTGACGGCCGGGGTCGGGGTCGAGGTCGCGGCGAGGTCATCCAGTCTCACTCAATTTTCGAGCAGGGTCCGGCTGATGGACTGCGGCGCAAGACGGGCGGTGAGCGCGTAGCACGGCTTTTGGAACTTAAGCGCCGGAGTACGGACGAATTCGTGCCTCTCGCCACGATCAACCACAGTGTGCATGGCCACCCGAGTTCGATTCTCGCTCACGGCCACCGATGCCAGTAACGATTACCTGAACCGGTCCTGGGCCTTCCCGATATTGACTCAGCCTCAAATGAGTACAGTGTGTGTGTGTAAACATTACCACTGGGAAGACAAAGGCGGCTGGGTGTGATGCTGGCCACCCACCCCCTGTATCGTGTACCCCAACAGTCTTATTAAGGCTGTACGGGGGACGGGTCTTTGTCTGCGTGTGGCGAGCAGGCTGGGAGGCTGCGCCCAATCCCGCCCAGACTGGCCTCACCCCCATCATCAACATCAAGAAGGAGAAGTGCGAGACGGAGGAGGAGACCAAGAAGTTGCTCAACATGCTGGAGCGAGACGATGTGAGCACAAGACACGCACACACACGCACGCACCGCAAATAGAGCAATCCCCCCGGAGAGCCTTGAACAAGCCGAAGTGCTGTGAGTGAGTACCTATTCAGGCCACCACGACACTCGAGAGGATGGTGTGGGCAGAACCACACCCGGCCGACGTTGTTTCCCCAGTGGCGATGTTTAACGCATCGCACCCGGTACTCCTGTAAAGCTGAGTCAACCGAGGGGAGGCACAGGACCCTCATCCAGCAGTGGATTTACAAAAGTGCTGTACACACAAGTGTACACACATTTGTTGTGCTAACCAAAAGGAAGCACTCGAACGTACAATTGGCATGAATAATGAACAACCTTTTTATTACATCTACAATGAAATTCGTGCATCGTGAGAGCCAGAGTCGATTCTTATTAAATAACTCGACTCGATTAATCGTTACACACTCAACACGTGTCTGGGCCAACTGCGTAACAGCCAAGCATCCACCACCCCATCCAGCCCCCCCCCCGCCCCCTCTAAACGACGATTCCAACCTGTGCGAGTCAGTTCGTCGATGACCCGGGGCTCGTCAACGACCCCGGGAACCTGCCCATCCAGCTGCCACTGTCCCACTCCGGAGACACGTTCCGCGACGAACCCTCCTGCAAGACCAAGGTGGAGAAGATGGAGGTGGACCCGCCGCAGGCCGTCAAAGGTAACCACGGCGACGGAGCTCAGGCATGACGCCTTCATCAACCATTGGGCAAAACCATCCACAGCGGTATCGCCCCCCACCCTCTCTACTGGCAGTCAGGGCGGTTCTGCGTATAGCTCGGACTGCACAGGGACAGCTGCCACCAGGGTGGGGCATCCTTGGTTAGACTTGAGCAGGGCATTGAAGTCATCGATATGAAAAGTGTCACGATGCAAGGTGCTTTAAGTTGCCGACGTTTGACGGTGCCCCATTAAGTGCAAATTCGTATCCTTACGCTCTTATCAGACCCATTAGAGTCGGAATCACATTTTTTTTTTATACTGGAGGAATCCGATAAGCTGTGAAGCTATTTTTCACAGATGTGCAGGAGGGGCATGGGATCAGCAAATTACAACAATAAAGTCAGGGATACATTTTAGACATCTGTCTGGGTCTGCGACCCGGTAAAGATTTCCACACCTGGCACACCACATCCAGTATACTCAATGGCTGTGGTGGCTAACAATCTATCGACGAACCAGGAAATATGTCTGTGCCGGGCACACACCACATCCAGTATACCTCTCGTTATGGGTTGTGGCAACTGGTCATGTGCTATTGAGTCAAACTACTAGTGACCCGGAAAATAAACTGGATTGCTTGGTTTATCAGTTGGCCTCTGAATTGTCCATTGTTCTATTCCCAATTAATCTTCATGAACAATTCCTGATGATGATAATGACGATAGTGGTGGCGAGTCATTTGACGTCTATTCAGCATGGGCCCATTCATCTTCCCCGCAGTCAAACAGGAGCCCGGCACAGAGGTGAAGGATGAGGAGGGACGACCGGTGCTCGCTCCTCCGCCCCATCTCTCCTCATCCGCGCCGATGACGGTGAGCCAGCTGCTGCGCCAGCTTCGCCTGCAGGAGGAGGAGGAGGAGGGCCGCGGGCCCGGCGGTGGCGATGCCGCCGCCGACTCGGGGCTGCTGTTCCTGCAGCTGCCCGACACGCTGCCGGGACAGCCGGCGTCCCGCGGGGCGGGCGACGTGGCCGGAGCCGACGAGCGACCCATCAAGCGGGAGATCAAGACGGAGGACGGCCAGACGATGCTGCTCAAGCAGGAGAAGGCCGAGGTGAGGGCGCTAACCGACGAAGCGGGGATCCGGATCAATGTGCAATTGCGTTTGAAGAACACCGCCGTTTTCACAGCGGTGTTCTTCATTGCAAAGCCCGCGGGCCACTCATGGTGGCGGTGCCTGGTGGCCTTTCGTGTGGCCTCTGACGTGCGGCCCCCGACAATACACAAATATGAAAAGACCCCCATCATGCTGTCAAACCCAATGGTTTCAAATGTGTGGCGGCCCTCAAACTGAAGTCTTATCAGCAAAAGTGGCCCCCCTCTCTGGAAATTTGTAAAAAACACTGGTTTACATGTTGATACAGTGGTTACCTTATATATTTTATTGTTTCTGTAACTAATATCTGTGATTGCACCGTGATTAGTCTATATGGGTAATCTGCCCGAGCCTGACTTTATGCTGCACGGAGTTTATTGCTTGCCATTGATATGTGTCTGTGCAGTTGTTTTGTGCCGATTTCTCTTTGCTTCGTTGCTGTACTTTATTTTGCTTGTTTTGCTTTTGTCATTTTGCTGACAACCCAGATCTCTGTTGCGAATGAGACTGGTCATCGTCCCTTGAGTTATCGCCTGGTTAAACAAAATCAACTTGGCACCAGTGGCCGTTTTATGTACTTAAAAACAAGACAAACTGTGCGTGCGCATGGATAATATTATACGACATCGTGCAACGTGCGATTGTCTTCGGAAGTATTTAGTACGCAGTGCGGAGGGTGAATCACGCGGACGCACGCGCACCTCACCTGGACGCCGGGTCCCACATCCTCTCCCGTTGCTCGCGGCAATGTGGTGCGTGCGTGCATGTGTGTGCGTGCATCCTCAGGAGGCCGGCGGAGAGGGCGATGGTGCCTGCACACTTCGGGACCTCTCCGAGGGCCAGGTGGGGCGGCTGATTGTGCGCGCCTCTGGGAAGGTGCAACTGGTGCTGGGCACCGTCAAACTTGATGTCGGCATGGGAACCAACTGCTCTTTCTTGCAGGTATACGCAGGCACCAGGAGGGAGGGTGTCAGGCAGGCACCGGGAGACACCGGGAGTGCACTGGGAG
The DNA here is from genome assembly GCF_048934315.1 of Petromyzon marinus. Lineage (NCBI taxonomy): Eukaryota > Metazoa > Chordata > Hyperoartia > Petromyzontiformes > Petromyzontidae > Petromyzon > Petromyzon marinus. Next base: position 20,670,365 of record NC_133674.1, read on the forward strand.
AGCACCGGGAGGGAGGGCACTGGGAGGGAGAGCGGGAGGGCGGCGCCTTACGCAGTGCCAGTTTGAGGCTACAAAATCCATGCCGGGTTTTTGGTCTCTAGACAACGCGTGCAACTGGTGGATACAACGAGCGACGGGAACGCACCGGCATAGGCGTCATTGTTCGTGCTTTCTCACACAAAGACCCCCACTGGCTCACATGGAGAGCCGTAGGCTTACACAGAGACCCATACTCACAAAGAAACCCATATATTCACACACCCCCTGACTCGCATAGAGTCCCATATGTTCACATAGAGGCCCACATACACCCATATGAAATAAAGTCACTCGCCATAGGTTTCATAGCTTTGCCTTAGCGCTTCCCATACAGAGCCGAGCGGAACTTTGACTCGGTCAAACCTTGCCAACCTCCGAACCTAATGACCTCATCCACCCCCTCGCAGGAGCTGGTGTCGGTGCGCCTGCAGGAGGGGCGCACGGGCGACGCGACGGTGCTGGGCCACGTGTGCCACCGTCTCATCTGCACACCCAACTTCGAGAGCCTCCTTCACGGCCACAGCAGGGTTGGGACCTGACCTGGCCAGGGAGTTGGGACCTGACCTGGCCAGGGGGTTGGGACCTGACCTGGCCAGGGGGTTGGGACCTGATCCTACTGACGGGTTGGGACATTGGGGCCTGGCCTGCTGGTCGGTTCGGGCTGAGCCTGCAGGGTTTCTCACCATTGTCCACAGTTCCACCAATCTGCTCCTTTCGACTACGCTGGGCACTCCCCATGACGAGGACCCATGTGTGTGTGCGCGTGTTTGTACAAAAGCAGATGGTACAAGGAACCAGTTAAGGCAAGTGCTGTTAGTGAACAGATGATAATGTCAGCACGGTGTGCAAGGGGGATGCCACCATGACTGGCTGCCTGTCTTCCCCCCCCCCCACCTACTGTAACCGGTATTAAAGTCGAGCCGAGTCAACTTATGTCACTAGCCACTGATGCTATCCGTGGCCAGGAATCAAACCAAGGTCGCTGGGTTTCGTAACACAGCGTGCTAACCACTGCACCACCGCTCCCGCTGAACGCACATTCTCTGGGTTGCGCTGGACACTGTCAACAAAGATCAGGCGCGTGCAGCCTGTGACACGAATTACTATTTGAACCGAGAAGACTGCAACGAGGTAGACTGGACTCGTGGAAACCCGATGTGAATGTACAGCAAGCGTGGAACCACTGTCGCGTCAACAGTCGAAGTTGGAGGGGTGACTGCTGAGAGAGTTTACAGATAAAGGACGTTGGGAATAGAAATACTGTTATTTATTTATGCAGCAAAGCCTCACCGTTCAGGATCCTGCCATTAGAACGTTTGGTCGATTCCCTGCCCATTTGATTTGTGTGGGAGGAAACTGGAGTTTCTGGAGAAAGTCCATCACTTTAGCCACCAACCCAATGTGGGTTGTTGGCGACGGAGCATAGGGCAATCCACGAATGGATTTTTCCTGCAGTGACCTCTGCTGATAGACACAGCACCAACCCATCCACCTATCGTTGCCCAGTCACCACACCTCCAGCGAGAGGCGTAGCAATGCCGCCCGGCCATGGCGTTCTCTGCCACGGCGTTCTCTGCCACGGCGTTCTCTGCCACGGCTCTGACGCTGCGACTGCGTGAGGCTGCAGAGCGGCGGCCGAGGCGAATTGGGGCGACCACCCCGGGCCCTGCGCTTGACGTCACGCTGTCAGATGCAGTGCTGCTGGTTAAGTTTGAAGGTGTGTTGGGGGTGGGGGCCTCTCACGGCCCTGCTGGCAGGGGGTGGGGGAGATGGAGGGTGGATTGAGGTGGTACGTGAAGGAGGGCACTGGACTCAAACTTCACAGAGCAGAGTTTAGAAAACATTTCTTGAAATGTTTTATTTTTGTGTTACCGCAAATAAAAAACCACAAGGCTACAACAATCTTTATTTGAAGCTTTCATGACTGCAGGGATCCATACTCTTAGGTTCTTTCGGTAAAGTCACGTAGGTAGAAATAAAATAAAACAAATCACGACGTTTCAAACGCAACACAAGCGGTCGTCATCAGGCAAACGAGTCAGCCTATAAAGGCAAACTGTTTATAAAGGTTTGGGGATGGGCGTAGCCCAAGTGTATCAACACCAGAAGCACGTGCGGTGCATGAGTGCCAATGCAGCAACAATGCCAAACGCTGGGGATTCGACATGTATCGGACCGTGTTCGCGAACACAAGGCAGATCTGAAAGACGGCAGAGGCTGACTCATTTGCCTGATGACGACCACTTGTGTTGCGAGTGAAACGTCGTGATTTATTTTATTTTTAACTACGTGACTTTACCGAAAGAACCAAAGAGTAAGCTACAACAAGTTATTTGAATCTTAAATGTAAAAAAAATATGAGGCCCCACTCGTCTAAGTGGTGGTAGGCATCCATTTGAAGGTCGAAGGTCAGGAGGTCCTGATCTCCAGACGGAGGTTGGATGTGTCAGGAGGCAGACTCCTGGTTGTCCACCATCGCCTCCACTGCCTTCTCGTCAGTGCGGCAGGTGTTGTAGGAGCCGCACTTATCGCACTTCAGGCCCAGCACGTGGAACGGCACCCGGGTGCGCTCCAAGCAGTCATTGCACAGGATCTGGGAACGGATACAATCGGGGGGGGGGGGGGGGTAGCAAGTGGACATCAGCCATGGAAACTGAGCGGGCGTATCAACTCACAGGCGTCCAATGGGTTGTTGCTAGAGGCCGACCGAAATTCGGTTTCAGCGCCGAAAGTTGGCAAATGGCCTCTTTTTAACTTTCGGTTTCGGCCGAAGGTAAATTTTTTACTTTCGTCTTCTTTGGTTCTTTCGGTAAAGTCACGTAGAATGAGAATAAAATAATAAATTGATAAAATAAAATAACACAATAATATTCTCACGACGTTTCGGCCACAACACAAGCGGCCTTCATCAGGTGAAGGGGCGAGACTGTCTGGTAGGACAGCGCTGGAGTGAGAGAGCCACGTTCAGATCACGGCTCTTAAGCTATGTGAGAGGAACAAAGAGCCTTGACAAAGGAATTGGCATATAATTTAGCATTGAAATGGCTGAATGATTAGCTTGTGACTGGTCACAAGCTATTGTGGCCGAAACGTCGTGAGAATATTATTGTGTTATTTTATTTTATCAATTTATTATTTTATTCTCATTCTACGTGACTTTACCGAAAGAACCAAAGAAGATGAATCATTGCAGTCACGAAAGCTTTAAATCGAAATTTTTACTTTCGGTTTCGGCCGAAACTGATATTGACTTTCGGTCGTCATTCGTCAACTGAAGATCTATTTTTAGAATATAACGCTCGTGCTACGTCAATCACTGCCTATCGGCCGGTCAGTCGGCGCTAGGCAATCCTATGCAATAGGCTGCATACACACACACGTACACACAAACACGTCAGCAGCAGCAGCTTGGGAGCGAGGTTACAGCCGCAACCATGCAGGCTGCTAATGTATATACGACCGGTCAACAGACAGCAAGCAGCCTGTCTGGCTGAATATGGAACAACTGTTGTTTCTTCACTACAACATTCGTTTGTTTGCATATAATTACTAAGTAACACCTAAAGATTTGATATTTAGCGACTCTTACTGCAGGCTCTGAATTAGTTCTAGATTTCTTTTTACTTAAAGTAGCATTGCATCATGACATATTTCATAAATCTTGTGTTCGGTAACTTCGGTTATATACCTTTCTGTTTCGGTCTCGGTCGAAAGTGTAATTAAACTTTCGGCTTCGCTTTCGGCCGAAAGTAAATTTTTAACTTTGTCTGGTTTCGGTTTCAGCCAAAACCAGAAATTCAGTTTCGGTTGGCCTCTAGTTGTATTATAAGACAACGATTGCATGGCTTCATCCAGCAGTGGATATATTGTTGCCAACGAGAGCAGGCTGGGCAGCTCGATGGCCATGCACGAGTAATGAGGCCAGCACTGTCAAGATCCTGGCTTGGAACCTGGGTTTCAGCCTTCGGTGATTGAACCGGTTACTCAAGTGTAGTGAGCCGATGGTCGTCGCACAGTCGCCAGTGACTGCAGTGAACAATCATCATGCACGTGACGATTGTGTGCAGTGAGCGGTGATACATGTGATCACAGTGCCGAGCGGGTGGTGAGCGAATGCCAAGCGGCTCACCATCAGGACGAGATTCTGGTATTCCTCCGGCATGGGCATCTGCGCCACCTCCTCGTCCATGTTGCTCCACACGGAGCTCATGGGCACCATGGATCGAGCGCAGAGCGGGCAACGGTACGCACTGCTCGGGTAAAGGCAAAAGCAAAGATCCCCCTATGGCCTTAACATATTGTTGGGCAAGTGCTGTTAGTAAGTACCTATGAAAGCTGGCACAGTACACGGGGGGGGGAGGGTGGACAGCATCACGCCCGGCCACCTTTGTCTCCCTAGTGCCGACATTTACACAATGCACAAGGTACTAATGTGAGGCAGTCAACCGAGGAGAGGCCCAGTATCAGTTCAGACAATCATCACTGGTGCTGGCTTTGAGCTAGAATTGAACTCGGGTATCCAGGTTCGTAGAGCAGCATGCTCATCACTGAATCGCCACTCCTCACAGCACAGCACCATTACTGTCAGCAGCATCACCACCACGATCACCAGCAGCAGTCACCATAGCGACAACCAGGAGTCATCGCCAGGACCACCATCCGCAGTCCCCACCACTGCACCATTACCACCGGCACCATCACCCGCAGCAGCAGTAGAAGCGTCACTATGCCAACCACCATTCGCAATCAATTTGTTGTATCTACAGTGGGTGTACTTAGATGGGTGGCATCCAGAGCTCGCCAGGGCATGGGGCTGTCAGGATGTGGCAAGGAGATGGAAAGGAGATGGCACTGCCGACCGTCACTCCCTTCCCTTTTGCGTGGAGTTTTCCCTCGGCACTCCGCTTGCCTCCTGCACGAAGCGAAACCCCCATTGATGCAATTGGCCAAATATCCCATTGTGTCATGACCCTCCTTGAAACAAGTCTTGGGACTTTACATTGGTGAACAACCGGCACGATGATTTCCCCACTGGTCGGACAAAAAGCGTCAATCGAGCCATCACCAGCGTCCACACCAAACAACATTTAAACGAGACTAGTGACCATGGGCGATTGACAAACGAGCCACAAGAAAACCGAGCGCTGGTGACAGACAACTGCGAACAACAGCAGCAGCGGCAGCACAACCCGCTTCTGCCCACTCACAGCTGCACACTGTGTGAACTACAGCCCCAGTTATCGCTGCTTGCTGTGGACACAGCGTGCAGGTGATGGCTGTGGTTGTTTGCTAGGGGAGGGGGGAGGGTGGCGAGGTGATAATCCCCCCCCCAACTCCGCTTCGTGGGTGCGGGCGTGGTTGCAGTTGCCGTCCTGCACTCACCTGTATCTCAGCGTCTGCTTGAAGCAAGCACTGGAACACAGACAGACAGAAAGCGGCCAGGTGGTTAGAGTCATCCAGTGAGATTCACGCAAAGCTGAACCGGCCGAGGGAGGAGTGGCGTGCATCAGACACGTGGTGTGTATCGGACACGTGGTGCAGCAGGTGGTGGTCGTGGTGGTGGGCTGATTAATTCGTGTTGTGTATTTTATAGACACAAACGCAACGTGGATTTATATGTATCGTCTAAATGTGACCGCATGTCAAGACGCTGCATGGAAACTGGGTGTGTTTGTTTTATAGTTTACGGGGCTCTGTTTGAGTGAAGGCGATACAAAGTCGACTTACATAGCATATAAAATAAATGCGACAGCATCCCAGAATGCTTTATATAAACAGTGGGCGTATTTATTTTACACAGCACGGATGGCTGGGGGAAGAGAGTTCTGTGAATTGTGGTATAATTTAGATGTGCCATGGTTGTGGTTGTGCCATGGGTGTAGTCATGATGTGGTTGTGCGGTGGTTGTCGTTGTGCCACGGGTATGGTCGTGCTGTAGTTGTGATTGTGCCGCGTGGTTGTGCTGCGTGGGTCACTGTGACACCAATGCTTGCCTGTGCAAGAGATGTCCACAAGGCAGAGGCATGGCAGCGTCTCGAGACGTGTGCAGATCCTGGAATCCGACAAAACACGCAAGGCCAAAAACACAGCACTGGAGATCCGAGTTCAACTCCCGACTACGGCTACCGGAAGTGATATTTGCACCAAGTTCTGAGCAACCTTTAACAACCCGCACAGTCCAGCATGAAGTATAGTCAAACAACCTCCATGCGAATGGCGAGACCATCATCCAGCAGTGGATGGAAGGGCTGTACATTATATTTCATGAACACGAATCGCCATCATCGTGTGCACCCCTGCATTGCTCGTTGCTTAAACATGGATACTTAGTGCTCGCGAAGAGAGCCGTTGCCCAAATTTTCGTCTTTTATATATATCTGTTTTACATTAAGGCCACGGGATTTTTGACAAATGTGCCCAGTTCGTTTGTTAACTGTACTTGCGCACCACTGCCAACCCAGCAGAAGCAGCATCACCAAATTAATTGTTGAATATTCTTAGTTCTTTCGGTAAAGTCACATAGAAGGGAAAACAATAAAATAATAAAAATATAAAACAATAAAATTATCTGCGTGACTTTACCAAAAGAACTAAGAATATGAATCCCTGCAGTCATGAAAGCTTTAAATAATAATTGTTGAATATTGATCATTTGTGAGTTGCATAGGGAAGGCGCTTGATGGAAAAAAATGTATTCTTAGGCTCGTGATGCGTGCATCATATCGCATGCACACAGGCACACAGGCACACAGTGTGAATTTACAGCCACCACCACCCAACCTCTCACCTCCATGCACACGGGGCAGTTTTGACGAGATACGTTCTCCACGCACTGGGGAGAAACGGGGGAGAGAAAAAAGGATGGGAAGGTAAAACACAGACACGCAGCAGTGACTGGGCAGACACGAGCGTGCGAACATTCTGTGACGTGGCACTCGCTGGATTTATCACTACGTTGACTTTCCCGGTTGTGCCGTGCTAGTTCTCCAATGCGATTTCACGTTGCACCCCGCGGCGTTCGCCACCATGTCCGACGTTTCGCTCCATGTGCTCACAGCTTCTTCAGGAACTGAACAGTTTACTGGCACGCGGACCGAAATGATACCGCCGCCGAAAAACACGCGCGCACGAAGCGCTCCAGATAATCCACCCACACCGGCCCGACGCTCGGAGGGGTTTTCCGGAGTCGGTACGTGGGGGCGGCAGTCATTGTTAGCGTGGCCCGAGTAATGGACCACGAGAGAAAGTGGTCAGTCACAATCGTCGGTGGATTAAACGATGGGATAGCCCCGGTTCTACCTTATGCTTGTCGTGGAGGGAAGTGGGCAGACATAGATTGCATTTAGAGCAGTGGAAGAAACCCTCCCTTGGGCCGATCCTGCAAGAGAGACACGCACGGCAACGCTGAGAGGGGCGCACGTCCAGAGAGGATTCCAGCACCCAATGCCGGAAGCCAAGAGACTGCAGCGACATTCCCAGAACCCGAGATCGGATGAGAGCACAGTAGTACAATGTACACGTGTAGAGAGCATTGCAGAACATATTGTTGTAATGTACTATGCACCAACGTCTATGCTCCCCACCTTCACCAACCTGAATTGATAACACCAGTGTAACTTGGCAGTGCCTTAAGGAAGCCTCAACCCAAGGGACAAATATCTTTCTCCTGTGCATACACACCAAGGTTACGTGTATCCTGGGATGTCTGACATGAGTGGGATAATTTTCCGTTTCTACGTCCAACGTTATTGTCCAACCCAGCAGGATTTATTTTAACAGGCCATACCCTGCCGATGACATGTGCAAAGTAAAAAAAACGGGTTTCTCAGTGTCACATCATGAGATGAAGCGTCCCTTTGGATTCTCTCGCAGAGCAGTACAACCCTCTGTGTTAGAGAATGGCACAGTGAAGTGGATATCACAGAGCTACTTCTGACGTCCCTTCACGTATCCTCTGGTATGCATTGCCTGAAACGTGAACGGTGCTTGTGCACCATTCTCATTGCAGCAGCCAAATCACCAAACAATGTTAAATTCTGGAACACACAGTAGGGGGCAGCACTTGCCCACACGGCTGCCGCCACTTGGGACTCATGCTCGTCACGTGACTAACCTCTACAGCTCATTCGTAAGAGCTGGAATTTTGTCAACTTGAATGCAAAAAGCAACTAAGTCATTCGAGTCCAGTTTGAGGACCCGGTTTAATCACAAGCGGCTGCCTGCATTTGAACCCAGGAACTCAGCGATGCTAGCTCAGCCCTCTGACTTCTGTGCCAGCCGACAACCTCGTATATTCACATTGTTTAATATTTTTGGCAGTGACCCTGATCTGCTTAGTTACGATTTTGAAATTATATAAGCCTGCAAGCCGGTGGTCAAGACCCACATCTTTAAACTTGCTATTTCTGAGTCTTGATTCATGCTGGATATGCGGACATATTTCAATACTTGTTAGATATCTGTTAGATGTTTTGTTTTTAAACTTGATCATTTGGGTGCAAGCACTTTTAAATCACCTTGGCAAATGCGAGAAGAAACCGGAGGCGTCCGGCAAGTTTGAAACAGGGGGACAAGGGCGGAGGTGCAAGCATCTCACCTGCAGATTCCGCAAGAGGAGCAGTGGTACTGCTGCTTGTCGCGGTCGTACAGGTGGCAGACGTCGCAGTAGTACTCGCCAAACACGACGCCGCACTGCGTGCACGTCCTGCCCACCTGCACACCGTTAGGTACGCGCCACGTGGACACCGGGACCCATCTAAAACTACGCACCACGTGTACACTAGCACCTACCTAGAACTACGCGCCACGTGTACACCAGGACCCACCTAGAACTACGCACCACGTGTACACCAGGACCCACCTAGAACTACACACGTGTACACCAGGACTCATCGAGAACTACACACCACGTGTATACCCGGACCCACCTAGAACTACCAGCATCCCTCCACAACCGTGGAATGTGTCACACGTCGCAGGAGAGCCAGGTGCACACCTGCCCGACTGTATGTTATGTGTGTGTATTTTTATGCTAAAACACAGCACATTTGCGCAGTAAGGAGCACAGGTGGTGCAACTGTCAGTCATCTCAGTCGGTCAACCCAAAACACCTGGGTCTGTCCTGTTACCTCCGGCCAGAGAACCATTGAGATTTCACGTGCCCTCAATGTGCACCTAGCCTGGCACTAGTACCGTGGTGTTGTCACAACCACTTAGTGGCAAATGTTGTTTGGGTACGGGGAGTGGTTGTGGCGTGGTTAGTGCACTTTCGAACCCAGCGACCCGAGTTCGATTTCTGCTCATGACCAATAACAGTGGCGAGTATTTCAAGCAGTTCTCGGCCTACCCGAGGTCAACTCACCCTGAAATGAGAACCTGCCATGGTTTTGGGGAGACAAAGGGTGTCCGGGCATGGTTTTGGCCACCTACTCGAATCTTCATAGGTGCTCGCTAACAGCATTTACCGCAAGAGTAGTCCATTAAAGGCTACACGGGGCATCTTTGGCTGTGTTTGGTGAACACATGGGCCAAAGTATGCCGGAACCCAGGTGTGTATTTGCTCAGCTGTGTGTGTGTGTGAGTGAGCATAGAGACCTCGGCATGAACATGGTCCAGGTGAGTACCTGTGTGTGCACAGGTGTGTGTGTGTCCCCACGCTCTGAAGGTGTGTACACACCTGCTGGACGGAGCTGCAGCTCGAGCAGCGCACAGTGGTCACCTGGAAGCGGTCCATGGCGTGGTCCTCCTTGTCATCGTGACACAGACGGCATGGGTAGAAGACATTGCAGCATGCGGCCTGCATACAAAAACACAAAGATCCCCCCTTAACTGACTCTTGGGGCAAGTGCTGTTGGCAACCACCTATCAAGCCCGGCACGGCACATGAGGGGGTAGGCCAACAACACACCCGGCCGCCTTTGTCTCCCAAGTGGCAATATTTACACACTGCACCAGGTACTCATTTAAGGCCGAGTCGACATAGGGGAGGCCAGCACTGGTTCATATAAGTGCCACTGGTGTGTGCTGTGAGCAGGAATCAAACTTGAGTTGCCTGGTTTGTAGCACAGCATGCTCACCACTGCGCCACCGCTCATACACACACACCAACAGGGACTCGAACCTGCAACTCCAACCTAGGAGATGAACTGCCTGATGTTTAAAGACAAGGGCACTCTGTTAGAAGGAATAATACTTCGTTTTAGTACAAAATGCACTGTACGCAAAATAACTTACAGTTCAATTTTAATTTAAAGTTTTCGTGACTGCAGGGATTCATATTCTTGGTTCTTTCGGTAAAGTCACGTATAAGGGAAACAATCAAATAATAAAAATATAAAACAATAACATTCTCACGATGTTTCGACTGCAACACAAGCAATCATCATCAGGTGTGAAAACCACAACAAGAAATCTGAACAAACTGTCAAATCGCTCTCCGTGGTGCTAACGTTAAAAATAACCGCCACTTTTTTCAAATTTTCTTGTTGTGGTTTTCACACCTGATGATGATTGCTTGTGTTGCAGTCGAAACGTCGTGAGAATTTTATTGTTTTATATTTTTATTATTTTATTGTTTCCCTTCTACGTGACTTTACCGAAAGAACCAAGAATATAACTTACAGTTCACCAGCATTGGGGTTTAAAAACAAGGCGAACTGCTGTCAAAACTGGCCCAGCAGAGGGTGCTTGTCTGTAACCTATGCTGCTGAGAAGATGCCATCCCAGAAGGACGTGTGGCTGGTGGGACGTGTACAAATAAAAACATTGTTTTTGTTACATGGAGGGACAGATGCGGGATGCAGGCGTTTTATCTGCCGATATATTTTGTTCCTGATATAACCCATTAGTGTTCAAGGATGACTGTTTTGCAAACCTCGAATTCCCTAAAGCTTGGAAACCCACAAGCCCGCAGTTTTACAATTAGTGCCAATGAAGGTTACGTGATGACTGTTTGCGGATACGTTTCCTTATCATGTCAAGCATCATAGTAATAATGTGATAATGTACAACGAACACATGTTTCTCATAAACTGTTTCAGAAGTATCGCAGAGTATCATTATTCCTACTCTCGTATAAATTAACATTTTAGCTCGCAAACATTTGCAGTCGTGTATACACTCCATGCGGTGTGTCACTGAAATGCACACTTCACCCGCACCTCCGATTAGCACGGTTGGCTACGTACGGTGCGAAAGAAGTTAAACACACACCACACATGCGTCGAACTCTAAAGTTGCCCTGCTCATCCACCCCGCTCACACGAATCGCGCCACTCGCACCTGCCGACTGCACCCACGACTTGCCCACTGCACTGTGACCACAAAGCCACGTGCCCAGCGTGTGCCACGTGCCCAGCGTGTGCCACGAGCCCCTCTTATCAAAGCTATAAAACATTGTTTACACAACCAGTGACTGGGAGCATACAAAAACAAACACGTTCAACATTTTAACCTCAACTTATGCAGTAAATTACAAACTAAAGGAAAACGTTTCGAGTAATATTCAACCAATATACCGACGCTCTCACGACAGCCACGAAGTGATGGTGAAGTCACTTGTACCAGGCTAGGTGCTCTTCACACGAACAAGACACACGTGCACGCACTGGATTAATGAGGGCCTCCCAACCCCCTCACACCGTGAGGGGTACCATGTAGGTGGGTAGGGCTAACCATACTTCACCACTCTGGTCTATGTAGGTGGGTAGGGTTAACCATACTTCACCACGCTGGTCCATGTAGGTGGGTAGGGTTAACCATACTTCACCACTCTGGTCTATGTAGGTGGGTAGGGTTAACCATACTTCACCACTCTGGTCTATGTAGGTGGGTAGGGTTAACCATACTTCACCACTCTGGTCTATGTAGATGGGTAGGGTTAACCATACTTCACCACTCTGGTCCATGTAGGTGGGTAGGGTTAACCATACTTCACGCTGGTCCATGTAGGTGGGTAGGGTTAACCATACTTCACCACGCTGGTCTATGTAGGTGGGTAGGGTTAACCATACTTCACCACTCTGGTCTATGTAGGTGGGTAGGGTTAACCATACTTCACCACTCTGGTCTATGTAGGTGGGTAGGGTTAACCATACTTCACCACGCTGGTCCATGTAGGTGGGTAGGGTTAACCATACTTCACCACGCTGGTCTATGTAGGTGGGTAGGGTTAACCATACTTCACCACTCTAGTCTATGTAGGTGGGTAGGGTTAACCATACTTCACCACTCTGGTCTATGTAGGTGGGTAGGGTTAACCATACTTCACCACTCTGGTCTATGTAGGTGGGTAGGGTTAACCATACTTCACCATGCTGGTCTATGGAGGTGGGTAGGGTTAACCATACTTCACCACTCTGGTCTATGTAGGTGAGTAGGGTTAACCATACTTCACCACTCTAGTCTATGGAGGTGGGTAGGGTTAACCATACTTCACCACGCTGGTCTATGTAGGTGGGTAGGGTTAACCATACTTCACCACTCTGGTCTATGTAGGTGGGTAGGGTTAACCATACTTCACCACGCTGGTCTATGTAGGTGGGTAGGGTTAACCATACTTCACCACTCTGGTCTATGTAGGTGGGTAGGGTTAACCATACTTCACCACTCTGGTCTATGTAGGTGGGTAGGGTTAACCATACTTCACCACTCTAGTCTATGGAGGTGGGTAGGGTTAACCATACTTCACCACGCTGGTCTATGTAGGTGGGTAGGGTTAACCATACTTCACCACGCTGGTCCATGTAGGTGGATAGGGTTAACCATACTTCACCTCGCTGGTCCATGTAGGTGGGTAGGGTTAACCATACTTCACCATGCTGGTCTATGGAGGTGGGTAGGGTTAACCATACTTCACCACGCTGGTCTATGGAGGTGGGTAGGGTTAACCATACTTCACCACTCTGGTCTATATAGGTGGGTAGGGTTAACCATACTTCACCACTCTAGTCTATGGAGGTGGGTAGGGTTAACCATACTTCACCACGCTGGTCTATGTAGGTGGGTAGGGTTAACCATACTTCACCACTCTGGTCTATGTACGTGGGTAGGGTTAAGCATACTTCACCACGCTGGTCCATGTAGGTGGGTAGGGTTAACCATACTTCACCACGCTGGTCTATGGAGGTGGGTAGGGTTCACCATACTTCACCACGCTGGTCTATGTAGGTGGGTAGAGTTAACCATACTTCACCACGCTGGTCCATGTAGGTGGGTAGGGTTAACCATACTTCACCACGCTGGTCCATGTAGGTGGGTAGGGTTAATCATACTTCACCACGCTGGTCTATGGAGGTGGGTAGGGTTAACCATACTTCACCACTCTGGTCTATGTAGATGGGTAGGGTTAACCATACTTCACCACGCTGGTCTATGTAGGTGGGTAGGGTCAAACATACTTCACCACGCTGGTCCATGTAGGTGGGTAGGGTTAACCATACTTCACCACGCTGGTCTATGTAGGTGGGTAGGGTTAACCATACTTCACCTCGCTGGTCCATGTAGGTGGGTAGGGTTAACCATATTTCACCACTCTGGTCTATGTAGGTGGGTAGGGTTAACCATACTTCACCACGCTGGTCTATGTAGGTGGGTAGGGTTAACCATACTTCACCTCGCTGGTCCATGTAGGTGGGTAGGGTTAACCATACTTCACCACGCTGGTCTATGGAGGTGGGTAGGGTTAACCATACTTCACCACGCTGGTCTATGGAGGTGGGTAGGGTTAACCATACTTCACCACTCTGGTCTATGGAGGTGGGTAGGGTTAACCATACTTCACCACGCTGGTCTATGGAGGTGGGTAGGGTTAACCATACTTCACCACGCTGGTCCATGTAGGTGGGTAGGGTTAACCATACTTCACCACGCTGGTCTATGTAGGTGGGTAGGGTTAACCATACTTCACCACTCCGGTCTATGTAGGTGGGTAGGGTCAACCATACTTCACCACGCTGGTCCATGTAGGTGGGTAGGGTTAACCATACTTCACCACGCTGGTCTATGTAGGTGGGTAGGGTTAACCATACTTCACCTCGCTGGTCCATGTAGGTGGGTAGGGTTAACCATATTTCACCACTCTGGTCTATGTAGGTGGGTAGGGTTAACCATACTTCACCACGCTGGTCTATGTAGGTGGGTAGGGTTAACCATACTTCACCACGCTGGTCTATGTAGGTGGGTAGGGTTAACCATACTTCACCTCGCTGGTCTATGGAGGTGGGTAGGGTTAACCATACTTCACCACGCTGGTCTATGTAGGTGGGTAGGGTTAACCATACTTCACCACGCTGGTCTATGTAGGTGGGTAGGGTTAACCATACTTCACCACTCTGGTCTATGTAGGTGGGTAGGGTTAACCATACTTCACCACTCTGGTCTATGTAGGTGGGTAGGGTTAACCATACTTCACCACGCTGGTCTATGTAGGTGGGTAGGGTTAACCATACTTCACCACGCTGGTCTATGTAGGTGGGTAGGGTTAACCATACTTCACCTCGCTGGTCTATGTAGGTGGGTAGAGTTAACCATACTTCACCACTCTGGTCTATATAGGTGGGTAGGGTTAACCATACTTCACCACTCTGGTCTATATAGGTGGGTAGGGTAAACCATACTTCACCACGCTGGTCCATGTAGGTGGGTAGGGTTATTCATACTTCACCACGCTGGTCTATGTAGGTGGGTAGGGTTAACCATACTTCACCACTCTGGTCTATGTACGTGGGTAGGGTTAAGCATACTTCACCACGCTGGTCCATGTAGGTGGGTAGGGTCAACCATACTTCACCTCGCTGGTCCATGTAGGTGGGTAGGGTTAACCATATTTCACCACTCTGGTCTATGTAGGTGGGTAGGGTTAACCATACTTCACCACGCTGGTCTATGTAGGTGGGTAGGGTTAACCATACTTCACCACGCTGGTCTATGTAGGTGGGTAGGGTTAACCATACTTCACCTCGCTGGTCTATGGAGGTGGGTAGGGTTAACCATACTTCACCACGCTGGTCTATGTAGGTGGGTAGGGTTAACCATACTTCACCACGCTGGTCTATGTAGGTGGGTAGGGTTAACCATACTTCACCACTCTGGTCTATGTAGGTGGGTAGGGTTAACCATACTTCACCACTCTGGTCTATGTAGGTGGGTAGGGTTAACCATACTTCACCACGCTGGTCTATGTAGGTGGGTAGGGTTAACCATACTTCACCACGCTGGTCTATGTAGGTGGGTAGGGTTAACCATACTTCACCTCGCTGGTCTATGTAGGTGGGTAGAGTTAACCATACTTCACCACTCTGGTCTATGTAGGTGGGTAGGGTTAACCATACTTCACCACTCTGGTCTATGTAGGTGGGTAGGGTTAACCATACTTCACCACGCTGGTCTATGTAGGTGGGTAGGGTTAACCATACTTCACCACGCTGGTCTATGTAGGTGGGTAGGGTTAACCATACTTCACCACGCTGGTCTATGTAGGTGGGTAGGGTTAACCATACTTCACCACGCTGGTCTATGTAGGTGGGTAGGGTTAACCATACTTCACCACGCTTCTTCACGTGCGAGTGCCAATGGCCTCAACAGCTGCCGAGCTTCCCAGATCCGAGTCCACGCGGGCGCGACTCCGCTGCGCTTCCACGTCCCATTGAAATCTATTCCGCGTACGACTTTTTAACACCGCGAGAATTCGCCAAATAAGCATTCCTAAATGCTTTCATTGTAATTATTCCAAGCCAAACACGGAGGTCCGAAGGCCGCACGCAGGGCGACGTCGGAGATTTGCGGCTACACCTTGGGGGAACGGGGGGGGGGGAGCAAGGAGGACACGGGGGGGTCCCAGTGGTCTCCCCGGGGTACCGGGGCCCCGCCGGGGGTTGGGAGGCCACCCGACCGCACCTGCAGCTCGCAGCCGCGCTGGTAGTGCCGGCACTGCCCCACGCTGCGCGCCATGCCCACCGCGGCCTCCTCCTCCCCTCGTGCGGGAGCCTCCTCGACCTCGCCTGGAAGTGACGCGGAGATGGGGGCTGGGAACCCGGCCAGCTCGACCCGGAGCGCCCCCTGGCGACCGGGCCGTGCTATTGTAGAGCAATTATCAATGATTACATTGCGTTATTCTATTCCGTTCTCGCGAACGAGGACGGCGGCGATTGCAACGCGTGCAGGAGCTGAATGTCAATGTCGAGGTCTGCCAGCCACGACGAGTCGGCGTTTCGCTGTTCCCGTGTTGATCGAGCCCCTAGGCCACATCGTGTTGCTGTATTGTCCATCGTTTGTGCTGCATGGCCACAATCGCACTGCTGTGGGCTCGTCTTTAATGTATATCTGTGGGTATCAATATATATTGAGTCTCTTCTGGTCTCTGTGTATCACTATAAGTCTATGTGTATGTATATCTATGGGTTGCGGTATTGTCCATCGTTTGTGTTGCATGGCCACAATCGCACTTTTGTGGCTCCTGCCTTTAATTTTCAATTTATAAAGGAGAAGGTGCTGTTGTTCTGATGCGGCTGACGGTTCCATTAACAGTGTGTAGCAGGAGGAATGGCAAAGCGACGAGGTGCGATGATGATGATGCTTGCGTCTGGAACGAGGAGTTTATATTAGGAAGTCCGCGCTGTTCCACTCTGTTGGCTAGCGCCCCTCTGACCCTGGGTGAGATTCTAGGATGGTAACAGCAGCAGCACGAACCCACAAGGTGAGATTCTAGGATGGTAACAGCAGCAGCACGAACCCACAAGGTGAGATTCTAGGATGGTAGCAGCAGCACGAACCCACAAGGTGAGATTCTAGGATGGTAGCAGCAGCAGCACGAACCCACAAGGTGAGATTCTAGGATGGTAGCAGCAACACGAACCCTTAAGGTGAGATTCTAGGATGGTAACAGCAGCAGCACGAACCCACAAGGTGAGATTCTAGGATGGTAGCAGCAGCACGAACCCACAAGGTGAGATTCTAGGATGGTAGCAGCAGCACGAACCCTTAAGGTGAGATTCTAGGATGGTAGCAGCAGCACGAACCCACAAGGTGAGATTCTAGGATGGTAACAGCAGCAGCGCGAACCCACAAGGTGAGATTCTAGGATGGTAACAGCAGCAGCACGAACCCACAAGGTGAGATTCTAGGATGGTAACAGCAGCAGCGCGAACCCACAAGGTGAGATTCTAGGATGGTAGCAGCAGCACGAACCCACAAGGTGAGATTCTAGGATGGTAGCAGCAGCACGAACCCTTAAGGTGAGATTCTAGGAGGGTAACAGCAGCAGCGCGAACCCACAAGTTGAGATTCTAGGATGATGGCAGCAGCAGCACAAACCCACAAGGTGAGATTCTAGGATGGTAACAGCAGCAGCGCGAACCCACAAGGTGAGATTCTAGGATGGTAACAGCAGCAGCACGAACCCACAAGGTGAGATTCTAGGATGGTAGCAGCAGCACGAACCCACAAGGTGAGATTCTAGGATGGTAGCAGCAGCACGAACCCACAAGGTGAGATTCTAGGATGGTGGCAGCAGCAGCACGAACCCACAAGGTGAGATTCTAGGATGGTAACAGCAGCAGCGCGAACCCTTAAGGTGAGATTCTAGGATGGTAACAGCAGCACGAACCCACAAGGTGAGATTCTAGGATGGTGGCAGCAGCAGCACGAACCCACAAGGTGAGATTCTAGGATGGTGGCAGCAGCAGCACGAACCCTTAAGGTGAGATTCTAGGATGGTAACAGCAGCAGCACGAACCCACAAGGTGAGATTCTAGAATGGTAACAGCAGCAGCACGAACCCACAAGATGAGATTCTAGGATGGTGACAGCAGCAGCACGAACCCACAAGGTGAGATTCTAGGATGGTAACAGCAGCAGCACGAACCCTTAAAGTGAGATTCTAGGATGATGGCAGCAGCAGCACGAACCCACAAGGTGAGATTCTAGGATGGTAACAGCAGCAGCACGAACCCACAAGGTGAGATTCTAGAATGGTAACAGCAGCAGCACGAACCCACAAGATGAGATTCTAGGATGGTGACAGCAGGACGAACCCACAAGGTGAGATTCTAGGATGGTGACAGCAGGACGAACCCACAAGGTGAGATTCTAGGATGGTGACAGCAGCAGCACGAACCCACAAGGTGAGATTCTAGGATGGTAACAGCAGCAACACGAACTCACAAGGTGAGATTCTAGGATGGTGACAGTAGCAGGACGAACCCACAAGGTGAGATTCTAGGATGGTGGCAGCAGCACGAATCTACAAGGTGAGATTCTAGGATGGTGACAGCAGGACGAACCCACAAGGTGAGATTCTAGGATGGTGACAGCAGGACGAACCCACAAGGTGAGATTCTAGGATGGTGGCAGCAGCAGAACGAACCCACAAGGTGAGATTCTAGGATGGTAACAGCAGCAGCACGAACCCACAAGGTGAGATTCTAGGATGGTGACAGCAGCAGCGCGAACCCACAAGGTGAGATTCTAGGATGGTGACAGCAGGACGAACCCACAAGGTGAGATTCTAGGATGGTGGCAGCAGCAGCACGAACCCTTAAGGTGAGATTCTAGGATGGTAACAGCAGCAGCACGAACCCACAAGGTGAGATTCTAGAATGGTGGCAGCAGCAGCGCGAACCCACAAGGTGAGATTCTAGGATGGTAACAGCAGCACGAACCCACAAGGTGAGATTCTAGGATGGTAACAGCAGCAGCACGAACCCACAAGGTGAGATTCTAGGATGGTGGCAGCAGCAGCGCGAACCCGCAAGGAACAGACTCTCGACTCGAGTAGTCAGCGGCGAGGGACATTATTGAGGTCTTGGTTGACGATGGTTGTAGGCGGTTGTCATTGGCAAGAACGTGTGAACTCCTTTGTTGCGGGTTGCACGATGTCTCTCTCGGGTAATTTGGTGGCAGAATGTTCGCCGGAACAGGGGGCCAGGGGATTGGTGTCCGTTTCAGTGCTCCGGGTGTGATGCGCATCGCGTTATCTGATTGTGCATCTGGCAGTGTTGTGTAGAGATCCCGGGCCGGGCTGGAGCTCAGTGACTCTGAGTGGATCAGCGAGAGGGTGACAGTTCTCAGCACATCAATGGAGGCGCCCCCGGGTCGTTCCTGCACGCTTCTGCAACAGGACGAGTCTTTTTTTAATTGGTCTTTTCTCAGATTTGTTGTTTGCGGCGCTTGAAGGCCATGCTTATATTCACGATGATCCCTCGTATTGCCTAACAGCGAACATAAAATCAACTCAACGCAGTCGTCAATTACATTCAGTAAATTCGCGAAACGCCGACTATTATCTATTTTCTTTAAAGCCACGCAGTGATATTGACGAATATTGAGTTGTGTTTGTTAACCATGCTTGTGCAACACTGCCCACGGCGCAGCAGCAGCAGTAGCATCGGCACCACATTCATTGTTTAAATGCCTGAATGTTTATCACAGACTAAATAATGATACCGATGATGATTCTGTTGCTGCTACCGATGATGATACTAATGATGATTCCGATGATGATGATGCTACTGCTAACTATGGTTGATGATGTTAATTGTTATGATTCTGTTGTTTCTGTTCCAAATGATGATGACGACGCTACTTTTGCTGATGCTGCTGCTGATGCTGCTGATGCTGCTGCTGATGCTGCTGCTGATGCTGCTGCTGATGCTGCTGATGCTGCTGCTGATGCTGCTGCTGATGCTGCTGATGCTGCTGCTGATGCTGCTGCTGCTGCTGAGCACAGCTGGGTGTCCATTCTCAGCTCGGCGAGATCAGAGAGGCGGCTGAGCAGGGGACGGGAGGAGGGGAGGGGTCTTGGGGGATTCAAGGTGGGGGGAGGGGTTGGTGGACAGATTTCGGGACGGGAGGGATCAATGGTGTGTATGTCGAGTCAGTCTTAAAAGAGTGTCTGGTGCGGTGTGTAAACATCGGCACTATGGAGACAAAGGCGGTCGGGCGTGTTGCTGGCAACAGACCCCCCCCCTCCACCTCGTGTCATCCTAAATAGGTGCTTGCTAACAGCACTTGCCCCAACAGTATGTTAAGGCTATACGAAGGATAATTTATATTTGCATGTGTGTGTGTATATATCCGTATGTGTCTGTAAAAGTTTATACGCGACTACGTGTGCCTATATTGTAAATGTGTGAGAGGATGATTTTTAGTTTAACACGGAGGCTTTCGCGATCAATGCTATTTACACGGGCATATGCACCTGCTTGTGTGTGCGGGGAGCGGTGGCGCTGCGGTTAGCGCGCTGCGCGACAAACACAGCCTCCTGAATTAGATTCCCGCTCACAGCCAGCACCAGTGAAAATTATCTGAACTGGTCCGGGGCCTGCCTGAGATCGACTCAGCCTCAAATCAATAGCTGGTGCAATGTGGAAACATCGCCACTCGGGAAACAAAGGCGGCCGGGCGTGGTTCTGGCCACCCACTCCCTCGTGTGCCGTGCCGGCCTTCATAGGTGCTTCTCGCTAACAGCACTTGCCCCAACAGTCTGTGAAGGCTATATGGGGGATCTTCGTCTTTGCATGTGTGTGAAGCCGCAGGACGGGATGAGCCCCTTATTTATCCGCTCCTTTTGTCGCAGCTATAGCTGTGGGGGCAGCAGCAGCAGCACAATCGGATTAGTGATGTGTGCATCTCCGCAGCGCACGCGTGTGTGGCGACGGCGCAGCGAATGTGGCTGGGGGGAGTTTGGCGGCAGGAGGGGGGGGCGAGTTAGAGGGGGAGGCAGGGAGCGCGAGAGAAGGAGGGAACACGGTCTTCAGATCTCTCCTTAAACCCCCGGGGGAGCGCGCCCAACGCGTGCCGAACCGCGGGGGGCGGTGGGGGTGGGGGGCTCGGGATGGCAGCAGCAGGAGGAGGAGGAGGAGAGAGGGTCTCAGCCGGATCCTAACAAACATCAAACTTTTTTTCTCTCCCCCTCCGACAGCGAGCACGTGACGTGCCTCCACTCACTCATCCGCCCCCCACTCACTGGCTCGCTCACTCACTCACTCCTCGTCGACACCCACACAGCCCCCGGTGGAAGCTTTCACACACACAGCCACCCTCACAGCGACCCTCAGCTACCCCCACGCGAGCCCATTCATGGCTGTAAAATGCGCCTTCATCTAGCCCCCTTTCGGTGATTGAATCCTGATCGAATTATCCGACTTCCCGGATTCTTTTGCCCGCGTGGTGAGGGTGGCTGGGGAGGAGGAAGGGGGAGGGGGGGCACATATGCCGCACGGACCCAGCGCGCCCTTCCTCCACACGTGTGTGTGTACACGCACGTGTGTGTACACACACACGTGTGTGTACACACACGTGTGCGTGCACACACGCGTGTACACACACGCGTGTACGCGCGTACACACTCTCGTGTACACAGACAAAGATCCCAATCCCCTCCTGTCGTCACGCGAGCCCTTAGGCTGCCAGGGTGAGTGACACCCACGCACAAAGACGAAGATCCCCCGCTTCAGCCTTAACAGACTGTTGGGGCAAATGTTGTTAGCGTAGTAGCACCTATGCAGGCCATGCACGACCGCCTTTGTCTCGAGAGTGGCGATGTTTACACATAATTTAAGGCTGAGTCGACTTAAGGAAAACCCAGCACTGGTTCAGATAATAGTCACTGATATTGACCGTCAGCGGGAATCGACCTCGGATCGCTGCACTACCGCTCCGGACTATATATACGCACACACCATTTAACAACACAACGGTGTGCATTACATGCACAGCATTTCTGCGATACAACCACCAGTTCAGCAGAACTGCACCGTGATTATTTTGACCAGGTAGCAGTGAGACAGACACACGACTGCAGACCGGTTTCGTTTATTTTAGGATTCATCAGTTATATTACATAATGAACGCTCACCACTGTCACCCGCCTCTGGGAGCTTCATGTATGGGCGGGAGAAAGATTTTATCTCTGTCCTATGGGGAACCCATCAGCACGTGGCGAATGGCGACGATTATTCGGATCTGCATTCAAACGACGACAAAACACCCACCACGTCATAGAACCGCCGTTCTGGCCAAGAGCTACCACCGATTATCTTTGTCTCCGAAGGGCTGATGGATTTTGAACTTCTTTCGCACCGTACGTAGCCAACCGCGCTAATCGAGAGGTGATGTCTATACTGCGCACGGCGCACCAATTTAATGCTGAGTCGACATTTAATAGAGTTAGTTCGAGATACTCCTTGTGACCAGGACCCGAACTCAAGTCACCCTGGGATCGTAGCGCAATGCTCAAACTGCAACGCTACCACTCCCCCTGACTTACACACACAACGCAACCACTCCCCCTGACTTACACACACAACGCTATTAACAGCACTCGTGCGTCACGAAGTCGTGGTGATGTCATCACAGCGCTTGTGCCAGGCTAGGTGTACTTTGATGGCACGTACTGTGTAAAAAAACTTTCTGGCAGGAGGTGACGGGACAGACCCAGGTGCCATGGGTTGACCGAGTGATACGACTGGCAGATAGACCACCTGTACTCCCCACTATGCCAACGTGCTGTGTTTCAGCCACCCGGCGCTCCGCTCGTTGTTGTGAGCATCGCTCCTCTGTCCTCCGTTATTCCTGGAGGGCGACTGCCTCCAACTGCCCAGCAGCGTTCTTCACGAGGCTCCTCACAGAGGCCGATATTGACACCACTAGTATCAGTCATCGGCAAGTACACTCAGCTCCACATCTTCCTGTACCACATCAGCACATCCATTCCCAAGCCCGTACAGCGCCCGTTTAGCCCCCTCTATCCGACCAAGCAGAAACTGTTTGGGCATGCAATCGCTGGGCATGCGGGCTACAATGGCCTAGCCAACGCAGCCTCGCCTGCCGGAAGAGCTCACAGGTGATGGAACTGTGCCCATATCTATCTAGAATATTCCAGCTCTTCACACAATCCAGCCGGGTTAAACCCGGGATGGATCAGAGGCAGGATTACGAGACATCATTGCCAGTGCTATAATTGCAGCAGCCACTTTCGTAACGTTAATAGACGAAGACATTTCTGATTGGAGCTCTCACAGACCGCAGCTCATCACCTTGTGGGTAAGGGAACATCTTCTGGAAGATTATGTCACGTAAATTATTTTGAGATCCCTTAATTTGCCTCTGGTCCACACTACTCACAGTAATCATGAACGTCGTTCTGCTTGCATCACCCGACAGAGCCAATTAAATTAACGTTTCACGTCGGCAAACGTACCAATAGATTTGGGTTTTCAGCAAAACCGGAGGAGGATGAAGGTTGAAAAGCACGCACGATTTTGACATTATTGTACGACGTTTCGCTGGAGCCTACAACTCGCATCACCAGGCGCTCACAAAAAACCTCAGCTCCCCCGTCACGGAGCTCACTGATCAGGACCAGCGTGCAGGTGAACCGGTTACATATCTCGAGCTGATTGCTGATTGATTGTTTTTGATTTTCAGTTTAGATTAGTGCAATTAAGGTGACTATATTTAGTGGTTGGTGAGAATTGGCTTTCAGTAAGTAGAATCATGATAAGCGGATAAACTGCGTGCTAATGTGTCGCCTTATCAACACGGCTCTCGCGACAGCGACTCACGGGCCCTGCGATGGAGATGCCTGTCACGTGGCAACCAATACACACGTGTTTACAACGCAGGGCTAACACACGTCGTATTGAAATGACGCATCACGTTTAATGTGATATGCTTCGAGTGTATTAACTCGCTACAGTTGAGAACCCGATTTAGCGTCAACTCACTTTATGTATGAGTCTATGGGGCTCTCCGTTAGTCTACGGGTCTATGTATGAGTTTACGGGTCTATGTATGAGTCTACGGGTCTCTGTGTAAGGTCTCATATCCGCGTGGCACGACCTCTACCCTCAAGGGTCAGGGTACAGGTCAAGTTCACAGCCCTACCACAAGGGTCAGGGTACAGGTCAAGTTCACAGCACTACCACAAAGGTCAGGGTACAGGTCAAGTTCACAGCACTACCACAAGGGTCAAGGTACAGGTCAAGTTCACAGCGCTACCACAAGGGTCAGGGTACAGGCCAAGTTCACATCACTACTACAAGGGTCAGGGTACAGGTCAAGTTCACAGCCCTACCACAGGAGTCAAAGTACAGGTCAAGTTCACAGCGCTACCACAAGGGTCAAGGTACAGGTTCAAGTTCACAGCGCTACCACAAGGGTCAGGGTACGGGTCAAGTTCACATCACTACCACAATGGTCAGGGTACAGGTCAAGTTCACAGCACTACCACAAGGGTCAGAGTATAGGTCAAGTTCAGAGCGCTATTACAAGGGTAAGGATATAGGTCAAGTTCACAGCACTACCACAAGGGTCAGAGTATAGGTAAAGTTCAGAGCGCTACCACAAGGGTCAGGGTATAGGTCAAGTTCACAGTACTGCCACAAGGGTCAGAGTATAGGTCAAGTTCAGAGCTCTACCACAAGGGTGAGGGTATAGGTCAAGTTCACAGTACTACCACAACGGGCAGGGTACAGGTCAAGTTCACAGCACTACCACAAGGGTCAGGGCATAGGTCAAGTTCAGAGCGCTACCACAAGGGTCAAGGTACAGATCAAGTTCACAGCACTACCACAAGGGTCAGGGTAAGGTAAAATTCACACCACTACCACAAGGGTCAGGGTATAGGTCAAGTTCAGAGCGCTACCACAAGGGTCAAGGTACAGGTCAAGTTCGCAGCGCTACCACAAGGGTCAAGGCACAGTTCAAGTTCATAGCGCTACCACAAGGGTCAAGGTACAGGTCAAGTTCACAGCCCTACCACACGGGTCAAGGTACAGGTCAAGTTCACAGCCCTACCACAAGGGTCAGGGTACGGGTCAAGTTCACAGCGCTACCACAAGGATCAGGGTACAGGTCAAGTTCACAGCGCTACCACAAGTGTCAGTGCACAGTCAAGTTCACAGCCCTACCACAAGGGTCAGGGTACAGGTCAAGTTCACAGCCCTACCACAAGGGTCAAGGCACAGGACTACGGAGACACAGGGGGCACAAGAAGACGGGGACACCTTGATAGGATGACACAGGAACATCGCGGGCCACGTGGACACAGGGCTACGGGGACACAGGTGTGTTGGTCAGGTGGCACAAGGTGTGTAAGGGGTTACGTTGACACGAGGAACGAGAAGGTGCAGTGGTACGGGGCTACGGGGCTGTAAGGAACACTGAAGACACAGGGACACGGGGGCAGCACCTGCGGGTAGAGTCTCGCGGGGGGGACGAGTTACGGGGTGCACCTGCCAGGCACGTGCGCGTGTTTGCCCGTGTGCGTGCCTGCGTGTGTGCGTGTATGTTTATGTACGCGCCTGTGTGCGTGTGTGTTTGTGTACGCGCGTGTGTGTTTGTGTACGCGCGTGTGTGCGTGTGTGTTTGTGTACGCGCGGGTGTGTTTGTGTACGCGCGTGTGTGCGTGTGTGTTTGTGTACGCGCGGGTGTGTTTGTGTACGCGCGTGTGTGCGTGTGTGTTTGTGTACGCGCGTGTGTGCGTGTGTTTGTGTACGCGCGTGTGTGCGTGCGTGTTTGAGTACGTGCGTGTGTGCGTGGAGAGCGGTAGTGTAGCGGTTCGCACGCTACCCTCCAAAACCGACCCGACTTCGACTCTCGCTCACAGCCAACACCAGTGACGATTATCTGAACCAGTCCCGGGACTCCCCTTGGTGAACTTAGCCACAAATGAGTTCCTGGTGCGATGCGTAAAAAACGTCGCCTTCAGGGTGTCGAAGGCAGCCGGGAGCGGCGCTGGCCACCCACCCCCTCGTGTGCCGTGCCGGCCTTCATAG
Organism: Petromyzon marinus; assembly: GCF_048934315.1. NCBI lineage: Eukaryota > Metazoa > Chordata > Hyperoartia > Petromyzontiformes > Petromyzontidae > Petromyzon > Petromyzon marinus. Next base: position 20,696,179 of record NC_133674.1, read on the forward strand.
GTGCTGCTCGATAACAGCACTTGCCCCAGCAGTCTGTTTAAGGCTATACGGGGAATCTGTGTATTTGTCTCTTACGTGTGTCTGTGATTATATGAGTGTTTGTTTTCGTAGGTTGTAAATTCACTATTCAGTGCGCACTCGTATGTATGTCAGTGTGTTCGTGCGTGTGCCTGTGTGTGATTTAGTGTTTGGGCGCGTGTATGCGCGTGTTTAAGTAGGTTGTAAATTAACTATTTATTAGGCGCGTGTGTGTATTTGTGTTGGGGTGAGTGCGTCTGTGTGTATCTTACGCGTGTGCGTGAGTCGGGAGAGCGGTCGTGTAGCGGTGAGAGCGCTGCGCGATGTTCCCGGCGACCCGAGTTTGATTCCCGCTCACGGCCAACATCAGTGATGATCGTCTGAACCGGTCATGGGCCTCCCCTAGGTCGACTCAGCCTAAAATGAGTACCTGGCGTGATGTGTAAAAATCACCACTATGGAGACAAATGCGGCTATGCGTGGTGCTGGCCACCCACCTCGTCGTGTTCTGTGGCAGCACTTGCACCAACAGTCTGTCAAGGCTACACGGGGGATCTTTGTCTTTGTTGTGGGTCGCGTGGCAAGTCGCGTTTTGTGTGTAAGTTGAACTTCATACGGAGCCAACCGCGCTAATCGGAGGTGCGGGGGAAGGACAACAAACTTAACACAAGAAGCAGTTCCGATATCGGAAGGATAAGCGTTCCAGACGGCCGCAGAAGCGCATCTGGAAGCGCGCGATGCGGTTATCATCTTTGTTTGATGGCTAGCCATTGTACATGCTGGTATTTTATGTTTAGCTTACACACGTTATATATGTACACATATCATAACGTATTACTACACAATGGAAGGCGGGAGGTGTGGTTCGTGGGGTGAGCAGGGCCGAGGGGAGGGGGTCTCTGTCTCGCGTGTGAGCGCGCGCGAGTCCGCGAGTGAACTTTGCGTAAAAGCGGCGCCGCGTGCTGTCGCGGCGCGGCTTCACCCAGTGTGCTCCATGCGCACCGCAGTGCGCATCATCGTCATCATCAGCCCCCCTTGCATTAGTGGCGTAGCTATCGCGTGTGCAAGCGATGCAACTACCCCGGGACCTCACGAAACGGAGGTGGTTCCAATGGAACGGGGCTGAGAAAAGTGGGAAATGGAACAGAGAGCCCCCAATTATTTTCCTCGCGCCAAGACCATGCCAAGCGCGCGACTCCGCTGCTCCTCACCCTCCTCCTCCTCGTGCCTCTCCATTATTCTCGTTTCAGCGCGTGTGTACGTGCGTGTCTGTGTGTCTGTACGTGTCTGTGTGTATATGTGCGTGCCTTTTCCTGTCTGTGAGTTTGTGTGCGTGTGCGCGCTCGACGGAGTGTGTATGTGCGCATGCATCGCGCGCGTGTGAGTCATTCTCCTTGCGTGATACTCTTTCTCTCGAGTTGTCTCTGCAGGGTATATGTGCGTTCACGTATCCGTGCGTGTGTCTCCTGTGTATGTATGTCCTGTGTGTGCCGCGCTCGCTCGCTCGCTCTGATATGGCCACGCGCGCGCATGGGAAGTGCGTGCGTGTGTGTGTGAACACAAGGCGCACTCGCTCCGAAGTGGGGCCATATGGCGCTCGCCCGCTCGCCCGCTCGCCCGCTCGCCCGCTCGCTCGCTCGCTCGCTCTCTCTCTGAAACGGCGCTCATAATAAAATACATGCAACAAACAAAAAGCGATTGGGTACACACACACGGACACCCACAGACACACACACGCGCGCGTACAACACACGGGAGGGCACACACACACAGGGGCGCGCACGAGCACTAGAGACGCACGCTTTCTCGGTATCCGCCCCTCCTCCCGCCACCCCGAAGATAAGGGCCGCGACAACGTCTGCCTCCACACCTGGACCCTTTCGGAACCCGTACACGAAGGGCCTCCGGTCCGGCGATAAACCCCGAACTCCAGAAGCCCCCTCGTGCACCACGACCTCGTGTCCCGCGCGCAAAGCGCAGCCCCCCACTGAAACCCCTCGACCCGTGTTTGGCTACGCGTGGTGGAGCTCCACGCAGACCCCCTTCGGGGCTGCACCATCTTCTTTCGTCTAAGGGGTACCCCCTGACCACGTACGGTCCCGAAAATGCAACCTTCGGGTGATGCGCAGGGGGGCTGGGGCGACGGGGGTCCCGGCGCGGCGCTTCTCCGACGAGGGCCGATTCTGTTCCCGGGGCGCGCACGGCTCTGGGGGGTAGTGGTGGTGGCCCGGCTGCCGGGGGTAGCTATGAACCTGACCCCTCGCAGCCTGAGAAAGGGGTATGGACAAGGGGGTAAAGGGACGAGGGGGGAAGGGGGGGGGGTGTTGGGTTGGGGGGGGGGGGTCTGTCCGCGCCTCGTGCCGCACGGAGTCATCGCGCGCTGCGCGGTCGCGGAAGCGCCTTTATAATTATTTCAGCGAAACAGCGCGGGCCAGGTGGGGTTTTTCTTCGCCTCTCCAGCTTTTGTTTGAAGGGCATTTGAAGTGGCCATGCAGACTTTCTGGGGGGGGGGTGGAACTCGCTCGGCGGACTTCAGCCGGGGCCGTCCCCGGCTCCGCCTTGGCCCCTCTCGGCGGAGCCACTCCACCCCCTCCCTGTGCCCGCGCCGCGTGCCGTGCGCGCACGCGTTCCTTTTTTGTATTTTGTGTCGCTTTACAAAGAAATAAAACAAATAACAATAAAACAAAATAAAACAAAAACACGAGAGAATGGCAAAGAAAACGAGAAAGAAGCGAGCGCGGTACGAGTGGGGGTGGTTGTGGGTGGGAATGAATCGAGAGAGAGGGCGAGAGGAGCAGACACAGAGAGGAGCGCACACGTTTCAAATTCAAGGCCACAATGAGCGAACCCCTCATGCTACCATATGGCCGTGCGCATTGAGCGTGGAGCGAAACGGGGGAGCAGAGGACCCCTGATTCGCTTCCCCTCCCTCTCCCATCGGGAGAGTTGTGGCGCACGAGGCCCCGGTCACGGAACGAGTGACGCGGGCGACCCAGCGATCCGGCAGGCCGCGGTGTCCCTCCAAGCCGAGTCGTTCCCGCCGGCCTGTTGGTCAGATTAGAGGAACCGTCCATTCAGTTCGCTCCCCACCCCGACTCCAGCCACGCCGTCATGAATAAGCGGAGTTTTGCTCTACGATGGTGTTATCATTGCATCGACGTAAACTACCGCGACGCTGCTGACTCTCTACCAAGCAGGCTGCTCGTGCGCTACGGTGGAGTTACAGATTCCGCCCTCGGCACAATCGGCATTCGAGTCCCCTCATTGCAGGGAGACTCAGCAATGCCGGCGCTTTCTCCACAACGCTCTCTCCGTCTCTCTCGGCCGTATCTGAACGTTTCTGGGAGTGTTCGGACACCAACGGCACCCACAGTGGTTGCGCCCCTGCGCGGGTCCCCTACCTTCCTCGTGAGACAGGGCGACTCGGCTACGAAGCCTTGTTTACTCTCCTCTCCAACACTTGCAGGCGCCGTGGTTGTGCAGGGCGCAGGGCGCAGCCCTGGCTGGGATGCGCCCGGCCCCTGCAAACGGTTCCTCACGGGCAGCGTTCACGGGTCTCGCCGGGGACCGCGAGAGATAAGGGAGAGATAATGGAAAGAGGGGGAGGGGAGAGCGCGTGGCTTTAGAGAGGCCGTGAACTCAGCTGGAAGTCCACTGAGCTGTTGAGTTCTCGCGCCCTCCAATCTCGAAAGTCCCAGTTCGATTCCCGGTCACGGCGCTTTGGAAATGACTAAATTAAAGTCGCCAGCGCTCGCACCGTAGTTGTAATCGGGATATATCATGGGAGTCACCGGCGGTGGGATAAAGTGTGGGTATCATTTATTCTGTCAATTAGATTGGTGTGCGTCGAGAGAACAGGGTGTTCCACCAGGTGTGCCGCATCGAGGGGGGGGGGGGCGGAGTGAGAAGGGGGTTGGGGCGGTAGGGAAGCTGGGGGGGTCCGGGGCTGTGGTCGAACTTCAGCGGGAAGGGGACCCCGGGCAGGGCGCGACAGGGGCCGGTCACACCGGAGCGACGCCTTCTGCATCCGTGCCCCGTTCGAGTCTCGCGCACACCCGCATCACGCCCACGTGGGTGTGATGCGGGTGTGTGGGGAGCGGTAGTGTCGCGGTGAGCGCGATGTGCTTCGAACCCGGCGACCCGAGCTACATTCCCGTGTGTGCGCGCGTGTGCGCGTATAAAGTTGCAGTGACTGCGGCTTTCGCGCTGCGCCACGAAACCCCGGCTCTCGGCCACCAACACCAATGACGATTGTCTGATCCGGCTTCGAGCCTCCCCTAGGTAAACTTAGCCTCAAATGAGTACCTGGTGCGGTGTGTAAAATTGCAACTGGCGAGACAAAGGTGGTAACGCGTGGTTTTGGCCACATCACCCCCCCCCCTTGTGTGAAGTGCCAGCATTAATAGGTGCTCTTTAACAGCACTTGCCCCAACAGTATGCTCACATTCTGTGCGAAGAGTCTTTTTACTAGTATTCTTTTATTATTATCACTCGTGGATACCCAGGAAAGCCTCACTGAGTCTGTCTCGTGGCTAATTTTCAAGCGGGTCCTGCTAAGTTTTCAAAGTAGAAGTTGAAACTAAACTCTTTTTTTTACCAAGTAAGGCCCACTGAGCTATGTAGCTCTTTCCAGAAGCGACCTGGCCACAAATAATAGCTCAATAAAGTGGCTTATTACGATGGAAATTTATAGCAGTCAAATACTGTAAATGCGTGATGTTGATTCTAAATGTGTAGGGAAAAACCGGAGGACCCGTAAAAAAATCCACGCGACCACGGGGAAACAGACACCACAAACTACAGATATACAGGCGTTAGGGTCGGGGTCGAACCTGCGACCTCATGTATACCAGGCGAGGTAGTTAACATCTCACCTTAACGAACCCTTACCCTTCAATTTAAAGCTTTCGTGACTGCAAGGATTCATCTTCTTTGGTTCTTTTGGTAAAGTCACGTAGAATGAGAATAAAATAATAAAATAACACAATAAAATTCTCACGACGTTTCGGCCACAACGCAAGCGGCCGTCTTCAGGTGAAAGGTGCAGAACTGTCGGGACGTTGTTGTGGCCGAAACGCCGTGAGAATTTTATTGTGTTATTTATTATTTTATTCTCATTCTACGTGACTTTCCCGAAAGAACCAAAGAAGAACCCTAACCCTATAACGCAAAATCTATCCAAACGCTACGTAAAACTCTAACCCACAATAATAACGTTAACCATAACTGTAACGCTTATTATAACCGACAGCATAACTCCTATCACGGGACTGAAACCCAAACTCCCACACCCTAACGCCGAACAAACACTGACCATAGTCAGGGTACCTCTCAGTGTTTAACACTAACCCCAGTTCAAAAACGAACCTCAATCCGCTAATCCAAACACGGATATTCATCCTAACTCCAAGCTTAACTTTAAGCCGAACCTCTAATCCCAAGCCTCACTCAAACATTAATCCAATAGCGAATCTGAACCGCTCTAAGTCCAGGGACTCGAACCCTTACGCGAGGCTCAGCAGTGTTGCCTGCTGCTCGACATTGAAGGTTGCGAGTTCAAATCTCGATTGGAAGTCGGCTCAGCCCATCATCCTCCGGCCCCCGCACCCAGGGTCGATAAGGTCGATAAAGTCAGGATTGCTTTGTTGGTAAGTCAACAAAGGGTTGTCCAATGGATAGACTTGCCCCCGCAATATGAATGTGGAATTACTGCAACGGCGTAGGGCTGTGAACAGTGATCAAGTGAGCAGGATATCAACTTTCACGAGCGCCGAAATTCACCTGAACTCTCAATGGAACCCTAAACACCCCAGCCTACCCCTTCCTCCACCCTACCCCTTCCACCACCCTAACCCTACCTCCAACCTACCCTTACCTCCACCCTACCCCTACCTCCATCCCAATCCTACATCCACCCTACTCCTACATCCACCCTACGCCTACCTCCACCCTACCCCTTCATACACCCGACCCCCCTACCTCCACCCTACTCCTACCTCCACCCTACCGCTTCCTCCACCGTACCCCTACCTCCACCTTACCCATACCTCCACCCTACCCCTTCCTCCACCCTACCCATACCTCCACCCTACCCAAACCTCCACCCTACCCTTACCTCCACCCTACCCCTTCCTCCACCTTACCGCTACCTCCACCTAAACCCTACCTCCACCCTACCCCTAACTTCACCCTACCTCTTCCTCCACCCTATCCCTACCTCCACCCTACCTCATCCACTATCCCTACCTCCACCCTACCTCATCCACTACCCCTTCCTCCACCCCACCCCTACCTCCACCCTACCCCTACCTCCACCCTACCCATACCTCAACCCTACACATACCTCCAACCCACCCCTACCTCCACCCTAGCCCTTCCTCCACCCTACCCCTACCTCTACCCTACCTCATCGCCTACCCCTTCCTCCACCCAACCCCTACCTCCACCCTACCCCGACCTCCACAATACCCATACCTCCACCCTACCCCTTCCTCCACCCTACCCCTACCTTCACCCTACCTCTTCCTCCACCCTATCCCTACCTCCACCCTACCTCATCCCCTACCCCTACCTCCACCCCACCCCTACCTCCACCCTACCCCTACCTCCACCCTACCCATACCTCCACCCTACACATACCTCCACCCCCACCCTACCCTTACCTCCACCCTACCCCTTCCTCCACAATACCGATACCCCCACCTTAACCCTAACTTCACACTACCCCTACCTTCACCCTACCCCTTCCTCCACCCTACCCCTACCTCCACCATACCTCATTGCCTACCCCTTCTTCCACCTTACCCCTACCTCCACCCTACCCCTACCTCCACCCTACCCCTACCTCGACACTACCCCTATCACCACTCTACCCCTATGACCACCCTACCCCTTACTCCACCCTACCCCTACCACCACTCTACCCCTCCTCCACCCTACACCTTCCTCCACCCTACACCTTCCTCCACCCTACCTCTACCCTACCTCTACACTACGCCTACCACTACCCTACCTCCAACCTACCCATACCTCCACCCTACCCATATCACCACCCTACCCCTTCCTCCACCCTACCTCTAACTCGACCCTACCCCTACCACCACTCTACCCCTCCTCCACCCTACACCTTCCTCCACCCTACACCTTCCTCCACCCTACCTTTACCCTACCACTACCCTACCCCTACCTCTACCCTACCCCTACCTCCACCCTATCCCTTCCTCCACTCTACCTCTTCCTCCAATCTACCCTTACCTCCACCCTACCACTACCTCCACCCTACCCTACCTCCACCGAAACCCTACCTCAACCCTACCCTTTCCTCCACCCTACTCCTTTCTCCACCGTACCCCTACCAACACCCTACCTCTTTTTCCACCCTACCCCTACCTCAACCCTACCCCTACCTCCAACCTACCCATACCTCCACCCTACCCATATCACCACCCTACCCCTTCCTCCACCCAACCCCTACCACCACCCTAACACTTTTTCCACCCTACCTCTACCTCCACCCTACCCCTACCACCACTCTACCCCTCCTCCACCCTACACCTTCCTCCACCCTACACCTTCCTCCACCCTACCTCTACCCTACCTCTACACTACGCCTACCACTACCCTACCTCCACCCTACCCCTACCTCCACCCTATCCCTTCCTCCACTCTAACTCTTCTTCCAATCTACACCTACCTCCACCCTACCCATACCTCCACCCTACCACTACCTCCACCCTACCCTACCTCCACCCTACCCCTACCTCCACCCTACCCATACCTCCAACCTACCCCTACCTCCACACTACCCCTACCACCACCCTACCCTTACCTCCACCCTACCCCTTCCTCCACCATACCCCTTGCTCCAACCCAACCCCTACCACCACCCTACCCCTACCTCCACCCCAACCCTTCCTCCACTCTACCCCTTCCTCCACCCTACCCCTACCACCACCCTACCCCTTCCTCCACCCTACCCCTTCCTCCACCCTACCCCGTCATTCACCCTACACCTTCCTCCACCCTACCCCTCCCTCCACCCTACAGTATTTCCAACCCTACCCCTTCCTCCACCATACCCCTTGCTCCAACCCTACCCCTACCACCACCCTACCCCTACCTCCACCCTACCCCTTCCTCCATCCTACCCCTTCCTTCACGCAACCCCTACCTCCACCCTACCCTACCTCCACCCTACCCATACCTCCACCCTACCTCTACCTCCGACCTACCTATTCCTCCACCCTACCACCACCCTATCCCTACCACAACCCTACCCCTACCTCCACCCTACCTATACCTCCACCCTACTCCTATCACCACCCTACCACTACCTCCACCCTACCTCTTCCACCACCCTACCCCTACCTCCACCCTACCCCTACCTCCACCCTACCCCTAACACCACCCTACCTATACCTCCACCCTTCCCAAACCTCTGCCCTACCTATTCCTCCACCATACCACCACCCTACCCCTACCACCACCATACCCATACCTCCACTCTACCCATACCTCCACCCTACGCATACCTCCACCCTACCCATACCACAACCCTATCCCTACCACAACCCTACCCATACGTGCACCCTACCTATTCCTCCACCGTACCACCACCCTACCCCTACCACCACCCTAAGCATACCACGACCCTACCCATACCTCCACCCTACCCCTACCTCGGACCTTCCCATACCTCCACCCTACCCATACCTCCACCCTACCCTTATCACCACCCTACCCCTTCCTCCACCCTACCCCTACCACCACCCTACCCTTTTTTCCACCCTACCCATACCTCCACCCTACCTATTCCTCCACCTTACCACCACCCTACCCCTACCACCACCCTACCCATACCTCCACCCTACCCAGACCTCCACCCTACTACTACCACAACCCTATCCTTACCAACACCATACCCCTACCTCCACCCTACCCATACCTCCATCCTATCCATACCTCCACATTAACCCCTATGACCACCCTAGCCTTTCCTCCACCCTACCCCTACCACCACCCTACCACTTTTTCCACCCTACCCCTACCTCCACCCTACCCCTACCTCCACCCTACCCCTTCCTCCACCCTACCCCTACCAACACCCTACCTCTTTTTCACCCTACACCTACCACCACCCTACCCATTCCTCCACTCTACCCATACCTCCCCCCTACGAAGACCTCCACCCTACCCATACCACAACCCTATCCCTACCACCAGCCTACCTATACCTCCACCCTACCCATACCTCTACCCTACCTATTCCTCCACCCTACCACCACCCTACCCCTAACACCACCCTACCCATACCTCCACATTACCCATACCTCCACCCTACCCATTTCTCCACCCTACCACAACCCTACCTCTACCACCACCCTACCCATACCACCACCCTACCCATACCTCCAGCCTACCCCTACCAACACCCTACCCCTTTATCAACCCTACCCCTACCTCCACTCTACCCCTACCTCCATGCTACCACTACCTCCATCCTAACCCTTCCTCCACCCTACCCCTACCACCACCCTACCTATTTTTCCACCCTACCCATACCACCACCCTACCCCTACCTCCACCCTACCCCTTGCTCCACCATACCCCTCCCTCCACCCTACCTCCACCCTACCCCTACCTCCACCCTAACCCCTTCCTCCACTCTACCCCTTCCTCCACTCTACCTCCACCCTACCCATACCTCCACCCTAACCCTACCTCCACCTTACCCCAACCTCCACCCTACCCCTACCTCCACCCTACGCATACCTCCACCCTACCCATACCTCCACAATACCCCTATCACCACCCTACCCCTTCCTCCACTCTACCCCTACCATCACCCTACCCCTTCCTCCACCCTACCCCTACAACCACCCTACAACTTCCTCCAACTCTACCACCACCCTACCCCTACCTCCACCCTACTCCTTCCTCCACCCTACCCCTTCCTCCACCCTAACCCTTCCTCCACTCTACCCCTACCACAACCCTACCCCTTCCTCCACCCTACCCCTTCCTCCACCCTACCCTGTCCTCCACCCTACCCCTTCCGCCACCCTACCCCTACCACCACACTAACCCCTTCCTCCACTCTACCCCTTCCTCCACCCTACCCCTACCTCAACCCTACCCTACCTCCACCCTACCCCTACCACCACCCTACCCCTACCTCCAATCTATCCATACCTCCACCCTACTCCTATCACCACCCTACCCCTACCTCCACCTTACTTCTACCTCCACCCTACCTCCACCCTACCTCCACCCTACCCCTAACACCACCCTACCCATACCTCCACATTACCCATACCTCCACCCTACCCATTTCTCCACCCTACCACAACCCTACCACCACCCTACCCATACCTCCACCCTACCCATACCTCCACCCTACCCATACCACAACCCTATCCCTACCTCCACCCTACCCCTACCTACGACCTACCCATACCTCCACCCTACCCATACCTCCACCCTACCCCTACCTCCGACCTACCCATACCTCCACCCTACCCCTACCACAACCCTATCCCTACCTCCACCCCACCCCTACCTCCGACTTACCCATACCTCCACCCTACCCATACCTCCACCCTACCCCTACCACAACCCTATCCCTACCTCTACCCTACCCCTACCTCCGACCTACCCCTTCCTCCACTCTACCCCTACCACCACCCTACCCTTTCCTCAACCCTACCCCTACCACCACCCTACCTCCAACCTTACCCCTACCACCACGCTACCCCTACCTCCACCCTACCCCTACCTCCGACCTACCCATACCTCCACCATACGCAAACCTCCACCCGACCCCTACCTCCGACCAACCCATAACTCCACCCTACCCATACCTCCACCCTACCCTTATCACCACCCTACCCTCTCCAACACCCTACACCTACCACCACCCTACCCCTTTTTCCACCGTACCCCTACCTCCACCCTACCCCTAACACCACCCTACCCATACCTCCACATTACCCATACCTCCACCCTACCCATTTCTCCACCCTACCACAACCCTACCTCTACCACCACCCTACCCATACCACCACCCTACTCATACCTCCAGCCTACCCCTACCAACACCCTACCCCTTTATCAACCCTACCCCTACCTCCACTCTACCCCTACCTCCATCCTACCACTACCTCCATCCTAACCCTTCCTCCACCCTACCCCTACCACCACCCTACCTATTTTTCCACCCTACCCATACCACCACCCTACCCCTACCTCCACCCTACCCCTTCCTCCACCATACCCCTACCTCCACCCTACCTCCACCCTACCCCTACCTCCACCCTAACCCCTTCCTCCACTCTACCCCTTCCTCCACTCTACCTCCACCCTACCCATACCTCAACCCTAACCCTACCTCTACCTTACCCCAACCTCCACCCTACCCCTACCTCCACCCTACCCATACCTCCACCCTACCCATACCTCCACAATACCCCTATCACCACCCTACCCCTTCCTCCACTCTACCCCTACCATCACCCTACCCCTTCCTCCACCCTACCCCTACAACCACCCTACAACTTCCTCCAACCCTACCACCACCCTACCCCTACCTCCACCCTACCCCTTCATCCACCCTACCCCTTCCTCCACCCTAACCCTTCCTCCACTCTACCCCGACCACAACCCTACCCCTTCCTCCACCCTACACCTTCCTCCACCCTACCCTGTCCTCCACCCTACCCCTTCCGCCACCCTACCCCTACCACCACACTAACCCCTTCCTCCACTCTACCCCTTCCTCCACCCTACCCCTACCTCAACCCTACTCTACCTCCACCCTACCCCTACCACCACCCTACCCCTACCTCCAATCTATCCATACCTCCACCCTACTCCTATCACCACCCTACCCCTACCTCCACCTTACTTCTACCTCCACCCTACCTCCACCCTACCTCCACCCTACCCCTAACACCACCCTACCCATACCTCCACATTACCCATACCTCCACCCTACCCATTTCTCCACCCTACCGCAACCCTACCACCACCCTACCCATACCTACACCCTACCCATACCTCCACCCTACCCATACCACAACCCTATCCCTACCTCCACCCTACCCCTACCTACGACCTACCCATACCTCCACCTTACACATACCTCCACCCTACCCCTACCTCCGACCTACCCATACCTCCACCCAACCCCTACCACAACCCTATCCCTACCTCCACCCTACCCCTACCTCCGACTTACCCATACCTCCACCCTACCCATACCTCCACCCTACCCCTACCACAACCCTATCCCTACCTCTACCCTACCCCTACCTCCGACCTACCCCTCCCTCCACTCTACCCCTACCACCACCCTACCCTTTCCTCAACCCTACCCCTACCACCACCCTACCTCCAACCTTACCCTTACCACCACGCTACCCCTACCTCCACCCTACCCCTACCTCCGACCTACCCATACCTCCACCATACGCAAACCTCCACCCTACCCCTACCTCCGACCAACCCATAACTCCACCCTACCCATACCTCCACCCTACCCTTATCACCACCCTAACCCTCTCCAACACCCTACCCCTACCACCACTCTACCCCTTTTTCCACCGTACCCCTACCTCCACCCTACCCCGACAACCACCCTACCCCTATCTCCACCCTACCCATACCTCCACCCTACCCCTACCTCCACCCTACCCATACCTCCACCCTACCCATACCTCAACCCTACCTATTCCTCCACCCTACCACCACCCTACCCCTACCACCACCCCACCCATACCTCCACCCTACCCATACCTCCACCCTACCCCAAGCACAACCCTATCCCTACCAACACCATACCCCTACCTCCACCCTACCCATACCTCCACCCTACTCATACCTCCACCCTACCCCTATCACCACCCTACCCTTTCCTCCACCATTCCCCTACCAACACTCGACCCCTTTTTCCACCCTACCACTACTTCCACCCTAACTCTTTTTCCACCCTACCCCTACCACCACCCTACCCCTACCTCCACCCTACCCCTTCCTCCACCATACCCCTTCCTCCACCCTACCTCCAAGCTACCCCTACCTCCATCCTACCCCTACCTCCATCCTCCCCCCTTCTTCCACCCTACCCCTACCACCACCCTACCTCTTTTTCCACCCTACCCCTACCACCACACTACCCATACCACCACCCTACCCCTTCCTCCACCCTACCCCTACCTCCGACCTACCCATACCTCTACCCTACCCATACCTCAAACCTACCTTTATCACCACCCTACCCATACCTCGACCCTACCTATTCCTCCACCCTACCCCTATCACCACCCGACCTTTTCCTCCACCCTACCGCTACCACCACCCGACCCCTTTTTCCACCCTACCCCTACCTCCACCCTACCTCCACCCTACCCGTTCCTCCACCCTACCCTTACCACCAGCCTACCTCTTTTTCCACCCTACCCCTACCTCCACCCTACACCTATCTCCAACCTACCCCTTCCTCCACCCTACCCCTTCCTCCACCCTACCCCTACCACCACCCTACCCCTTCGTCCAACCCTACCACCACCCTACCCCTACCTCCACCCTACACCTATCTCCAACCTACCCCTTCCTCCACCCTACCCCTACCTCCACCCTACCCTACCTCCACCCTACCCCTACCACCACCCTACCCTTACCTCCACCCTACCCATACCTCCACCCTACTCCTACCTCCACCCTACACCTACCACCACCCTTCCCCTCCTCCACCCTACCCCTACCTCCAACCTACCCCTACTTCCACCCTACCCATAGCTCCACCCTTCCCCTACCTTCCCCTACCTCCACCTTACCCCTACCTCCACCCTACCCCTTCCTCGACCCTACCCCTACCTCCACCCTACCCATGCCTCTACCCTACCCATACCACAACCCTATCAATACCACCACCCTACCCATACCTCCACCCTACCCATACCTCCACCCTACCTATTCCTCCACTCTAGCACCACCCTACCCCTACCACCACGCTACCCATACCTCCACCCTACCCCTACCTCCACCCTACCCCTACCTCCACACTACCCCTAACACCACCCTACCCATACCTCCACCCTACCCCTACCTCCGACCTACCCATACCTCTACCCTACCCATACCTCCACCCTGCCCTTATCACCACCCTACCCCTTCCTCCACGCTACCCCTACCACCAACCCCATCCCTTTTTCCACCCTACTCCTACCTCCACCCTACCCCTACAACCACCCTACTCCTACCTCCAACCTACCCATACCTCCACCCTACCCCTACCTCCACCCTACCCATACCTCCACCCTACCCATACCTCCACCCTACCTAGTCCTCCACCCTACCCCTATCACCACCCTACCCTTTCCTCCACCCTACCCCTACCACTACTCTACCCCTACCTCCACCCTCCCCCTACCACCACACTACCCCTTCCTCCACTCTACTTCTTCCTCCCCTCTACCTCCACCCTACCCATACCTCCACCTTACCCCTACCTCCACCCTACCCCTTCCTCCACCCTACCCCTACCTCCACCCTAGCCATACCTCCACCATACCCATACCTCCACCATACCTCTACAATACCCCTATCACCAGCCTACCCCTTCCTCCACTCTACCCCTACCACCACCCTACCCCTTCCTCCACCCTACCACCACCCTACCCCTTCCTCCACCCTACCCCTTCCTCCACCCTACCCCGTCCTCCACCCTACCCCTTCCTCCACCCTACCCCTACCACCACCCTAACTCCTTCCTCCACTCTACCCCTTCCTCCACCCTACCCCTACCTCCACCCTACCCTACCTCCACCTTACCCCTACCACCACCCTACCCCTACCTCCACCCTACCCATACCTCCACCCTACTCCTATCACCACCCTACACCTACCTCCACCTTACTTCTACCTCCATCCTCCTTCCACCCTACCCCTACCATCACCCTAACCATACCTCCACCCTACCCCTATCACCACCCTACCCATACCTCCACCCTACCCATACCTCCACCCTACCTATTCCTCCAGCGTACCACCACCCTACCCCTACCACCACCCTACCCATACAACCACCCTACCCATACCTCCACCCTACCCCTACCCCCACCCCACCTCTCCCATTACCATACCTCTACCTCCACGCTACCCATACCTCCACCCTACCCCTACCTCCGACCTACCCATACCTCTACCATACCGATACCTCCACCCTGCCCTTATCACCACCCTACCCCTTCCTCCACCCTACCCCTACCACCCCCCTATCCCTTTTTCCACCCTACCCCTACCTCCACCCTACCCCTACAACCACCCTACCCCTACCTCCACCCTACCCATACCTCCACCCTACCCCTACCTCCACCCTACCCATACCTCCACCCTACCCATACCTCCACCCTACCTATTCCTCCACCCTACGCCTATCACCACCCTACCCTTTCCTCCACCCTACCCCTACCACCACCCGACCCCTTTTTCCACCCTACCCCTACCTCCACCCTACCTCCACCCTACCCGTTCCTCCACCCTACCCTCACCACCCCCCTACCTCATTTCCACCCTACCCCTTCCTCCACCCTACCGCTACCTCCACCCTACCCCTACCACTACCCTACCCCTACCTCCACCCTCCCCCTACCACCACACTACCCCTTCCTCCACTCTACCTCTTCCTCCCCTCTACCTCCACCCTACCCATACCTCCACCCTACTCCTACCTCCACCCTACCCCTTCCTCCACCCTACCCCTACCTCCACCCTAGCCATACCTCCACCATACCCATACCTCCACCATACCCATACCTCTACAATACCCCTATCACCACCCTACCCCTTCCTCCACTCTACCCCTACCACAACCCTACCCCTTCCTCCACCCTACCCCGTCCTCCACCCTACCCCTTCCTCCACCCTACCCCTACCACCACCCTAACCCCTTCCTCCACTCTACCCCTTCCTCCACCCTCCCCCTACCTCCACCCTACCCTACTTCCACCCTACCCCTACCAGCACCCTACCCCTACCTCCACCCTACCCATACCTCCACCCTACTCCTATCACCACCCTACACCTACCTCCACCTTACTTCTACCTCCATCCTACTTCCACCCTACCCCCTACCATCACCCTACCCATACCTCCACCCTACCCTATCACCACCATACCCATACCTCCACCCGACCCCATACCTGCACCCTACCTATTCCTCCAGCGTACCACCACCCTACCCCTACCACCACCCTACCCATACCACCACCCTACCCATACCCCCACCCTACCCCTACCTCCACCCCACCTCTCCCATTACCCTACCTCTACCTCCACCCTACCCATACCTCCAACCTACCCCTACCTCCGACCTACCCATACCTCTACCCTACCCATACCTCCACCCTGCCCTTATCACCACCCTACCCCTTCCTCCACCCTACCCCTACCACCCTCCTATCCCTTTTTCCACCCTACCCCTACCTCCACCCTACCCATACCTCCACCCTACCCATACCTCCACCCTACCTATTCCTCCACCCTACGCCTATCACAACCCTACCCTTTCCTCCACCCTACCCCTAACACCACCCGACCTCTTTTTCCACCTTACCCCTTCCTCCCACCCTACCGCTACCTCCACCCTACCCCTACCACTACCCTACCCCTACCTCCACCCTCCCCCTACCACCACCCTACCCCTTAATCCACTCTACCTCTTCCTCCCCTCTACCTCCAACCTACCCATACCTCCACCCTACCCATACCTCCACCCTACCCCTACCTCCACCCTACCCCTACCACCACCCTACCCTTACGTCCACCCTACCTCTAACTCCACCCTACCTCCAAAATACCCCTTCATCCACTCTACCCCTACCTCCACCCTACCCTTTCCTCCATCCTACCCCTACCTCCACCCTACCCCTGCGTCCTCCCTACCCCTTCCTCCACCCTACCCCTACCTCACCCTACCCCTTGCTCCACCCTTCCTCCACCCTACCCCGTCCTCCACCCTACCCCTTTTTCCACCCTACCCCTACCACCACCCTTACCCCTTCGTCCACTCTACCCCTTCCTCCACCATACCCCTACCTCCACCCTACCCTACCACCACCCTACCCCTTCCTCCACCCTACCCCTACCACCACCCTAACCCTTCCTCCAACCCTACCACCACCCTACCCCTACCTCCACCCTACCCCTTCCTCCACCCTACCCCTACCTCCACCCTACCGCTTCCTCCACCCTACCCCTTCCTCCACCCTACCCCATCCTCCTCCCTACCCCTTCCTCCACCCTACCCCTAACACCACCCTAACCCCTTCCTCCACTCTACCCCTTCCTCCACCCTACCCCTACCTCCACCCTACCCTACCTCCAACCTACCCCTTCCACCACCCTACCTCCACCCTACCCATACCTCCACCCTACTCCTATCACCACCCTACACCTACCTCCACCTTACTTCTACCTCCATCCTACTTCCACCATACCCCTACCATCACCCTACCTATACCTCCACCCTACCCCTATCACCACCCTACCCATACCTCTACCCTACCCATACCTCCACCCTACCTATTCCTCCACCCTACCCCTATCACCACCCTACCCTTTCCTCCACCCTACCCCTAACACCACCCGACCCCTTTTTCCACCCTACCCCTACCTCCAGCCTACCTCCACCCTATCCGTTCCTCCACCCTACCCCTTCCTCCACCCTACCCCTACCACCACCCTGCCCATACCTCCACCCTACCCTTATCACCACCCTACCCCTTCCTCCACCCTACCCCTTCCTCCACCCTAGACCTACGTCCACCCTACCCCTTCCTCCACCCGACCCCTAGCTCCACCCTACCCCTTCCTTCACCCTACCCCTACCTCCAACCTACCCCTTCCTCCACGCTAACCCTACCTCCACCCTACCCCTACCTCCACCCTACCCCTACCACCACCCTACCCTTACGTCCACCCTAGCTCTAACTCCACCCTACCCCTACCTCCACCCTACCCCTTCATCCACTCTACCCCTACCTCCACCCTACCCTTTCCTCCATCCTACCCCTACCTCCACCCTCCCCTGCGTCCTGCCTACCCATTCCTCCACCCTACCCCTACCTCCACCCTACCCCTTCCTCCACCCTACCCCTTCCTCCACCCTACCCCGTCCTCCACCCTACCCCTTCTTCCACCCTACCCCTTCCACCCACCCTAACCCCTTCCTCCACTCTACCCCTTCCTCCACCCTACCCCTACCTCCACCCTATCCTACCACCACCCTACCCCTTCCTCCACCCTACCCCTACCACCACCCTAACCCTTCTCCAACCCTACCACCACCCTACCCCTACCTCCACCCTACCCCTTCCTCCACCCTACCCCTACCTCCACCCTACCCCTTCCTCCACCCTACCCCTTCCTACACCCTACCCCATCCTCCACCCTACCCCTTCCTCCACCCTACCCCTACCACCACCCTAACCCCTTCCTCCACTCTACCCCTTCCTCCACCCTACCCCTAACTCCACCCTACCCTACCTCCACCCTACCCCTTCCACCACCCTACCCCTACCTCCACCCTACCCATACCTCCACCCTACTCCTATCACCACCCTACACCTACCTCCACCTTACTTCTACCTCCATCCTACTTCCACCCTACCCCTACCATCACCCTACCTATACCTCCACCCTACCCCTATCACCACCCTACCCATACCTCTACCCTACCCATACCTCCACCCTACCTATTCCTCCACCCTACCCCTAACATCACCCGACCCCTTTTTCCACCCTACCCCTACCTCCAGCCTACCTCCACCCTACCCCGTTCCTCCACCCTACCCTTACCACCCCCCTACCTCTTTTTCCACGCTACCTCTACATCCACCCTACACCTACCTCCACCCTACCCCTTCCTCCACCCTACCGCTACCTCCACCCTACCCCTACCACTACCCTACCCCTACCTCCACCCTCCCCCTACCACCACCCTACCCCTTCCTCCACTCTACCTCTTCCTCCCCTCTACCTCCACCCTACCCATATCTCCACCCTACCCCTACCTCCACCCTACCCCTTCCTCCACCCTACCCCCTACCTCCACCCTACCCATACCTCCACCATACCCATACCTCCACCATACCCATACCTCCACAATACCCCTATCACCACCCTACCCCGTCCTCCACTCTACCCCTACCACCACCCTACCCCTTCCTCCACCCTACCCCTACCACAACCCTGCCCATACCTCCACCCTACCCTCATCACCACCCTACCCCTTCCTCCACCCTAGCCCTTCCTCCACCCTACACCTACGTCCACCCTACCCCTTCCTCCACCCGACCCCTAGCTCCACCCTACCCCTTCCTCCACCCTACCCCTACCTCCAACCTACCCCTTCCTCCACGCAACCCCTACCTCCACCCTACCCCTACCTCCACCCTACCTTTACCACCACCCTACCCTTACGTCCACCCTACCTCTAACTCCACCCTACCCCTACCTCCACCCTACCCCTTCATCCACTCTACCCCTACCTCCACCCTACCCTTTCCTCCATCCTACCCCTACCTCCACCCTACCCCTGCGTCCTCCCTACACCTTCCTCCACCCTACCCCTACCTCCACCCTACCCCTTCCTCCATCCTACCCATTCGTCCACCCTACCCTACGTCCACCCTAGCTCTAACTCCACCCTACCCCTACTACCAACCTACACCTACCTCCACCCTACCCCTACGTCCACCCTACCCCTTCCTCCACCCTACACCTTCCTCCACCCTACGCCTACCTCCACCCTACCCCTACCACACCCTACCCATACCTCCACCCTACCAATACCTCCACCCTGCACCTACCACAACCCTATCCCTACCACAACCATACCCCTATCACCAGCCTGGCCATATCTCCACCTACCCTTATCACCACCCTACCGCTTCCTCCACCCTACCCCTTCCTCCACCCTACACCTACGTCCACCCTACCCATACCTCCACCCTACCCATACCTCCACCCTACCTATTCCTCCACCCTACCCCTATCACCACCCTACCCTTTCCTCCACCCTACCCCTACCACCACCCGACCCCTTTTTCCACCCTACCCCTACCTCCACCCTACCTCCACCCTACCCGTTCCTCCACCCTACCCTTACCACCCCCCTACCTCTTTTTCCACCCTACCCCTACATCCACCCTACACCTACCTCCACCCTACCCCTTCTTCCACCCTACCGCTACCTCCACCCTACCCCTACCACTACCCTACCCCTACCTCCACCCTCCCCCTACCACCCACCCTACCCCTTCCTCCACTCTACCTCTTCCTCCCCTCTACCTCCACCTACCCATACCTCCCACCCTACCCCTACCTCCACCCTACCCCTTCCTCCATCCTACCCCTACCTCCACCCTACCCATACCTCCACCATACCCATACCTCCACCATACCCATACCTCCACAATACGCCTATCACCACCCTACCCCTTCCTCCACTCTACCCCTACCAACACCCTACCCCTTCCTCCTACCTAACCACCACCCTACTCCTACCTCCACCCTACCCCTTCCTCCACCCTACCCCTACCTCCACCCTACCCCTTCCGCCACCCTACCCCTTCCTCCACCCTACCCCGTCCTCCACCCTACCCCTTCCTCCACCCTACTCCTACCACCACCCTTACCCCCTCCTCCACTCTACCCCTTCCTCCACCCTACCCATACCTCCACCCAACCCTACCTCCACCCTACCCCTACCACCACCCTACACCTACCTCCACCTTACTTCTCCCTCCATCCTACTTCCACCCTACCCCTACCATCACCCTACCCATACCTCCACCCTATCCCTATCACCACCCTACCCCTTCCTACACCCTACCCCTACCAACACCCTACCCATACCTCCACCCTACCTCTACCACCACCTTACCCCTTCCTCCACCCTACCCCTTCCTCCACCCTACGCCTACCTCCACACTACCCCTACCACAACCCTACCCATACCTCCACCCTACCAATACCTCCACCATACACCTACCACAACCCTATCCCTACCACCACCATACCCCTACCACCAATCTGCCCATACCTCCACCCTACCCTTATCACCACCCTACCCCTTCCACCACCCGACCCCTTCCTCCACCCTACACCTACGTCCACCCTACCCCTTCCTCCACCCGACCCCTAGCTCCACCCTACCCCTTCCTCCACCCGACCCCTAGCTCCACCCTACCCCTTCCTCCACCCTACCCCTACCTCCACCCTACCCCTTCCTGCACGCTACCCCTACCTCCACCCCTACCCCTACCTCCACCCTACCCCTATCACCACCCTACCCTTTCTCCCACCCTACCCCTACCACCACCCGACCCCTTTTTCCACCCTACCCCTACCTCCACCCTACCTCCACCCTACCCGTTCCTCCACCCTACCCTTACCACCCCCCTACCTCTTTTTCCACCCTACCCCTACATCCACCCTACACCTACCTCCACCCTACCCCTTCTTCCCACCCTACCGCTACCTCCACCCTACCCCTACCACTACCCTACCCCTACCTCCACCCTCCCCCTACCACCACCCTACCCCTTCCTCCACTCTACCTCTTCCTCCCCTCTACCTCCACCCTACCCATACCTCCACCCTACCTCCACCCTACCACTTCCTCCATCCTACCCCTACCTCCACCCTACCCATACCTCCACCATACCCATACCTCCACCATACCCATACCTCCACAATACCCCTATCACCACCCTACCCCTTCCTCCACTCTACCCCTACCAACACCCTACCCCTTCCTCCAACCTTACCACCACCTACCCCTACCTCCACCCTACCCCTTCCTCCACCCTACCCCTACCTCCACCCTACCCCTTCCGCCACCCTACCCCTTCCTCCACCCTACCCCGTCCTCCACCCTACCCCTTCCTCCACCCTACTCCTACCACCACCCTTACCCCTTCCTCCACTCTACCCCTTCCTCCACCCTACCCATACCTCCACCCAACCCTACCTCCACCCTACCCCTTCCACCACCCTACACCTACCTCCACCTTACTTCTACCTCCATCCTACTTCCACCCTACCCCTACCATCACCCTACCCATACCTCCACCCTACCCCTATCACCACCCTACCCCTTCCTACACCCTACCCCTACCAACACCCTACCCATACCTCCACCCTACCTCTACCACCACCTTACCCCTTCCTCAACCCTACCCCTTCCTCCACCCTACGCCTACCTCCACACTACCCCTACCACAACCCTACCCATACCTCCACCCTACCAATACCTCCACCCTACACCTACCACAACCCTATCCCTACCACCACCATACCCCTACCACCACCCTGCCCATACCTCCACCCTACCCTTATCACCACCCTACCCCTTCCACCACACGACCCCTTCCTCCACCCTACACCTACGTCCACCCTACCCCTTCCTCCACCCGACCCTAGCTCCACCCTACCCCTTCCTCCACCCGACCCCTAGCTCCACCCTACCCCTTCCTCCACCCTACCCCTACCTCCACCTTACCCCTTCCTGCACGCTACCCCTACCTCCACCCTACCCCTACCTCCACCCTACCCCTACCACCACCCTACCCCTACCACCACCCTACCCCTACCTCCACTCTACCCCTTCCTCCACCTTACCCCTACCTCCAACCTACCCCTTCCTCCACCCTACCCCTACGTCCACCCTACCTCTACCTCCACCCTACCCCTACCACCACCCTACCCTTACGTCCACCCTACCTCTAACTCCACCCTACCCCTACCTCCACCCGACCCCTTCCTCCACTCTACCCCTACCTCCACCCTACCCTTTCCTCCATCCTACCCCTACCTCCACCCCATCCCTGCGTCCTCCCTACCCCTTCCTCCACCCTACCTCTACCTCCACCCTACCCCTTCCTCCATCCTACCCCTTCCTCCACCCTACCCCTACGTCCACCCTAGCTCTAACTCCACCCTACCCCTACTACCAACCTACACCTACCTCCACCCTACCCCTACGTCCTCCTTACCTCCACCTCCACCCTACCTCCACCCTACCCGTTCCTCCACCCTACACCTACGTCCACCCTACCCCTTCCTCCACTCGACCCCTAGCTCCACCCTACCCCTACCTCCACCCTACCCCTAACACCACCCTACCCCTACCTCCACCCTACCCCTACCAGCACCCTACCCTTACGTCCACCCTTCCCCTAACTCCACACTACCACTAACTCCACCCTACCCCTTCCTCCACCCTACCCCTACCTCCACCCTACCCTTTCCTCCATCCTACCCCTACCTCCACCCTACCCCTGCGTCCTCCCTACCCCTTCCTCCACCCTAGGCCTACCTCCACCCTACCCCTTCCTCGATCCTACCCCTTCCTCCACCCTACCCCTACGTCCACCCTAGCTCTAACTCCACCCTACCCCTACTACCACCCTACACCTACCTCCACCCTACCCCTACGTCCACCCTACCTCCACCCTAACCCCTACCTCCACCCTACACCTTCCTCCACCCTACCTCTACCCTACCC